>NW_020897729.1:3501179-3599191 GCF_003984885.1 Neopelma chrysocephalum | reverse complement strand
GAGGAGGGGGAGGAGGACAGTGTGGTCCATGATGGTGAGGAGGATGGTGATGACCTGGTTCATCATGGGGAGGAGGGAGAGAAGAAGGAGCAGGTCCTTCACGGCTGTCTTGATCTTCCTTGCTGAAGTTGTGTTTGCGCTCAGAGTCTTCAGGTCTGGGTTGAGAAGAGGGTGGACATTCATGTCTGTGATGATGTCCATGATGATGTCTGTGACCAAAATGATGATGGAAATGGGGATGTCTGTGTGGTTTTCCACCTTTGCCTCTTCGCCCAAAGCCAAGCTGCTGTTTATAAAAACACCAGGGGAGGAAGTATTAAGTCAGGTGTTGATAGGACAGAAGAAAGTGATGAGCAAGAGAGAGGTGGGAGTTGGTAGGTCTGCATTTATAGCTCTGATGATCTTTAAGGAAAAAACCTGCATTTTTTTCAAGATGGAAGGAGTAGATGAAAAAATGCCAAATTACTGAAAATCTTCTGGAAATAGTACACCATATCAAAATTATATAACCAGCTGAGAAACATTTGTGATGGATCAAAACAAAATAAAACCCACATTAAAGTAGCTATTGTAATATAAACTGTAATACCAAATATGATAAAGATCATCTCCCCTTCTCTTGCTTTCTAAAATTCCTTTGAACTTGTTTGCCAGTCTTTACTCTCTTAAACTAAGTCAAGTGATTGACCTGAGAGAAGACTTGGAGGGAGTAGTAGTGACAGCTCAATTCCAATTCATCTTCTGATTGACCTCAAAGGTCAGTCTGTCCCAACATGCTGCATCACACCCAGGCAATAATAAATTGGCATAAACAACTGTTACAATCATCTGCCAGCATGGACTAAGCGAGGTTGCCGTAACCTGCGTGAGGATATAGCGAGAGACGTGTCCACAAGTGAGTACATACCCAGGGATGGTAGATTTCACAACTTATATCTGTTCCATCAGGTTCGTCTGCATCACTTATAACTCTTGCCGTGCAGAATCCCATGTGCTGAGCAAAAGAAAAGGAAAAAAGAACTGCAACGTACATCTGGATTCTTGTGATGGAGTTAATAGAAGCTACTGAAAGTTCAACATTTTACAAGTGAGGCTGGTTCCCTCGACACCTAAGTGTGTTCACACAGCTTAGCTAAATTCTGAGCTTTCTGGCCAAGGCTTACCAGCAATTAATAATGATTAAAATATGTGCAATTTTTGAGGGTTCTTGACTCTGAGGACCGTTTCACCATGTGCATCTAGAGAGCTTCTACTCCCCATCTTACTTCTCTTTTGAAGTCTAAGAAACTGGCCAGCTACTGATGTCTCCAAAACAAGTACCCTGTGAGGGATTGATTTTTATTCCTTTTTTTTTGTCTTGGCTTGTCAAACATATGTTTGGATAGGGCTATTCTGAAATTTTGCTCAAAGTTCTCAAAACCTGTCACTGTGTAGCTGTGCTGTTTCAGCCAAAGTTCAAGGCAGAGCTTTCTTCCTTGTTTTAAAAAATAATTTGTTGTAACTTTTTAGCATTTCTTCCCTTAGCATCCTGTTTGCTATGACTTTCTCCTGCTGTCCAGTCATTGTGTGTGGAATTGCTCATATGAAAGAGCACAAAACTCGTATGAGGGGTTCTGTGTATGCTTTCTGTAATGAATGGTTTATCTTGATATATATTTGGGCCATTAGTAGCCCATTATGATCAATGATTGGAAGTGTTACTGGCATTTTACACACACAGCAATGGTGGCAGCACTGAGAACAGAATTCAAACCCTCTATTGCCATTTCGTTTTGTGCTTCATTGTAGTGAACTTGTGACTCTGCTACCAGTTAATTCACAACCTTTTTCAGTCTTCTGGGGTATGCAAAGCTAGAGAAGAAGATGGATGTAAATAAAACAAAAGTTTTACATGTTTTATTTTTCCATGTTTTTGTTTCATTCCTTCAATTTAATTTCTGGGAAATAATTTTTTCGGAAGTTATGAGACCCTGCCTGGCTGTTTCTTTGGTATAGACTATTATGGTAATGGGAAAGTGAGGTGAGGAGAATACTTTGACAGTTATCTGCAGACAAACTTGATTTATATAATGTACTCTCCATTCCTCTGCAGCAGAGGAGAAAAAAGTAACCCTGAGCTCACTGGGCTGACATAAGACATGCATATTAGTGTAAAAGTTTTTATGAACATAGCATGGATGATTTGCTAGGGATTAGCCACAATATGAATGCAAAAGCCAGATACAGCCTGAAAAGCTCTAGGCCTCTAAAGTGCCAGAGTCCAGTTACATTTAGATTTGAGAGTTCAAACTGTCTCCTTATAAAATAAAAAGGAGCAGCTGTAAAATTAGGATCTGGGCTTGGACATGCTGGATCTTTGATTTTGAGTTTGGGTTCATTGTTATAAGCAACATTTGGAAATATATTGGAAAAATCTTCCTGGTCCCATCCATTGTATCAGTTCTTATTCTAAGACTTTACTTACAGCATGCCAGTCATGGAGAAAAACACAATCCAGGGCCTGATCTTCTTGCTCCACAGTTTTGGAACAGTTGGTCTCCTTTATAGAGAATCCTAAAATGTGAACTTCCCGGGAGCCAGTCTGAAACCAAGAGGTCAAACAAGAAACAGTAACTAAGTGTATTTAAAATCCTGTAATTTTCAAAGGAACCATATTTCATCTTGTTGTCAAAATCCCATCTAGGTCATGCTTTCCTTTCCTGTCCTGTTCAAATACACATATTCAGTGAGGAAAACAGGTTAGATAATTTATACCTTACTTTCCTCACACCCTCACAAGTTCCAGAAATGCTTCCTTTAATTCTTTGTCTAGTTATGTGTGTGTTAGAAAAGCTGTTACTTTTACAGCCTGTGTTTTTAGGCAGTAGTGTCCTTAGAGTCCTCCTGAAACTGAACTGCTGTTCCTGTGAAAATAGAGAGATCTACTGGATGGCAACCACCCCTTTCCAGTGATGGAGGTGCAGACTATTACAGTTCTGATGTTAATTTGGGGAGAAACCTGTGAGATTGTTGCTTTTTTTCATGGCAGGGGTGTTATTCATAGAGAAGGCATTACTCCATATGAATATGGGAGAAGGCCTTTGTGATCCTATTAAAACCCATAAGGAGGTGTTTCATTTTAATTTCCAACTGTAACAGTTCTTTATTTCAAGTCTGTGTTAAAGGTGTCCATAGCATGTGTGCGCACACAAGTTTCACTAGTTTAACTAAACTGGTTAAAAGCGGATGCACATTCTTTATGGTAGTTTTTTATTGTAATTCATAGTTTCTGGGTGTTATGCAGTCTGTTAAAATCCAGTGGTACAATCTAAAGTGTCCATGTAGCTGAAAACAAAGTGTTTGGGGAGAAATACATGAATCCAGGCAATCTGGAAACAGCCACTTGCTAAATGGGAGTGGGGGTATATCCTGCATGGGGCTCCAGTGTGGAACACTGTCAGGTTTCTGAGCAATATTAAAAGCTGCAGGGAGGTGGGGTTGGCATGCTGTAATTTAGGCAGTTTCCAAGATCAACATGTGGTATGGTAGGGGCTGTGGGACTTCATTACAGAGGTGTCCTGAGCTGATACACGTTGGCAGAATGATCCTGTGCTGTTTCAGTAAATGTCTCCAGTATCTACCACCAAAAAATTTTGATGATGTGAGGGTTATACTTCAAATCAGCCAAGGGATAAGTCTTCATGTCGACATCACTCAAATATGGAGTTATTTACCAGAGCCAGAAGTTCTTCAAGATGTACAGCATAGATACAAATTCACCTCCCACCCCAAAGAGCTCTCAGTGCTGCTTTGCTTTGCAGCAGAGAGTCAAAATGACTTTTGAATTTCCACTGTGTTGTACCCCTGAGCTAAATATTCTAAAAGTAAAAAATTATTTGTCTTCATTTGACAAAATGTGTGACTATAATAATACATGACTGTCCATCTAGAACTCTAGTCAATAGTAAATAAACTCATATGTGTTAGGATAAGATAGGTAAATAGGCATTAAAAATTAAAATACACCCCCAAAGAAGGTTTTGAATTTTGAATACTGTCACACTCCCATAGCTTTTAGTGAATAAGAAATCCTTTTGCTTTCACATGCCTAAATTGAAGTTGATGACAAGTCTGCAGAAGTAGGACTTTCAATTTTAAGCAGATGATTTGTGCTGGTAGGTCTGTTCCTAGAAGGATTTGAGCTCTGTTCCCATGGTTTTGAAGCTGCTCACAAAATTTTGTCATTTATAAGTAATTCTAGGACAAAATGCCACTTACCACCTTTAAAACCCTTTCAACTTTGTCCACAGCGAAGTAGTTTGTGTGGTTACTTTCAATTTTGAATTTCTTCAGGGCCTTTGTAGCAATATCTTTATGTTGCTCTGTGACTTCTAAGGCTTCAATTTTCACAGGACAATCTTTGCACTCTAATAAGTCAGGTGGAACTGTAAAAACAGAGAATTTACTAATATTGCAGTGGATATTAATACTCTTGTGAGCGTCCCTGTGCCTTTAATGTGAACTCATAATGAGAAACTGAAATGCAGCGTTTCTTTGGAAGTGAAATACCTGTCCCTCACTCCACAAATATGGATTTGTCATGTAACATGAAAAAAACCCAAACCCATGAAAATGAATATTCTTATAAATCTTTTAGCTTCACCTTAGAATCTTACCACCCCAGATGGGCATTCTTTCCAAGTTTACATTTGTTCTGATATTCATTATGATGTTTTGGTGGACTGGAATGGTGATATCATCTGACATCAATAAAGTCTGGTTTAGAAGAGTCAGGTAACCTTAATTCTATTACTCATTCTTAACATTCCATTTGAATTATCTAAAATATGAATTGCAAGCAGATGAATGAATCTGTTACGGTTACCACACACTAGTGGTGCACAGCCTTTGGTACTAGGGCTGGTTTGAGGTATGTGTTGGCTTACAACAGTGGTTATTTTACCTGGACTTAATGTACAATTAAATCCATATAGCTGAGGTTTCTTCAGCAGATGGTTCGTATATGTGATAATCTTACATTGCCCAAAGTCCTGAGAGGAAAAAAGAATACATGATTATGATGTTATTTTCACTGGATTTAATTGGATGTAGGCGATCATAGAAATTATACCTCCTTTTAATGTGCGGTACCTCCAAGAATAACAGATGTGGTCATTAATGGAATGTTTGATCTGGTACCACTCAAAATTTGTCTTCAGATAAAATGGGATCTCCCTTTACAAGAGCCTTTATTTTAATTCTCAGAGTGCATGACTGAGTAGACAATGGAAAACTGAACCAGCCTTCTCAGCCATCCTAATACTTATTTACAGTAAGATGATACTAGTTACCAGGGGAGGTTAGGATACTGGGTTCATAAATCTTTATCAAAAAGTGGATGGACCTTTTCTTCCATTCCTTTTCCCCATCTTAAGAAAAAGAGTAAATGCCTTCTCTTCTCTCCTCATGGCCTTTCTGCTTTGTCTTTTGTTGTAGTAACACAACTCTCCTATTTAAATAAAGTTTTGGACTGGGAGTTCTCATCCCAGACTGCCTCATTGGACTGGAAAAAAAGAAAGGGCAAGTATTGCTGTATGTCATTCGTGTACTGACACTACCAATATTTCACATTGTCATACCACAAATGCTATGACAGAAAACTGACAAAATACACCGCTGGTATTTCTGGCTCATATACTAGGAACATGCTCAAAAAATAATTTCCAGTGCCCTTTAGTTGTCAGCAAATTACCCTTAAAACATAAGTTCTGCTTCAAGCAGTGGAATGTGGAGGATAGTTCCTTTGAGAATACTAGTTAAATAAAGCTACACTTATTTGAAGAGTCAACCCCTTTCCAAGCCTTTAGCTTATGTTTAACAACTCTAGAATTAAATAGATTTTATTTTAGAATAAGCCATATTAAAGCTCAGTCTTCACTTAGAGATTTTGTGACACAAATTTCTGGGCAGTTCAGATGAAGCTCAAGTTAATGCATTGTTGGTGTATGACTCAGTGTGGGTACCATTACTTGCCATGGGATACGTATCACTGTATTCACAGGACTCCCAGTGTTTTCTGGATAAGACAGGGCATTCCGTTTCCAGCACATCCAAAGTTAGGTAGAGGACTGATGAATTTCCCTGGAAGAGACGTGTGAGTAAAAAAAGAGTTTGTAGACAAGAAGTTTGATCTGAAAGAAACTTTTTTTAAGGTTGATATGTTTAATCTTTAATAAAGCTTCTCCAGTTCTTTAGTAAGGTTTTTCTGAGCTGACAAGTGTAGAAAGGGTTCAGGCTGGAAGGGAGCTTTGGAGGTCATCTTGCCCAGCCACTTCCTCGAGGCAAAGCTAAAACTTCAAAGTTTTGGCTGTATTCCGTGTATCACCAAGACAGACATTCCACAACCTCTCTGGGCCATTCCAGTACTTAACCACTTTCTCCATGATTTTTTTTAGTCTTATATCTATGCAGAATTTCCCTTCCTGTAACTGTAACTGTTGCCTCTTATCCTCTTGTTGAGACCTCGTGAGAAGAGTCTGTTGTTAACCTGGCATTCATCAAGTAGGGAAAATGTCAGTGTTAAAAAGTTGCCATTCCCTCTTTCTGATTTTCACACAGAACACATTGTTAGGACATCAGTTGTGTTGGCAGCCAATTATGTAGCTACATCCATTTCAAATTACCTTAGTGATCAGATACTCTTTCGGAACTTTGCTTCCTGATCAGTTTATTCAGGGAGTGATGCAACAAAGCTGTAATAATCCCTACAAAGTCAGGAGCCTTAGCTCTGAAATTCTTCTAGTATATTCTATCTCCTGAGCGAATAGGATGAAGAATTAAAATTTGAATTTGGCTGCCAGTGTAATGGGATGTGGTGCTAAGAATTTTTTGTGGCCCACAGAAGCAGGTTTTTATTTTTCTGCAGGGGACTGAATCTTAATTCACATTTGGAATGAATTATTTAAACTTCATTCAGCCCTTGTATGGACATTCAGAATGAACACATACGTATTTTATTTTGTCATTTAGATAAAATCATGCAAAGCCCTTCACTGTGAATAAATGTCCTCAGGATTTATGAAGTTTCATCAGGTTCAGGTTCCTTTTTTAGTGTTTCTGTATAGACGAGACCTTGAGAAAGAATTGCTGCAGTCTAGTGTAATATTTTTATTAATGAGAGTCCACCAGTGTCATGTTAAACACTAGTTTTGCAGTACACATATATCTTAGCGTTGTCTCTAATTTTAAAATAGGGGTTAGGTGGATTGCACAAAGACATATGTTGTTCAATGGCAGAATTGGGAAAAGAATATAATTGTCCTGGACACACATCCTGCCCACTAGCCACATGTTTATTCTCTGCTTAGGGGTAGTTAGTACTTCTATTTTATTTTATAAATCTCAATAATTTCAAACTACTTGTCAACATATTGTTAAAATTCAGACAGAGAACAGAGACAGTGAGAAACACTATTTTCTGATTTGTATTTTTGGAATTGGCCTGAACGGAAAGGTAAGATAGTTAAGACAGTCTTTTGTGAAATGTGCTGTTCTCTAGGAATCCTCTAAAACTGAAATGACTAAATATGTGATGCACTTTGTTGTCCAAACTTGTGAAATGCTGAAAAAGCCAATTCATCCCTGGCAAATACTTATTTTCTTCAGCAGAAAGCATGGGTAACATTAAATCTCTACCTCCAAATATACAGTAGAAAATTCCTCTGTTCATCTGCTGGATAGCTCTTGGGGGGAAAAAAAATTCTTACATGGTGCCTTCTTGGTTGTTTTAGAAGCATCTTGGGCACTACATAAGCCTAGAACTGTTCTGTTGTGGATACTTGAGTATCTTATGCTTTTAGAACTCCCATGTAAACCAGTAGAGATCTGGCTGCTGGGAATTGCTCTGCTTAGGTTTTTGAGGGGGCTGATGTGATAGACCTGATGCACACTATTACATGGAGATAAGAAAAATAATGTTTTGGTCTTTTATAATATACATTCCTCCAATGAATTTTGCATGTCTTACTGCCCAGTAGCTCCACTTCACAGGAGTGGCACACACATTGCTGCATGGCAGCAGCATTCTTCAGGGACAGAAGATTTGAGGATTGAAATCTCTTAATGCAGAAGACCACTGATTCCTTCCTAGGTGAGCACTTTAACTGCCTGGCTGCTCCATAAAACTCAATACTATCACTTGCCACATCCTTGTCTTTGAAAAGCAAAATAGTCCATCAGGTTTTTTGAAATTATACCTGAAGACCTGTGGTAGCCTGGGTTTTGGGTCACTTCCCGAGCTTTACTTGTCCTAACAGGCAGTATTAAGCAGTTTCATCAAAAACTAGCCTGTTTTTCCTTTTGCCATACTGAGATGTGTAACACACTTCTGAAACACAACTTCATTGCCAAGCAGCCAAAGGGTACCACGTGCATTAGTAAATCTGCCTGTCCTTGGTCTCTTTTACATACTAGTTAAAGAAATTTTGTATTCTGTTGCTTTTTCCACTATCAATTTGTTCTGGCATTTAGGCAGTCATTGAGAAAGGCTTATATATCCACTTCTAGGAAGCAGAAATAGGAAGGAAAAAGGAAATGACTGCTATGGATTGTCTATCCAGCCCCTCCCCTGTTTTGCAGTGGCAACTCCTTTGGCTTTCTCTGCCTTTTTCCCTTCCTGCCAGTTAACCAGCTATCTCCAAAATGAAGATAATAACAAAATACTAGTCTTGCAGGATACATTGGTCTAGTTAATGTTAGACATTCACGGATTAAAGAAACCTTCCCAATATAAATTTTGAGTATAACATCTGAGACTTGACAACAGACAGGACAGATTAATTTCCAGTGTTCTATAAAGCTGTTCAGAGCAACTCTTATGCCAACATCCTGCTGACCAAGAGAATAGAGGGCATTCAGGATCTTTTGAAATCAAGCTTACGTGCAATAAATCATGCACAAATGAGTACTGAGGTAGTGTAAATCACAGCGATTCATTGAATTACATCAACATTAAAAGCAATAAACATTTATTTAAAACATTATTTAAAAATCATGGTCTTGTGTAAATCAGCCTTTAAGTTGATACTTACTGTTTGTAGTTCATGTGCATCGGCAACACGGAATAAACCAAAAACATAACCATCTCTGCGGTGTTTGTTGACCAAATCCAGGGCCACTCCTGCATCTGTTTCAATGGTGTTACAGTCTGCAGGTGTAAAGCTTGCTTTGTTTTGGGCATTAGAACACTGCAGTAGTGTTAGAAAAAAAGCTGAAGCTAGAAGCAGCATTTTGTTTGCAGTTCTAGGTCACTTCTGCTCATGCCCTGATAAAGCCAGCAGTCTGCTTTCAAATCAGAACAGTCCACCAAAGTTATAAATGAATGCTAAAAGGGCATGGTTTTATATAAATTTAAGTGTCATGTCAGACAGTCATTGCCTTGACCCTGGATTAACATTTGCAAACAGCAAGTAAATGATTATATGGTGATTTAGCAGATTTTGAGGAAAGTGGGCCTTATAATACTCTCTGGACTACTCATCAAAGGGTTTGTTTGTGATTCTTTATGCAGGCATTGTGCAATAATGCTTTACTAAGAAAAGTACTTACTTCTAGCAGAGTGCTGCTGAGCCTGGCAGTAAGAAGGTCCAACTTATGTGTGTAGGGATTAAATAATCTTGATCTTCCGTTTACTGTTGAAACAGTTGAACTGAAAATATGCTGAGATATTTGTGGTCAAATTATGGCTCTACCCTTATCCTTGTTTTTACAGATCCTTACCTAGCAGGGAACTAGTGAAAGGGAAACAAGGGAATCACCCAGAGTTGGAAAAGGGATAGAGGTCAAGGTGCACTCACAGGCTCATGGTCTGTAGCTTCTATGTGAGTACCTGCTACTCTTCCAGCTCAAGAAAATTTAGAGCAGACTTCTATCAGCTTTACATCATTTCAGTCTGGAACACAGGAAGGGACTGACTGGCTTAATACCCATATAATCTGGGCATGGCATGAAGTGATATAAAGCTATCTTTGCATTTTCAATCTGAGCAGTTTTGTGTGCTCTTTGACTGTAGTAGCCTTCATAGACTTCTTTAGAGAATTGCTGGTATTTTTTTGTATTTATTAAAATAATGCATTACAATATCACGATTCATACCTTTCACAGCATACACCAATATCCTCTGCTATGCAGAAAGGAGGAGGTGCTGTCTCATTGTACTCAAAATCTTTTATTCAGGATAGTTTAAGACATCAGTAATTGCTTGTCAAGGAGTGGCTGAAGATGGAATACAAAATTCAAACACTGAATAAGAAAATACAAAAATTCAATGTGAGTCCAAAATGACAAGGTCAGACTCAGATGAGGAATTTTCCAAATCCTGGTTGATGTGAAGGTTGGATTAGCTTCTCACAGAAAAAGGTGCTAGCTGTATAATTGACTTGGGGGCAGGAAGCTGGATGACCTTTAAGGTCCCTTCCAACTCCAACCATTCTGTGATTCTGTAACTTGGGTTTTCATGTTTGACCTTGAAGGGTTTTTTTTACTTACTGGTTGAGAAACATTCAGAAATATAATGGGTAATCATCCTTGACCATTACCTCATTTCATTAACCCTTATTTTAAAAAATTCCACCTTTTAGCATGTCTGGTGTCTAGGAAATCATATTTTAAAATGCACTGAGCTGAAGCAGTGGATTTCTTTTATAGTTAGTTCAGGACACAGTTAACAGTTCTCTGGTAGTAGATAAGCTAAATGGAACATCTTACAATATTAGAACCAGAGGCACTCAAAACTAGCATGAGTCAGCTGAAAATGGATAAAAATAGTCCCCTCCACAATGGGTAGTGAACTTGTGGAACTTGTTGTCACAGAAAGATCTGGAGGCAGACACAATCAGCAGGGGCAGAAATTGCCTAGGATAGTCCGTTGGCAGCTGGTCATTCCCTGTATCCCAGAAGTACTAAGCAGAAAAGTCCTCTTTAAAGTCCCGGGTACGATGATTCTGGGTACAGGAAAAGTTCAAGGGCAATGGTTTACAAAGAGGGGCAGGTTGTGTGTTTCTCCGAACCACAATTGTCTTTTACCACTGTGAGAGATGAATCCTGGGGTGGATGTACCACTGTTCTAATGAAATAGGGCATTTCTTTTGATTTTGTTTTTATAACGTTCCATTAGAGTAATTCAGAATCTCTTCTGGAGGATGGCAAAAAAGCAGTGAAATAAGTGTTGTCTAAATAATCAAAGACATTTGAAATACATCTCATCAGTTAAAAATAATACATCACTGCTATGTTCCAAATTGCACCTCAGTTCATTTATTACAATACTGGTTAATTTTTTCAAATGGGCAGTCATACTGAAGAAAGGCATTGGATTAGATAATTTATAACATAATTCCCTTAGCTGTCTGTTGTTTGCAGATTGTTTGTTCTTTTTTTCCTCTTTTGTTCTGGGCTGTTCATTGTGACACTGATCATTTTCTTGACAGTAG
This sequence comes from Neopelma chrysocephalum, assembly GCF_003984885.1. NCBI lineage: Eukaryota > Metazoa > Chordata > Aves > Passeriformes > Pipridae > Neopelma > Neopelma chrysocephalum. Next base: position 3,587,723 of record NW_020897729.1, on the reverse strand, counting down.
CTTATGTATGTTTTAAATATAAAATAGAAACAGTCTGAATAAACAGTGGAAAATGTACAATTCCTGCAAAACTGACTGTAGAAGTAAAGTAAGATTCTGTTCCCACTCTAGAGAGTTTTGTCCTTGATTTCTTTGGAAAAGAAAGATTGGACTCTATTATTAAAGCACTGCATGGACAAGCACTCCAGGCACAGTAAGAGCAGTTAATTAAATATTGGTTGTATTTAAGTCAGTATAATGTATTTTTATCACTTCTCCTCCAGTTTGGTATCTTTTTAAAAACTTATTTTGTTTTTATATATACTACTTTTAAGTTTTCTGTTTTGCTTTAATGAAGCCATCTCTGTAAACAGATTGCTGGAAGGAATAGGAAGTTTTATCCAAACATGGCATTTCTCATGAGTAGCTTATCAAAACCTTGTTTATGACTTTTACCAAGGCTTGACTTGCAACAGTAAGAGGTGATCCACATTCAGACCTTAAGGATATGGTAATAAACATCCATCCTAACCCTCTCCAGAGATCTGGGAGAATACATCAAAAAGAGGCTTATCTTCCCCACTTGAAAAACAGCATATGAAATGCTAGATAAATAGAACTTTATTCTAGGGGAATAGGAAAAGGAGAGCTGACACATAAAGGAGATAATACGCAATAACCAATTACTCTTTTGCTAAAGTACAGCCATAACTATTTACAGATATCCCTGATTTCTTGGGAGGACAGCTGCTATGAGCAGACTGTTCTCTGCCTTCTGCGGGAGCTCTGCTTTTTAAAATCTACTTGTTTGGCCAAGGATGAGTGTAGGAGAAGGGTAGCCAAGGAATCTAAACAAATACATAGCCAACATATGCATAAATAAGCCAGCAAATCTTCTTCAGTACCCTTTTAATATTACTGTCCTTTTTTTTTTTTGCATTCATGAGGCCTCACCTATATTCCAAGGTAAAGCCTATCTGATAAAAATGTCCACAGTCCTGGAGGTCATTGACCATTGGTTATCTGTGCCTCAATAAAAAACACTGTCCATGTGCAACTGGAATGTTGTGAAATAAATATCAGACCAGACTTTAGCTGGACATTGCCCAGATAGCAAGATATTAATGCATGATATCAATAAGTGTTGAAAAACTGTGAAACAAAATTGAAAAGTGAATAGAGAATTCCACCTGCTTCTCATCTCCAGTGACTCCATGGAGGGCTTCCTGGTGTTACTGGCCTGTTCTCTGCTGGACAAGGAGAAGCAGCACTTAACAATTCAGTCCTGGGAGAGGAGAGAGCATTTGGGGTGTGATTGGATGGACATAGCTGTTACTGCCTTTGCTTTGCTCAGATTGGCTTGAAGCTGAGGCCAGGCCAGAAGATGGAGAGGTTTGGCACTATCTGGGCATGTTTTTAAGAGGACTTGCTGCAGTGCTGTCTCACAGTCGAGGTGTGGAGACCAGACACAGAGCACCCTGTGCCCTTATCTGCCCATGTGGGTGTGCTGGAGGGAGAACACTGCAGTGCTGCCCCACTCACAGATGGGCATAAATCTGCTGAATCAGCAGCAGGATTTGAAGTCATGATGACTAAACATTACCAGCTGTTAATAATATCAATGCCATATGGGACTGCCGCAGCATCCAGGTATATGTCCTGAGGACAAAGGAAACACAGAAACTGTACAAGTTCAGTCTCCTACTTGCACTTCAAGAATTTAATCTTGGACATCAGCACCAGGACTCAATTATGGTAAACATTGGCAGTGGCCTCGGTGGCATTGAAACTCGGTAGAGGACTCTGTGCTGGACCAGCCACAGCAAATAAAGGCCAAATAACGATCATGACTCTGCACCGACCACTGGTACTTTGTTGATCTGCACTGGGGATACAGTTACTGCTCAGATAGACACCCCTTCTGGTGTTTATTTTTAAATCAGAGAAGTCTTTCAACCCAAATTCCAGATCTGAGCTAGAGAAAATATTGATTCAAATGTCATTTCTAAGCCTCATCTGAAGAACAAGCTACACAGTATCCAAATGGAATGCTCAAAACTGTGGATCTAGACTTTCTGATATCCCCTGTAACTCCCCCTGCTTATGTTCACACAGTTGTGCTCCAGTTGTGTATGTTCATATAAGCCTCAGTAGTGTCATTAAGCTGATGGAGCCTCTCTGAGATTAGAATCAACATGCAAACAGTTAATAAAAAGGACCGTGTCCTGAAACAGCAGAAATGGGAAGTGTGGTGATTAACTGAAAAGAGGGGGGAAAGCAGCATTTTGAAAATCCCTGGAGTGTGACAGGCTGTTGCCCCAGTGCCCTGCCCTCTGGTGCACCAAAGCCAGCTGTGGGTGCTCTGTGCGAGGACGTGGAGCAATGCCTGGTGCCCTCAATTTTGGCAGGTGGCAAATCAGTGATTCCTGTGCAAGGAGGTAGAACACATTGGTCATGTTGGAGAAACCTGAGCTGGAAAAGGTGAAACTTCCTGAGGGAAAAACAAGGTGCTGTAATTCGATGACTTGATAAAAAGGGGAATGCTGACACAGCTTAGAGCTCTACTGCAATAAGGATTGGATAGAATTTGAATTTTAGGATTTTTGGAGAACTATCTGATTTGGAATGTATTTCTACTCTGAAATGAATGAAATCAAAATATATTGAAATTTTTCATGATGTGGGATTGAAATGGAATAATTTTGGCTCAGTTGATGTGTTTCACACATCACTTTTTGTCTTATTTTAATCTTTAAAGCAATTAGATTACTCCTTTATATCAAATTTATGTTTATAAGAGATTTGCAAACTGAAAAAACAAATATTGTTGCTGTGAATATAACTCCATACAATATTTCAATATTATTTTTTCCTCACTCAAAGTAAAATAATACTTTTCTTTATATCTTATTTATAGTAATAAAATAATACATTTTAATTGAATTGCATAGTGCCAGGATACTTTGACAAAACCATAATTTTTTGTTGAAAGGCTCTTTAAATGGGGAAATTATGCAGGATCTCTAGGGATGATAGAGTATCATAAAAGCTTCAGAAACAATAATATTTTATTGATTTTGTTTTGAACAAATGGTTTTACAGATCTAGTGGCAACTAGAGAAAGGCTCTGTGGTCTCACACGAGCCCCATAATTTTATTGCAAATATCAGTGTAGTCCTGGCCACAAATTACATTTCTTTCCTATGTTCGTTCTTTTTCTTCTTGTTGTCTTCTCATTTATTTATATTTGTTATTGTCAGTACGATTACTATGTCTGACTTCAATGAAATTGATTTTTCTTAGCTACAGGCTGTGGAGTGTCCCTGTGGTTTTTATTATAAAGCAGTTAATATGACCTATCTCAAGAAAGAATTAGGCTGATTTTGTAAATCATCTTTTTTTCTGCACAGCAGGGTCGGTAAAGCATAAGAATCTGAGTAGCCTGGGCTCGATTCTCCAGCAGCCAGAACTACATGCAGAGCTTTCACATGTGGGTAGCCTCTTCCATGTGCTTTAAGTGAGGGTGTAAAGCATTAGGAAAATAATAATCTTTCTTGAGATCTTCCACGGAAAATAAAAATATCACATTATAAATCAGAAATTAACCCACAGAATAACAAAACCTCTCACTGGTGTGACTCTCTAAGGGCCCTGAGAGCATCCCCCCTCCGGGAGGGTTGGCTGCTGGGGCTCTGGGCTCAGCACAGGCTGTTCCCCTGGTGACCCTCGGGACCCTTGGTGCTGCTGGGCAGTGCTGGGGGAGGGCACGGCCAGGGCTGACCCAACCTGGCTTCCCTCCCGAGGAGCTGCTTTAAGATGAGGTGCAGCATTTTAGCCCCTGCCTGAGCTCCAGCTCCTGTGGCAGCACAGCTGTGCCTGTGCTTGGCCATGGACCCCGTTGGTCCAGATATGTAGCCTGTTTTCCTCAGACCCATCATGTCACTGTGGACTTGCTTGGAGATCAGTCTGACTCTGGCTGCTGTAACCAGGCCATGCCTTGCTAATTCCTGACTTAAATTCAGACCTGCCTTGTCACCCCTGAACTCACACAGTGATCTGGCTTCCTCCTATAGCCTGACTCCCATCCCTGGGTCCACCCTGCTCACCTGCTCAGGCACCACAGGACAGGCCCCTGCCCTGCCAGCCTGGTTGTCACCCTCAGTTTTGTCTCACCATCCCTTGGGGAGCTGCCATCCCACACTGGGCCCTGACAGACTCTTGCTACTGAGGATATTTTTTTTTCTAATGCTTTCGGGCTGTCTCAGCCCTGCAAGTTCTTTTACCCTCCACAGTTACCTTTCCTTCATCCTCTTCCTGATGGGAGGCATTTGAGAATTAGAAGCCAAATACTTTTGTTGGAAAATGCCCCAGCTAAATTTCTTTTTATAATCTATTCTTGTGCTTTCTTAAAACTGAGAACTCCAAAGATGAAGACTGTGATAAGCAATTTATTTACTTGAAGATGTTACACAATTGCAAGACTGGGTTGCCATGGTGGCTGTTATTTTGTTACAGATAGCTGAGGTGGTTGGATGCTGGCTAGACCGTGGTAGGCTTTCTAGTTATCAAAGGATGAAGGATGCCATCCATCCGCTTTGCTTCTCCTGGGCACGAGTCTGATAGAGAAGGTTCTTCAGGAAAAGGGAGAATAACTGGTCCAGTGACTGGTTTGGTCAGGTCTGGTTTGTTTACTTGAGTCTTTTCTCCATCAAAACTGGGTGTAGGTCCTACAGCCTTTGGTGGAACTGGCTTTCCATCTTTATGTTCATTTTGACTTTCTCTTAGGCTATGGAAACTGATGTCCTCATCTGAAGGGGGTAGAATTTTAACCCAGCCCACTGTTTTTTCTAGTTGTGGGGAGAAAGGGTCAGCTTCTGAATGAGAAGCTTGTTGATTCTGGATGGATTTTTCAGGTGTCTGATTAGCTTCCTGTTTCTCCTCTTCAGTGGCAGGACCCTAAATAACAAGGAATAAACAAGTTCTTCCAAATTCTCTCAGATATGATCACCCGTCACACTAAGGATCTGCTGCAATTACAGTCTGTCAAGACCAGCTACTGAACAGAAGCTCAAAGAATAGACAGATATAAATACTTCTTGTGCCAGGGGAGATGGGTGCATGAAACTTGGGTAATTACAGTTATTGCCCCTTGCATTCCCTTTGTGATTTGCAATTTCTTTGTAGAGCATTCTGAACACATTCTGTGTGATTGTCTCTGTACTTACTCTTTTGCCTTTTATCCCCCTAACAGCAGTCTGTTTGATCACAGGACAGATTTCTTCCTGATCTGGCCTTATCACTTCCTTGAAACACATCTCTTTGTGAATAAGAAAACTTAAAAATGGGCTTTCAAGTGTTCAATACTTGTTTTGTAAAGGAGTATTACTCTTGCAATATTAACATTAGATTAAGAAATACCTGTGGACTGTAGATTTCACAGGATACTCTGACAAACTTTTCCATGCGACTGTTTACTACAGAGCCTTTGCAGAATCCAGTTTGCTGGAAGAAGAAAATACAAGCATTTTTTCACATTGTGGCATTGATGCTAAGCTCCTATCTTGTAAAGCAAGTGATTATGAAAGGCTGAATAGTTATAGCTTCTGAGTGTATTTGTAGGGATAAACAGCTTGGGCAAACTTTTATTTTGGGATTGGCAATCTTACAAAGGCAGGCAGCATTTTGAAAAAGGCTTTGTGTTTGCAAAGGAGGGTTAGGTAACACAATAGTAAAAATAAGCTGGCCACTTAAGGCCAAACCACAACAGCTTGCTTATGTTCTGCTGCAGCAAAATATCCCTATGCAGGCAAGTTGCGTATGGAACATAATATCATTTTTCACAGAAAACCAATTTCACACCATACTAGGGAAAGAAACCATGAAAAAAAATGTCATTTCTAGTAGTTGTGTTTGTACTAGGCTGTACATGGCTTGGATCTCAGTTGAGATGGGGCTTGAAATGTTATCTCTTGACAACATGCCCATTTACTCTTCCAGATTGTCATAGAATTCTTTCCCTAGTTCCTAAGCGCTTTCCTTAGCTGACCTAATTGTAGTATGAATATACTCCTTATGCATTGTTTGTGATTTATTGTCTGTGTCTGTTTCCTTGGAATGAATTCTTAAGAGTCATCCAGTTTTGTAAGGTGATGGCTACCTCACCTTTCTCTGGATGGTATTTTCTTTTTCTCTTTTTTGTTCATGGATTTCTAGGTCAGAATTCAGAACTTTTACTGAAATGTTTTCTCTATTCTAAAGCAGTCTGTAGCGTTGCAAGACAGGAATGAGCTACAATCCATAAAAAGACGCCTGTGGGTTTTGGTTCTTGTCTGCAAAGAGCCAAGGAGTTATATACTAAGTATTCACTGAGGAATCATAGTATCTGGAAAGCAGGTGTTTATACAAGGAAAAAAAGTACTTACAGCTACTTCCGATGGAAGTGGCTCACACTTGACGTCAGCAACCGTGTCCTTTTTGGAGCAGGATGTCTCCTGAATTAAAAACTCCACAAAATATGCAGGACCAATGACCCACTGTAAATGAGAGGCCAATGGCAATTAGACTTTGTGCATATATCAGGAAGAATGAAGAATTCTGCTGACCTTGAAATAGATGTGAAACTCCTAAGTCTGGAAGGAGCAGGTTATACTTGGGGCATTACTGATAGTTGTGTTACAGGAGAATATTTTTTATTTGCCAGTGCTGCTGTATTGCCTCGTCATTTTTTACCTCTTATATATGCACAATCTTAGTAACTCATGGATTAGCTATAGTTGAAATGAGTTTGGTTTTCATTATAAGTTTAGCATCCACGTAGAATTATGTATCCAAATACCTTCTTCAGTTCTTTGTTGATAATTTTTGGCTGTTTTAATGAACAGGATCAGTTTACTATTTCTGAAATCAGAGTTGGAAAATGGAAGCCATGAAATAATGTATTGTAGTAATATCTGACAGTTTGAGGCAAAGAAGGAAAGCTGCTTTGTTATCTATACATAATGAATTTTGGAGAGACCAGATAATACTGTGGCAAACAAACAGGGCATAGCCATGAGATCATTAACTCTCTGTTAGTCTAAAATTAGTTTTAAACCATGCTCAAACTCATTCAGTGAATGTGTTTGGAAGGGATGACTGTGCTTTATTAAATAATTTCTAGTAGGGAGTCGCTAATTCATGGTGGTGAAAGAAGAAAGGGCTCACAGTGAAGCTTTCCTGAACTTTGGAAGCATATCTTTGTCTTGAGTTTTGCATAAAGCCTTTCTTTTTGCAATAAATGGAATCAAAGTCTTGACTTAAGAAGATCAGGAGAATTTTGCATAAAATTCTTTACTATACAGATACAAAATCAAAACAATCTGTAAGACATAACAAATCATAGAACAGGAGGATCCACACTTCTTGAGGGCTAAAACAAGTCAGATGAGCCTTGGCTTACCTGCATTGAAGCTCTTGTGACATTGAGGACAGAGAAATAATGAGTTTGTTCACTCTCTTTGTTGAACTTGGCGAGACTTTGAACAGCAGCGTCCAAATATTCAGGCTTAGTTGGAGTGTCATCAACTGGGCAGTCAGGACATATTGACCAAATATATTTGCGTGGAACTTTTTATTCAAGCAAAAAAATGTCATTAGAGAAGGCAGAACCATAAGAGCATGTTGATAGTGGAGGTCACTGTAAATACCCCTACACCCCCAACCCTTTCCACTTGTCCTCCCCTCCTCTGGACTAACAATATGTAGTTTTCATCCCTCAACAATTTTGAATCTTTATGTATTTACAGACCCATAAAAATGTTGCAGTGGAGGCAGAGACACTGAAGGAAAAAGTTCAACCTATTGACAATGGGCTTGCTGTTTTTACTTGCCTTTCATAAACCCATAAAAATGCTTTTTGGTTCAGAGGGTAAATGCCTATATAAAGGCTCTGCTGGGTGTCCCAGAGGTTAAAATAGTTATTACTGAACTGCTCTGAGCTGCAGGACCTCACTGGCCTTATGATCACTGACTTGAGAAAATCAGGGCAGCTGAAGCTAATGGAAATAGAGTGGTGTCATAATTACAATTAAAATTTAAAGTAATGCTATTTGGCAGAGTGTTTTTCCACTCCTTTTCCAAAGAGCGTGTTAAAGACATACCTGGTTGTAAAGTGCACTCATAAGTATTCAGATGAGAAATATTTCTTTCCTGATTAATGTAGATAATTGCTTTGCATTGACCATAAACCTGAAACAACATAAACATTTAGAAACAGTTAATGTTGCACCCTTTGCACTGATCGTGTAGTACCTAGACAGTGAGTGGTTAATTTTCTTCTTGCAATCATGAAATTCTTTTCAAGACAAAGGTTTTGTTAATACTCAAATGACAATGAAGCACATTTCTAAGCATCTCCTTTAGAAATAAAAGGATAGATTATTCCCTGGTGTAATTCTGAGCTATACAGGTGCAGCGCTTGTCTGCAGGGTGGCCTACACAGGACCACTCCTCTGGCAGCTGAGAAGTGCCCAAGTGTCACAGAGTGCTTTCCCTGGCCAGGCCCCTGCCCTGGGAGCCAGGTTTATATCTAGAACCAAGAGAACTTAAACCTGGAGATCAGCTCAGGGTGTCTGGATCCAGTCCCCTGTCTTCCACCTATTCTCTTTCCCCTATAACCATAAGAAAAGTGGAAGGAAGGACTCTAAATCAGTTTTGTGGCACAGTAGGGTCACCCTTGCACACAAAAAAACCTCTGACTTTATGGCAGAAAAAATACTGACCTACCCATTGGACCTGTATATTTAAGAGTTGAAAGTGTATTCTCTGAGAGCTTCTTAAATATTGCTACACGTGTGATCAGGGCCTCTGAACATACATTTCTTGGTGCCACTGAAGCCATATCGACCACATAGGCTTTGCACCCTTTTCCTGATGAAAACTCTGTAATGAAAAGTGAGGAGAATTTTTTTTTTTTCGAGTTTTTCATTTAAAAGCTGAAACTGATTGACCTTTGAAGCAGTCCAGGACAATGTAATCATAACTTCCTTTTTTTTTCACATACAACTTCTTTCTTGTCATTCTTCATTTTATAAGGTGGGTTTTTTTACTTGTTCAGAATCATTTTGGTCACCTGCAGCAACAGTCTTAGGCCACTTTCTGTCTTTGCAGCTTATCTTGCTGAGCTTTCCTTTTTCTCCTTTTTCAGTGCAATTTTTGCAAAGTTGTCAGAATAAAAGTGGAATTAAACTAAACCAAAAATCACATGTTATATAAAAGTGAGTTTCTTTTATTCCCTTCTTGACAGGCTGTCTTTAAAATAAACTCTTACAGGGTTGCTATAAAAAGTAAAACATTATTCTAAATAGTGTCCTAGCATGGCTATTTAGTTCAGTCTGCTTATTAGCTCTGGTTGAAAACTTTCTTTTGATTTTCATTTTTTAAAATAAATCTTACCAGTCTATAAACTGATTAAAAGGTACAGAGTAAAACTGTGGACCTTAAAAAATGGGGTTTGATTTCTTCTGAGCTCTGTTGCCCACTAAAAATGCATGTGTAGGGATTTTGCTGTCATCAGTAGTACCTGAGTAACTCATCACATCTGAGATCAAATAGGAAAATAAAATCCTTACAGCAGAGTGAGCAGGTCTGGTGTTACAGTTCTTCCACAATTTTTTGCTGAGTACATGGCATTCAGTATCTACTACATCCAAGATGAGATAGAAGACAGAACCAGTGATCTCCTGAAAACAAGAAACAAAAGGGTCACATCCCAGTTTTGTATCAAATAAAGAAGAGACATATAAAAGGGAGAGATGAAGAGAAAATATGAAGGTGAGATGCATAGATATCCTGAAAACTGAACATTCTGTGGGACAAAAGTGGCAAATCAGGTGACATTTAGGCCCTGTTAGGACAGGCTTGGTGATGCATTGTGTCAGCTTTAATTAAAGAACAGCCATTTAGTCAGTTTTATCCTTCTGATTCTGGTACCAACCAGAACCCAAGAATAAGGACTAAACATGGTGATGTTTTCATTGTCAACTGCATTTTGTTATCAGATTTGAATGGTAGGTTACTTTGCCTGCAATAAGAATGAGACAATAAATACCACAACTAATAAGAAACTCCTAACATGGAACATTCCCAGTAGGAATTAAGAAGAGAAATATCTTATTTCTTAGAGTAGTGTCTTTTTCAAGTATGGATACTTTGCACTTTCTGTAAAGAGATGATGGATTGTGTTGATGCAGACAGCTTAAATACTCTTTCAGCTCTCAGACAATGCTCTGAGAGACCTTGCATATCCACATAGGTGTGTCTGACTCACTTAAAGCTTCAGTCCTGTGCTTGGCTTCTGAGCCTGTGATTAAGTCCAGAAACTTTTATTCAGTTCATTGCAGCACAGGGTGCACACAGCAGTTCAGGCTTAACTTTTGGGCAAACATCTTTTGATGCAAGAGGAAGGAAGGACTAAAAGTACAGCTCCACATATCCAGTGATCACACCATGTGGTGCAGGAGGATGAGATGCTGCATGGTGCAGCTCCTCATTCTGCTTCCACTGTAGACGTGGGTAAGCACCTTTGCTGGATATTTAGCAAGGATACAGCTTAGTAGGATCATGTTTTATTTATATCTTTAGTGGAAAGCTGGAAAGAGGGCAGCTGTCATTTATACATCCTAATGAACTTAGAAGTGAGTGTTAGCTGCGTGTTTAGACTGAGACTGAACACTTGCTGAAAAGGGAGAAAAACCAAAACTGAATGAGAACAGTGTTCATTCATCCCTGACTGATTTCAAGGGTTTGTGGAGAAAACATTAAATGGGGCAAGTCTTGTAGAAGTCTGGGCCAGTATCTTTGCAATTTTGGCTTTAATTTTGGTTTCTATTTAACTATGACTAAAGACAAGTCAATAGGGCATCTAAAGGCTGGAGTACAGCTGGCTTTTTTGGTTTTATAGTGCTTAGAAAACTGCTAGGAGGTGTGTGTTCTGGAGTTCTGAGGAGATTGAGGGATAAAAACTATTCTGATCACGTACTGTAGAGATCTATGGGATGGTGATTTTATGTGAGTTCTAACATATATACTTGTAATACTAAATCCTTCCAATATAAAAAAGCAAAACTAATAGAAAATAAATATAAAGAATGATTAAATTGTTTTGTTAGCTTTGTCTCTAACTTCTGTTCTTACATATGCAACTTCTCATGTTTTCTATGATTTTTTTATTTTCATATCCTCTTTTTTTTTCTCTAAGTGTTCTATGAAGTAATCTGGTAATGTCTTGCACTGAGCTCTCAGGGTTTGCCCACACTAATCCTGAGGTTTAATTATAAGTGTCATTTTGAAGGCTGTGAAAAGATCAAAAGCTATTTTGACAAAGAGTGGCGCTGAGGTTCAGCAGCGCTGTGCACAGTGGCACGGCAGTATCCTCACACCTGGCTGCACAGACCCTTCTGTGGAAGGAACTAATCATAATTTTCTGTTTGCATACAAGGTATCTAAATACCATACTGATATGTCTCCTTAATATAATAGCTAATGTGGCTTGAATCAGTAAACAGAAAGTAAGCCCTGTTAAGGAGTAATTGCTGTTTGCTGAAAATGTGGTTTTGAGTAATGCAGCATTTGGTATAAGCTTGTAACCTTAAATAAATCCTCTGTGAGAGAAAAACACCACTATGACTATCCTGCATGAAGAAGAAATAGCCAAGAAAAATATGTATCTTTAAGGAATCTCATAGCTGGAACTGGTGACTTGAGCTTTCAAGTTGGTTGTTAAGGTATTTGGAGGCAAAAGAGCGCACACACCTCATTAAAGAAATGATCTTATCATTTGTGTTTGGGGTTAGATGGGTTTCCTGAATCATGAATATTGATTGTAAAGTTTGGTGACCTTGGAAACACTACATGCAACCAGGGCAGAGCAAATGTATTTCTTGTTGCCTGTAGCTCTCTTGTATAATACCAACTCTATATAAGCAGATGAGGTTATTATAAAATCTGCACATCTTTTGATCTACCTGCTTCTGTATGTATCACACTCCACTGGGGAAAGGATAATTTGGGGCTTATTTAGAGCTCAGCAGATCACTGAAGGTTTAATCATCCTTATTTTAATTTTCATTAGAAGACCGTTATGCAAAGGCCTTTTGATATCTGCTTAGTATTGAATAAAAACTTCTGTATCTTTTCTGCATTGCCAAAAAGATCCTTTCCTCAGCACTGCTGGTGCCAGGCTGCAATATGTGCTGGGCAGCCTGGGAGCCAGAGGAAATGCGGCAGCAGGGTGACCTGGTGCAAGGGAAAGAAATGAAATATTTTGGCATGTTTTGTAATTTTGGTTAAGTGCCTGTCAGTGAAGTTAATCATGAGTATCTTGTATGAAAGGAAGCTCTGTCCTACTTGCATATAAGTTCATAGCAGATGGCTCATTAGTTTCAATTAGAGCAAAACTGAACCACAGGTTGCTTAAGGGCAGATTTGAATTTGAAGTAACTTTGAAAATGTTTTTATCCTCAGTACTGGTTAAGAAGTGGGAGGAAGGACCACTAACTGGTAAAAATCCCAAGGATTTCTTTAGATTTTTGAGAGGAGTAGGAGGTGGCATAAGGCTGTTACTGTCCATGAACCCCCCTGACATGGCAGACTGATCCTTAGGTACTCAGTTGCAGCAGCAGCAAAAATCAGATAAAGGACTGAGATTGTCTGGTTTGTTATTGCAATGTCTTGAAACACCTTATTTGCAGGATAAAAGCATATTAGATGAAAAAATAAGAAAGAATAAAAGTAAATTAAACCCCCAAATGAACAAAGGGTGCTTGCTCTAAAGTAGGAAGTTAGGTCTCTAGGGAATTAAGTGACAGACCAAATCACATACAAGGACCAAAATTCTCCTGTGCTGAGATATGCTTGGCACAGTTGAAGGAAGAGGCATGGAGATGAATGATTTACAACATGTCTGCACTCTGGGGTGGTCATAGCAGGGGGCTCTAATTATTATCAGTAGGAAATAGCCTGAGGAGGGGGGTCTGAGTACCGAACTGCGTGACTGGTGATGTGGCTTCTGGGCCAGCTCAGAGGCAGCACATGTGGGAAAATTCTGACCAGACGTGATCCAGTTGCTTATTGGGCACATTCTGTCACCTGAGCAAAGCACATGGAGAACTCAGTGCACAGCCCAGCACAGTGGGCGTCTTTAGCTGCGAGATCTCAGGTTGCTGGAGGCCACAGAGTGTCTGCAGAAACCATGTCCTTGTAAGGGCAGCAGGGAGGAGTGTCACATCCTTGCCAGGACAGATCTTTAAACATCTGGCAACGAGCCTGATTTTCATTAAGAGTTCAGAACTCGGCCTTTTAGATAAGCTTCTGGGAAGTGAGTAGGCATTGCAGGGAATGTTAGTAGCATGCTTCCACAGTGCATTATCTGTTGTGGGCCTTGTGAACTCATTTCAGGCTGTCCCTAGCTGGATCCAGTAGATTCAGATTGTGTTACAAAATAGTAACACAAAATAGTGGTGAATTAAGCACACATAGAGAAATAAGATACTTGAGGAAATGTGAGTGATATTCCATAGGTAATTGCAGTGTATTTTTTCACTTGAACTGGTTTCAGATTTCTTCTGGAGAGTGAGTCATCTTTTAGAGGTCTATAAAGGAATTCCATGGTCCCAAGCGGGATGTGTTTACACCTGTTAGTGCTTACATCTTTTGTGCAAAACACACGATGACTTAACAGCCTTTGCACTCCAACTGCTCAAGGCAGTGGGAAGAAGGTGTAAAATGAAATTAAATCAGAGTAGCGGTGTTTCATATCAAATTTGAACTGATGCCTGGAGCTATTCCAGGGGCAGGCAGCAGAGAGCCATGACTGAGATTTGCTCTCTAATTGCCCACAGTGGTGATGAAACTGTTTCTAGTCATGTGTGCATAAAGTTGACATGGCCTCTGGAGTCCTGTGAATGGAACTTTACGTTTGCCTTTTGAAATATTTCTTAATTCAAATAGATATTTCTAAGCAATAGCGATAGACACAGGGCTCTCCATGGGAGAAACAGATTCAGAGCAAGAGGGTAACCTACCTGAGGTTGTTCTCGAACGCTGGAAATTCGGTAGAGGCTGAGTATGTAGCCCTCTGCTCGATCAGCATTGATCTGGCGAAGAGCCAGGTCTGCAGCCTCCTCTACTGCGGTGTCGTCGCAGCGGGGGGAGAGCAGCGCGGCCGCTGCTCCGCGGGCAGGAGGGGCGGCAGCGCAGGAACAAAGCGCCTGAATGCCAAAGAGCATCGGAACAAGCCAAACCATTCTGCTCAGAGAGCCGGTGCAGCAGATCAGAATGGTCAGTCAGGATGGAGGGGCTGAGACTTGAGTGAAACCTCACACTTCTGTAGTGAAGCCAAATCTCTTTATAAACTTGTGCCCCCTTTTTATTACACACTGACCATCACCTTTAAACCTACAGCTGCAACAGCAAACACTAAGTCAATGATTACAAGGTTTTGCAGAAGTGTTGTCACTTCCTCTGAGACCAGACAGTGCTTTCTCCTTCTGGCTTTCCATCTCCAATTCAGACTTCACTGGGCAGGTCATGCGACTTTGACCTTATGGCAAGGGACAAGAATACGCACACAAAGCTGCTTCCTTAAGAAACTAGATTTACTTAAATAAGCCTATATACAGGACAGGCTGGCTCCACCTCTGTTCTGTCAGTGATCCTGTTCTTTTTGCAAATAAGACAATGACAAACGTCTCAGTAATTGGAATGGGAAATGGATCAGCCCCACAAGGTTGACTGATTTTGCCCTTTGTGTTTTTTAAGTGCCAATTGTAAACAAATATATTGACTCTATTATATGCAGTCAGTTTGGTTGTGATAGAAAGCTTGGTTTGGATTTATTCTGTGAGCATTTCTACTCATCTGGATACCTACACATGAATGGTACCCCTTAGAGGTATTGAGACCCCTCAAGGATCTCAATGGAAAATTCTGCCTTGAGAAACTTTAGTTTGAAATGACAGCAGTGTGCCTTGTGAGTAACCTGTCAGGAACTCCATGCTGGAAACAAGGGGGAATAACTTTACAAGTGGCTGTTATCTTGAAGATCTGGAGAAGTGACAGTGGCCATTACTTGGGGAGGATCCCAGTGAATGTCACGAAGGGGCAGTTCTGCAGTGTTTCACCTTGAAGGATACCAGAAGCTTGGTTACCATTTCCCTGCCCCTCATTTTCTGTCATGGGACTGATCACAGCTGTCTGCTGGAGGACACCGAGTACCTTTCAGTTTGAGAGTTGTATGGAGTGAGGAAGGAAAAGTGCAAAGGAAGGGCATAATTGTCTCTATTGAATACTACTGTAAAGGTTGGTGTGGTTAAAAATGTATCTATTGTCACTTTTTTTACTAGTCCAGCAGTGTTCAAAGCATGTTCCTCTGTGAGACAGCAGAACCTGTCCCAGGGAATGTCCATAGAAACCTGGGAAGGATTGTACATGCCAGAAGACCTACAACAGCACTGGGACTGAAACTCTTCTAAGATTTGTTTTGGTGACAAAGGTGCAAAACACAGATAGCAGGACAGAAGGGGCACATGGCTGCCAAAATGAGCCCCCTCATATGTCGCCAGTTGCTTTGCAAACTGAGGGTGAGGGATAATGCATGGACTGTATCCCGGAGGGAAGGGATAGAAGGAGTGAATATTGAGGAACACTGCTGTAGCCATAGTACAGGAACAGCAGAAGCAGCAATGCAGACTCACTCACATTGTTCCTTGTGCCTGGGGATGCTTCCCCTGCGGCTAAAGGATAATAACTCATTTTCTTTATCCTTACAGTGCATGGCATTTCTATGGAGATGGGTGCCAGTTAGTACTGGCTGGGTCGGTGCTTCTTATAATAGGGAATTGTTATATCCCTGACTCTGTTCTTTGTATTCTTCCTCTGACTGGAAAGGAAAAAATTTCTCCGTTGAAGTAGCTGACCTCAAAACACGAACACATCTGGGAAATCTGAGCATGTCCAGCCAAAGCAGCACATGAAGTACATATGCTTTGTAAAACAGGGTTTGAAAAAGCTGAAAAACATTGTCAGCCAGCAATGCAGACCTGGCAAAACTGTTCATGCTGCATTTCAAGGGAGGAGGCATTTGTATTTTATGTATCTCCATTTCATAGTTCTCATTGCCCAGAGAATCTATTATTAAATGCTGAATCTGTTACTAAGGCCCAAGTGCACGTATATGAGGCTATACTGGGGGGAGACAAAGTGAGTGCTTCAAAGCAGTCATGGAAAATGGATCTGTAAGAGTGCAAATGTGTCTTTAAGAGGGCAAGCATTAAGGAGAAAGAAGATGAAGTGCAGCTATGAACTGGAATGCACAGAGAAATTCTACTTTTTTTTTCTTCCTGTTTTAGGAAACAATGGAGTAATTACACCAGGTGTAGGAGAACATCTGTGAAGTATGGAGACCACAGATGTTTCTGCTACATTTCTTTGCTTTGTGTCAGTGGAAAAGGCAAGAAGAAAATGCAGCATTTCTGAAGTTCAGAGATCCTCATGGACAGGGATCCCTTTTATAAACATACTGTTTCTACAATTAGATAATTTTCCAAGCCTGGAAAACCGTCTTCTCTGTAACTTAGTGCCTACTTCATTATATACAAGACAATTTTTATGGTTTAGTTAAGGTGATCCCTAGTTTTAAAAAGTCTCATGCATCTGGTGTTACAGTAATGCAGATCATAATCGTCGCTGTTTCATTAAATCCTCTACTGCATCTCTTGCAGTGAGATGGGAGGACCACCTACCTTACTACATCAAGAAATGTCTACAGCTTAGTACAAGCACTTGTCGAGGGAATGGCAGAATGTCCTGGAGTCACTGCTTCACAGAGAAGCAAAAAATCCCTGAGCAATTGACTGGCAGTGACTGGTGCAAATGCTGAAACACATTTCCTGCAAAACTCAGCCTTTGCTTGAAATGTGAGAGCTGCTGCCTTCATGGGCAGAGCTTGTCTTCAGTGTGCTGCCATCACATTATATGGTTTATAGAGTTTGGGCTGATTTTCCTTTTTCTTTCCTCTCCACACACCCAGCTGCAGTGCTGGTGCAAGTGCCTATGGCTTTTCCTTTCCCCAGTGACACAGCAACACAGAACCTTTCTGTATTGCAACCTGTTGCACTGTCACCAAGAGCAAATGTTAGTTGTGTTGCTTACTGAATACTGGAAGGTTGTAACTAGGAGAACAGGATAGGTTATTTGAACCACTTCAGAAATGACATGTGTTCTGCAATTTTTGCTGCCTGCATGATAATTATCTTGTAGCAAGTGCTGTTCCTGGTTAAAGATTCATGACTGTCTTTGAGACTGCTCCCCAGGGCCTGCAGAATTCCAGTCTGGCTGGCAGTAAAGATCCTTCTGGCCCCAGCCCCTTATTAATTCACTACCTAGAATAGATTTTGCCTCTAACATGTGCCAGAAATTCAGGGAAGATTTGACTGCTAGGACAATGGTAAATTGCCATCACTGTCTGGATCCTGTTATATGAGATACGTATCTGCAGTATAATTTTTATTCCCTTGAATTGGCATTTCCTCATACGCACACAGGCCATACAGGACCCCATGATCATACTACACCTGTGTGTCTGCTGGAAGACAGACAATACACATGTAGTTGACTGCAAGGGTTGATGCTTTTCAGCCTGCCAGCAATGAACGTGTCCTGATTCTCTATTCTTTTCATAGACATGGATGCTCTTATACCATGTCCAAAAGTTTTGAGGTACTTCTGGTGGATACTAAAAGTAGATACATGCTAGGAAACATTACAGGTGGAAGAGAAAAGTACATTTTTTCCTGCCACTTCTTTAGTGTTATTGGTGTGTGATCAAAAGAAAGGACTGACCTGATTTTTCGCAGTGCTCAGCACCCACACATCCCAGTGAAGCTGATGAGAAGTGCAGGAGCTTACTGTTTTTGAAATCAAGCCCAGAGTATGACTCATGATGCTGTGAAGGAGATACTTCACAAGTAAATGAAAATATATACAGATAGAAGGTACCAAAGCATTGA
The DNA here is from genome assembly GCF_003984885.1 of Neopelma chrysocephalum. NCBI lineage: Eukaryota > Metazoa > Chordata > Aves > Passeriformes > Pipridae > Neopelma > Neopelma chrysocephalum. Next base: position 3,569,700 of record NW_020897729.1, on the reverse strand, counting down.
ACATTTTATTGTGAAGTAACCTTTTGGGTGGTGTTTCTATCACAAAGCTACAACTGTTGTATAGCTCTTACAACAGTTTCATTGAAACAATATTTTCTGTATTTTAACTAGAGAATCCCTGTATATAGAGAAAACTACTGCTATATGTTGAAATCACCTATATTTTGGAGCAGGTCTTTGCAAGATTCTGTCCATGGCTCTGCTCTCTGGAGGGTAAAACTCATTTGGCCTCAGAATCAAATGGTCTCACCTATTTGCACTTGATATTATGGTCTGTGTGTTGCTGTTGCTGCTGCACACTGATCCTTCAATCAGCTGTATTTCATGTCTGTAGCACAGCCTAGATATCGAAATGGCGAATCCTCCCAGGGCATGGAGGAGGAGGAGGCACAAAGCCAACTGGGCGAGGTACTTTGTCGTGCTGAGCAGCCACTGCAACTGCTCTCTTTGTTACAGGTTTTGCTGCGAGCTTGGAACGAAACATTTCTGAAGAGCTGGATTCAGATGCAAGAGGGTTATGGTAGGAAAGCCTGAGATCATGGTTGCTGACACCTACAGCACTGGGTGGCAGTCCTGCTGATGTATCTTGTCCTGCACACACATAGGTAACTCCAGGCTGGAAAAGAAAACAGTTTGTGTTTGCTTTCAGTGACCTGGGGCTTATGACATACAGGTCATTGATATCTTACTAGGTACCCTGTTCCTAACTAGCTATAGGCCTCCAACCCAGGTACAAATGTTCCTGACCGTCACAGAAGTTTGATTTGGATTTGAACACATACACAGGAGCCCAGAAACTCCTTTTTTTATAGCCGGTGGATCATTAGCACCAAAATCTGTGGTATATGAACTTCCTAGGGCCACCTGCACAGCTGCCGAAATACTCAAGACCAGCTGCCTCATTCTTTCTTTCATATACCTCCTAGACAGCTAACTACTATTGAGTTACCAAGAGCTTTGGTCTGTAGGAAGCATTCAACCACCACCTAGTCCTTCTCAGAGCAAATGTAGACTAAAATACCTGGAGAGCACTCAGGTCGAGTGCATGTGTTTCCCTCTCCTTGCTGTAGCAGTGCAGGTCAGTGTCCCTGAATTCAGTCATGTCTAAGGACTACTAAAAGCTCCCAGCTGATTTCATCCACCACAATGCTCATGTCTGTTTTACATTTATCTGCCTTACCCCTCTAGCTGAGCAGAATTTGGTTCCCTTTGCCCTACTAGATGTGAATTTTCCAGATGGTTAGAAGGACAAACTGTCAAACATTGATGGCAGAGGTGACATAAGCACAGAAATCCATAGGATAGTCAGGAGCTACCTTACCTTGTTTTTTAGGATACAAAGTTAAACTCAAGTTATCACAGATAGCTAATGCAGTCTACAGTGAAAGAAGTAAACTCAAGGTGATGGCTTGTAACAGTATTAGTAGGTTAGAATACTCTGGAAAGCAAGGAAATATCTGGAGTTGGTACCTGATGTCCGTACAACTGGCAGTCCACTCGAAGGTTCTGTGAGGGAAGTTTTACCATTGTTCCTGTGCAGAAACCAAAATTCTGGCAAAGCAGAACATAGTCAAGAGAAAATAGTTAGAAAATAGAGGGGGCTTGCATTACAATTTTTAATTTCAGCACATTTAGAAATTGCTACATGTTCTCATGTCTTATCTGAGCAGTAAAGTGCTTGCTTTTTAGCCTATTGGGCTCAAAAGCCAAGCTCTTTAAATGCATAAGCAGCAACTAATTCCTGTATTATTCTGGAGTAAAATCCTTTGTATGTCTGCATATGAGGGAGGGAAAGAATATATAAGAATCTAAGTAAAAAGCCCACACCCACTAAAACTGCTTAGGACTCAATTTCATCAGAAACAGAAGAATTTTAAGATGATAAAGTATACAGTATATTTTTCAAGAGCCTATATATGGGAACAAAGCACACTGACAGCACTGGAACTGTAGGAAGGGGAAACAGTCTGCTTTTTTTTTTTTATGTGTTTGTGTGTACTGTCCAGTATGAAGAGCCTGATTTTCTCAAGTGCTCATGTTAAGAAGAGTAAACAAAAATATGTATTTTGTTGATTAAAAATATTCTGTCTTAAGGACATTTTGGTCCTCAAGCCTTTTTCAAATATATTCAAATCCATCAGGATTCAGTCCAGATACCGCAGAGAGAAGAGAAAGGTGTGATATTGCTTTAGGAATGATATATTGAAAAGCATATCACGATGGTACACATCTCTTGCACTTTGATCCCCACAGGGGTCTATTCCTGCTCAAGTGTGAGCTCATCCCAGCATGATGCTGCTTTTCCACCTCTGAGTTGTTGGGATTGGGGCTGGTGCTGGCATACTCACAGACTGATCCTCAGGCAGCAGCTGACAAGCCCCCACATTAACTTTGGCTTCTTCTGCAGAGCAGTTCGTGGCACCCACAGCAAACTCAACAGCAACAACATGCGCTGGGTGATACTGATAAAACAGGAAAATTGTTTAAGTGACTTTGCACTGTGAAACTGCAGAGCTGCAGAGAAAAGATAAAAGGCAAATGTTGTGTCTTCATCTCCTACTGGAGTGAGGGAATCCTGTGGCTAAAATAGTACCAAATACTTGGGAAATTAAGAGCAAATCTGTAGGGCAAATTAGAGCAAGCAAATTGAATCTGTTTGCCAACATGACTAGTTATCAGTGCACAGTTGCTGAAGATGAAATATTCTGTTTACATGGAAGGCTAGACATAGTTCTAGTAATTACCTGTATTTTCCCTCTTCCAATCTCAAGGAGTCTGAGGTAAGGACCGGTGGTTTTGCTGTTGAAGTCATTGAGTGCAGCTGACACTGTTTCTAACACCTCAGTGTTGTTCAAACTCACCAGCAGTGGACAGTCAGGGCAGAGTTTGCTAATGTCTTCACCTGAGTCTGCAGGAGGAACCGAAGGGATTATGTTTTGATCAGATTGTAAATTGTTTTGAAAGGCATTATAGACCTATTCAGTCACATGAAACACTGTTTCATCTTCTGTCCCAAATTACAGTGGCAGGAATTTTTGCAGTGCAGGCTACAGATGGCAGTGTGGCACATGACTTGGCCGTTCAAATCTTTCTGCAAAGAAAAGTGCTGTGGACTTTAATAGCACATTTTGAATGTTCTTACTCAGTTTTTAGTAAATTTGCTTTTTGGCAAACTGTCTGTGACACCAATAAAAAGGTGCTTCAGCTCACACTAGGAATGGTGGAAAAATTAAGATATTTCAATTTATTACAGTTGTGTTTGTGTGTGTGTTATTTCATTCAGTCACCAGTTTTGAAAGTAGTACACAAGGTATCTCATACAGAGCAAAGAGATCTCATACCGGGCATGCAGAATAGACATTCTGCTTTCCCATGGCAGTATTGAAAATGCTGGGTTTAGTAAATAAGCTGCTTCTGCCAAAGAGGTTCTGACAATCAACAAGCTCAAGTAAACTCAGACCAACAAGGAATCAAATTCCTGAGGTTAAACCCCTGAATGAAAAGATTCATGACAAGCAATCTCTAGGTCAAATCTGGGACCTGCTGCCCAGTTAGTCTTACAGTATCTTAATTGTCATAGTAAATGGTCATTCATTTTCTGAATGAAATCAGAAAAGAGGGGGAAATGACGTTCAAAACAGCTGCATTTAGAAAACTCATTAACTCTCATCCTTTATGCCATATTTATACCCAGAAGTTTGGAATGAAAAAGCTACTGAACTGTAACCACTGCTATAATAATACTCCAGCCTCTGGATTTAAACCTACAGAACAAAGCCTTTACCTGCATGTGAGTGGCATTTGCTAGCAAGTACAGATATTGTCCCATCCAACTTCTGCAGTTTAACATCACAGTCACCCTCAACTGCCTAGAGAGAGACAAAAATCAAAGGGTTACATTGTTCAGATAAATCAGATTTTCTGAAAAGGGCAACTAAATTCAAAAGAACAGATCCTGGCTGAGCATTCTGGCAACATTGGTCTGATTGCAAAGGCACTGCTAGGCGTGTCTTGCTGTCTGTGATTTTGTAAAAGGTAGATCAGAGCTACGAAATTCGGATCTAAATCTGGGTCTCAAAAGTATCAGAAGTGCCAGGGTAGCCAGATTATGGACATTTGGTACAGGTTCCTCTCTCATAAAGAGCAAAGAATATGAATAGTTATGAATTAAGACCTTCTGCAGAGCTGTTTGATAACATTCTCACTAATCTCAGCTGGTCAGTGGCCATGGTAACAGCAGAGTGTGCTGCCTTGTGTGAGCTGGCTCACACGCAACGTGATCCAGCAGAGAGGAGATGTCAAAGGCAAAGCTGAAGTCACTGGGAAGAGGGAACAGTCAGAGTTACCTCCCCCCAGATGGAAAATGGGATCTGAGCCCTGATGAATACAGGGGTGGACCATGATTCATATTTAGTGAGCTCTGTGAATTGGGCCCCATTCTAGAAACAGCAGGCTTAAACTGTCAATTGCTCACTCTGCTTTCTGCTTAGAAACCAGAGCTGCCTGTGCTCTGACAACACTTCCGCTGCTTTGGTCAGGGAAAGCTTCTCTAAGCTGGATCACACTTGCATGAGAACTAAGTATTTGAGGCCAGTAAATTCTGGCTGAGCATTACTTTGAAGGCAGAGCCCTATCTGAAGGGAATAGCTCTTCTGCAGTCTCAGCCAGGACTAGGTAGCTAGACTTGATGGAATTTCACTAGGTAACACCCCACATGTAGCCAAGGGATGGTTATGTTTGCACAAGTTTACAACAATCTTTGGTTTGCAATGAGGCAGTGACATCTGGGCCAATAATGGGGGGCTGAATCTGAAGGCCCTAAAGAACCCCATGGCATTCATGGGCTGTATGGGGGATGTTATATTGACAGTGATCTGTCCTCTTCTCATAACAGGACATAAAAGAAATTCAGCAGTGAAATCCTTCATGGCATGAAGGCAAGGAAATCAGCAAGGAGATTACAGTGATACAACATTTGCCTGGGAATCTGATTGGTGATAGCCTGGCCTCTGGCATCAACATGCTGAACATGCACCTTTGGACCCAGCTAGTAGTGTTTAGGTACTCACATGTTCCACGAAGCTCCTTACTGTGCAATTTGCAAGAGGTGTAGGGCTGAGAATAGGGCACTCGGTCTCTAATAAATCAAGTTCAAGAAATATGATGTCATTATTTGGCCCCTGGAAGAAAAAAAATAAAACACAGGAATTATTGTAATTACTTCACAAAACATCACCAGATTTCTTCCCTGGGGCTGCACTGGGGTCTCTGTTGCTGACTGTCATGGGTAGCTCCAAGCATACACTGGAGTAACTGAAAAGGTCCTTAATATTTAAGTTCATAAAAAAATAAGACTCCAGATCTGGAGTAAGTCAAGATAATCACACTGATTTTTTCCAGCTAATAAGGAACAGGCCCATAACGTTTTGAAAATCCAGCCTGTATATAGTGGGCCAATTCTCTTAAGTTAACTTGACTTTATTTTGTTGGATAGTTTTAAAAAATCAACAGCTGTCTTTTTGATGAAAAAACTTCATATTTCTATAACCAGATAACAACTAAACACTGGTGCATATTGACCTGTTTTGTTTAGTCCATTGGGATTACAGTGAGCTGCATCACCTGAGTTCCAATACTCCTTTTGTTTTATGGGCTGCAGGATCTTTTATAGCTGTTTCTGAACCTTTGCATCTATAACATAAGACATGGTTCCCTGGGTTCCCTAACTTTGAGATTGATTCTGCAGTTTGATTCATGAGTGTTTCCATTTAAACCAATGAAGTTACTTTACTGTAAAAGCATTAATATGAGCAAAGCAGTGTCACCAGTATTTCTGTGTGGGTAACTCTAGGCACACTTCTAATCTCATTTATGTCTGTTTTAGTCTTTTCTAAATAACTTTGGTATCTTCTCTCCCATAAGGAGTAGAAAACAGCCACGGAGGTTCATTCATGTTAATATTTGGGACCATTTTCAGCATTTTGAAGAATCAGAGGTTCTGAATTGTGCATACATTGTATTCATGACCATTTCTACAGTTTTTCTATATGCCTACAATGATGACAATAGATCTTAAAGAAAATAAGTTGCAGTTATTTCCATTCAGATTCCTTGTCAGATCAGTGGGATATTGGGTAAAATTAATGCTCACTACAAAATCATTAATAGCATGGAGTTGTGATAGGTATGCATTTAGCCAATAAATAATTACCTGCATCTCAAAGATTATCCTCAGTTTTCCTCCAGATTAGCTACTGGGCTCATTGAATCAGCACTTTGAATGATCTACCCTAGCAAGCACACTGCAATTGTAAACCGAGCCCATTGTACAAAAACATCTGAACATTTCTCTCCCCCCCTCTGTTCTGCTCTTTGAGATATACATTCTAGTGACCTGGATTCTCCACTGCTACCAGGTGGCCTTGCCCCATTTAAATCAACAGAGCCATGCTGATTTCCCCATGTGAGGATACAGCCCTTGGCAAATCCCTGTACTGGTCATTTCCAAGCATCCCCAGGTTAACCCAGTGCTCTGCCCGCAAGCTCCTCACTTACCTGCGATACCACATGGACATCCTCGATTCTGTTTAAGGCAAACTTGTATCCGTGGTGACTGTGGCCATTAATGTAATTCACAGCAACTTCAGCTGCTGCTTCAGATTCTGGGTCATCACAGCCCAAGGGAGGAGGGGGAGCTGCTGGTACAGCTTTGTGAATTGGAAGCTGAACAAGCAGTATTAAAGCTATTAGTGCCTTCATGGCACCCGAGGAAAACCGATCCCTTTCAGCAGTAAAGACCTGAGAATACTCTTCAGATGGCAGCTAGGCAGTGAGAACTGCAGCCTCATTTATATAGTACATACCACAGACTTTACAGGAGAGCATGGCTGATATTTGTCCCAGTTCCAAGAAGCATTGCAAACAACAAAAGAGAAAAGTAAATGTTGGGACATCAAGCTGACTGATTAATATTGGCCAAAGTAAATTTTATCAGGTAGGATATTGCGAAGTCTGGTAAAGCAGCTTAAGAGGAAGCATCAGCAAAAATGTAACACAATTTTTAGACATTTTTCTACCAACCAAATACTGTCCGTGTAAGAGGAATATGATTCCTCCTGTTAAATGTGTAGAGATGCTAGAGCTAATTAAGCTTTCTTGTAAACAGGACACATTCTGTTGGGGCCCAAATCTCACCAAACACCAGCCTAAATTGTGAGATCAGTAACATGATAAATTAGAAAATGGAATTTGAAATAGTTCTAAGGATCACATCCAAGAATAAATGTAATTGGATAGCAACTTTTGCTACAGAATTTATTTGGAATAGGAAGTGAGACATAGTTTCTAAATCCTTTACATCACCTCTTTCTTTCTCTGAATACTCTGAATATGTCCAATAGTTCTTTGAGGTTTAGTTTGCAAAGCAGGTAATGTAGAAATGTTTCTGGAATATGTTGTACAGATTTGAGGATTTGGCAGAAGATCCTAAAGAGTACAAAAGCGTTTTAAGGAGAATGTAAATGAAAATTAACTGCTTAAATGCTCAGGAATGCTGGATCCCAGCTTATATTTACATTCACAGTATACATGTTTACAAAACAGTAACTGGATAAGGAGAATGTTCTATGTAGCAGAATACAGTTTCTATGATGTGCCCAGCATTCAAATCTTTCATTTAAGCTGAGATGACTTTGGCTAGATAGATTCTAGTGAGGTAGACTCTACCTCAACCAGCAGAAATGTTTTTCCTGCAGGGGTTTCAGAGCAGGTTTCTACAATCCATTTTGTGGCAGTGATCAGGCTGCAGAATAGTAAAGGTCCCTTTTGGCTTTAAAATATCTGAACTTCTGCTGTCATTTTTAAAGAGTTAAGGAACTAGCTGTGGATTCGAGGTGAGTAGGAGGACTTTGGCATAGTTAGAAGTATTTCCCAGCTTGCACGGTATTGTGAGAGAAGCTAAAAGTTTTGGAAAAAGAAGCAGTCTTGAGTCATGCCTCTCTTTTCTAGAATCTGGAAATAGGGAAAACAGTATAAATAGAAATGGTTCAGTGGACAGATTAAGTGATGAAGAAAGAGGATGGGAAAAGACGGAAAAGATCGAATGATTTGCTGCAGTTGTGTGGGATGAGGTGCTTTTTGTATTCTACAATTTTCATATTGAAGAGATTCCTGGGGAAAAGAAAGGCTTTTCCTCTCTCTTGCATTAAAAAATTGGTCTCAGCATGATTTGTTTCTTCCCCTCACTTGAAGCAGGTGTTGTTTGGCATTTGTTCTGTTGTGTGGATTATCATTTGTTTTCTAACTTTGGCCTAGAACATTTAAAGGATGAAGGCTTGGTGTCCCTAAAACACACTCTGAGTGTTCATGTGGGTATCTTTTGAATCACAACAGATTTATTTAGAAATATAGTATTTTACTCTTTACTTTTAACCTACAGTTCAGTTTCTAACCTGTAAATCTTTTAATTCCCTTTTTCCTTTTTTGGTATGAAACACAGAGGTAAACTTCCAACAGGCGCAGATTGAAACTGTTTTTCACCTGAGCGACATACAATTATCCCAGCGAAGGACTTAGACTATTATTTATAAATTTAGTCTGGTCATTACTCAGTTTCTTAGGCTGCATCTTCTCTACTTCAGAGTTGCAAATACTGTAGGATGTATAACATCTCTGCAGTCAAGCTCTACATATTCCTAAATATAATATATAACCCAGTTCAGTCAACTTCAGGTTCCGTTTTCAAAGAACAACTTAAAACCTCAAATAGCAAACAGGATTTATTATCTCCTTTCTTCCCTCTTCATTGTCACTCACATTCAGTATTTCATTTACCAAGCAGGACAAAAAGGAAATACTTTGAAACCTTCTGTACCTCTTAATTTCTCAATAGGCTTACTCAATCCCTTCCCCTCTTGGTGACCGTCTGAACTTTCCTTGCTGGCATACAGAGGATCAGAAATGTGCCCACATGATTATGCTCAGTGCAATGTGGAATGTGTGACCTGCGATATGTGTGAGGAAATTTGTATTTGGGTTTTATGTTTGGGAAAGGAGTTTGAAAGTGCAGTCAGGTAGTTTGGCTACAGGTGATATGACAAAGGAGCCTTTCATCTTTTGGATACAGGCTGACACAGATCTGCCTGATTATTCCCTCTGAAAGTGGGATTGCTGATGTCAGTTCCCTCCAGGCCTTGTCCCATCACGACTCACCCTTTTATGTACCCTTACTCAAGGTAAGAGGCAATAATTGCAGAGATATCTTCTCATTGAACTCAGTACAGATCCATTCTTTCTCATGTCCAAGACGTAGTAAAAAGTTGTCCTTCAGTAGTGGCTGCAAACAGATCTTACAGCACAACAAAGTGAGCTGAATTCCATGATCCCCTGGGCAGAAGGTGACATCTCAACCTCACTGAAGTGAACAAGTGTTTCACAGAATCACAGTATCACAGAATAGTTGACTTTGGAAGGGAGGTCCCCTTGTGCAACCCCACTGCACAAGCAGGACCACCTTGAGACATGCTCAAAACCACATCCAGGTGGTTTTTGAATATCTCCACAGCCTCTCTGGGCAACCTGTTCCTATGCTTGGTCATCCTCACAGTAAGATGTCTTTCCTGATGTTCAGACAGAACCTTCTATTTCAGTTTGTCCTCATTGCCCCCGCTCCTGTCACAGGGTATTATCATCCTCCTCGCACTCTCCCTTCAGGTATTTATAACCGTTAAGATCCCCTCAAGCCTTCTCTGCACTAAGTAGTTCCAGCTCTCTCAGCCTTTCCTCATAGGAGAGATGCTCCAGTACTTTAGTCATCTTTGTGGCCTTTTGCTGCACTGTCTCTGGTATGTCCATGTCTCTCCTGTACTGAGGAGCCCAGAACTGGGCACAGCATTCCAGCTATGCTGGAATACCAGTGCTGAATACATGGGAAGGATCACCCCCCTAAAGCTGCAGGCAATACTTTGCCCAGTGCAGCCCAGGATAACGTTAACCCTCTGTGCAGCAAGGGCACATTGTTGGCTCAACTTGGTGCCTGCCAGGACCCACAGGTCCTTTTCTGCCAAGCTGCTTTCCAGCTAGGTGGGCCCCAGCATATATTCTTACATGTTCTTCCCCAGGAGAAGGATTTCAGACTTCTTGTTGAACCTCATGATGTTCCTGTCAGCCCAGTTCTGCAGCTTGTCATGGTCCCTCTGGATGATAGCACAACCCTCTGGCGTATCAGTCACTTCTCCCAGTTTTGTGTCACCTACAAACCTGCTCATCATCCAGCTCATTAATGAAGATGTTAAACAGGACTGGACCCTGGTACTGCCTCCTGGGGAACACCACTAATTACTGGCCTCCAACTAGACTTTGTGCCACTGATCAGCACCCTCCAGGCCCAGCCTTCAGCCAGTTTTCAATCCACCTTAATCCACCTTTCACACCAGTGCTGTTAGACTTTGGCCCTAGTGAATTAGGTTGCCTGAGAGACTTGACAAGGCTTCACTGTGATGGAAGGAGAACAAGCTGGGTTTACTGCCCTTGTTATATAAAATATAGTATTGATTCTATGCTCAAGGGTTGAGGCTCTACTGAATCTCAGTTCTTAATAATTCATATAAACCACAATGGAAAGGTGAGTTGATGGTTTGGGGTTTTTTTGCTTTCTTTCTCTTTTTTTGTTGGATGCTTAGAACAAGTAGTGATGATTGGAAATTTGCTGCCCCTGCTCAACCTCATCTGGAAAAAAGCAAAGAACTGCTTCCACAGATGTCAAATTGACACTTCCTGAGCTTAAAATTCAAACAAATTAACCAAGCAAACAGATAAATATCATCTTTTTAAAGCTTCAGATCAAAGTTAAACACTTGTGGGGATTTTTGAGGCTCTCTTTTCAGATTACTAAAATGTCATTTTTTGGTAAAGCAGACAGAACTGGTCCAATTCTCTGCACCACATCAAAAGATGCATTTCTGAGCAGTCAGGCATTGTACAGTACCGCAAAACTTAATCACCTTTTGCTTTACACTTGATTAAGTACATTACTTTTGGATCATAGAGTTCACAAGATATTGGAACATCAGGGCTGTCTCCTACATAGCCATCACCTACTCAGAAACCTGCACGCAAAGGCAAGAAAATGTCTGCAGGGAAAATGTCAGGTAGTTAAAGTCACCAGTCTTGTCAAGGCAGCATATTGCTTCCTTAAATGACAGTATAATCAGCATTTAAAAATAAAGTGTGTGAAAACCCATAGAGGTCTGAGAAAAATCTCAAGACAAATTAGACTAATTGATATATATAGTCTTATTGGTCCCTTTCCACTGCATGGGCAAATCTTCAGCAGATGTAAGTTGGCTTAGAATCACTTCAGTCCAGGTCCCCCAGTGTCCCTATACCAGGAATTTCAGGCTGCAGAAAAACTGTGAAGTCTGAACAGTTTTACCAGACTGTAATAGTAGAACATTATATGTTAATTAATTTCTTTTTATTAAATATGAGAGTCTTTAAGAGAAGGAAGGCTGACCATGTGCCCTCCTTTGCTGTAGTATTTGCAGTTGGGAAAGATCAGCTCAGTTGCTTAGAGCACAGTGCTAATAACACCAGGGCTGTGGGTTTCATCTCCGTATGGGCCATTCTCTTCAGAGCTGGACTCAATGATCCCTATTGGTCCCTTCCAACTCAGAATATTCTGTGATTCTGTAAATTTCTTACTGTGAGAAATAAAGTGTGCACACATGGCATCTAATTTGGGAGCCTCTAGTTTTGGGTGCCCAGCTAGAGATTCCATTTCACTCGACTTTGCTGATCTCAATCTGTTAATTTCTATTTCCTTTTAACTGTAAAATGAAAATACCTATTTTCTATTTTCGTTCTGTGATCTGAAATAACTCACTGACTTTTGTAAAAACTTTTGATATCACTGGGTAGAAGGATCTATTCAAAACATTAGAGGAATCTAAGTGTCAGGCAAACCAGTCTGTAAAACTTCAGGGATTCCTGGATTTGCAAGAAATGTAGCAGGATTGAGAGGGTTGAAATTTGGTCTCCCAGATTTAGTATTGATTATTTCAGAGAAATTTCTTATTTGCTAGAGTTTCTTTTCAAAAACTGTACTGCTTTATTTTCCTTTTCTTTTGAAAGAGCATAAAAAGTTTTAAATTTTTACTGAAATGGAAATTTTAATTTTTGACTAGCTCTCCCAGACAAAACCAACCAAGTCTATTTCTGTTCTGTTCTCTCTTGTTCTATTTTGCTCTTCTATTGTCTATGCCACTGAAATACTTGAGTGCCTTCCAGAAGTACATCAACTGACAAAACTAGCATTTGTTACATGAAAGTCTATTCTCCTTCTCTTCCCAGTGGGAAGATTATATAAGATGTTTTGTCTTAGTGAAGTTTTTGATTGATTTAAATTTTCCTCCCCATTTCCGCATTTTCCCTGCTCTGTGTTTTGATGTTGCAATCAGTAACAAGAGCAGTTTTATGAGCTGAGGGTTTTCAAGCCTCTGATTGACTTACTCTGTGTTATTCTGACCTGGTATGGGAGACCCCCCCTTCCTAAATTTGTTATAGTTTTTTACCCTTTTATCAAGGTCAAAGTTATTTATGTTGCCATGCAACTCTTAACAGTGGGATATTTTTGCTTCAGCCCTGCAGGGATGTCATGGTTCTCTCAGTGTCATGCCTGTGCAATTTGATGGGTGTGGGAAAGCCGTGTTGGAGATGGATAGGTGGCAACTGTGAAATCAGAGATTAGCAGCTACGGAAGTGGGTTTTTTGGCTTTATGTCCTTATGCTATAGTTTGGTCTTCCAGCTTATATGGGTGCTCCCCATGATCATTGCTTCATATCATAACCTAGAACAAATAAAGCAAGATACCTGGGAAGGGAGTGCAGAGCTGAACAGCAGGAGCAAACAGTGGATCAGAGAGCAGAAACAGAGTATTTCACATTGAGTAAACAGACACCCTGCAGTCAGACTGACCTCTCCTCGTCTCCATGAACAGCATGTCAAGCTAAGTGAATTAAAACTCCACTCACTGTGAGAACCAGTGACTGTCCTGCCATTACCAGGGTATCCACAGACACATGGCTCCAGTTTAAAAACGCAAATTGAAACATGCCACATTAATTCCTTCTACTTACAGGAATGTTTGAAGATGTAAATGCACAATTTGTCTGAATGCTGTCATGTTCTATGACGCTGTTAGTCTCTTTGATGGAGAACTCCGCATGATAACTCCACATGTTATCTTCCCTTGCTGAGTTAAATCCTGAAATTTAGTAGCAAGTGTTAGGGGAGCCTGCTGTGCACTCTGGATTCCCACATGCTCATATTTTTGATGTGAGAAACAAAGTTCCCTCTTGGCACTGTAGGTAAGTGCTTTTTCCACTGAGTTTTGTAGAAAAAAACTGCACATTCATTCTTATGCTGTGGCAGTCTGAGAACATTAAATTGTTCCCTACTTATGCTGGGCTACTGTTTTGAAAAAGGTGCATATGTTTCCATGTGGAGTCTCATTGGCATGAGTGACAGGAGGGTCCATGCTGTTCCAGGCAGGGCTAGGGAATGGCAGGTGGGAGGAAGGCAAACTGATATCCTTTCTCACCTTGGAGCACTCCTTCAGGGGCATGACAAACTCAATCAATATCCCAATGAGATTTACATAACTCTGACAAGCAAGAGAGTTTTTAAAAAATTAAATTTATTTATTTTTAGTGAGGCAGATGATCATGATTTTCTTTTTTTTACTGCTACATGTCCCTAAATCACCCATTTATTCAACTCTTTCTGCTGCCTTCCAGCCACATGGCTAAAAATGTGGAAGTGGGATTGGAAACATGAGGGGGACATTTTAATTTAATAGCATAGAGGCGATATATTAATAACACATTTGCAACAGGGGAAGTGGATTTTTCCAAGTTAGTCCAGTTTGGAAGAATTTATTTAGACATTCCTGCTTAAGGAGTTGAAATTTTGCATGTAAGACATGAAGTATGGATGACTTTTATGACAACAAAGTAGCCAGACTTACAGCTTTCCTTGCTTAATTTACACAACATTGGATTTGAAGCAGACAAGGGACTCCAGGCTATTGAGAGCAATAAACACAAGGCACTCTGAACAAACACATCTGTGCCCAGGTGACCTTCTCCTTAGCATCTAAAAGAAAGGGAGATGGGAATGTGAGCATCGTGGGCTGATTAAACACAACATCCAGTGTCACATTCATATAAAGAGGTGTATGTCAACACTTTTTCCTGATATGTTTGTGAATTTGTTAAGTTTTGTGATGCCAAAGGAAAGAGGAGCTGTAGCTTTGTTTACATTCAGCCCAGAAATTCTGAACCGAACGGTGATGTTAAATTCTGCCAGTTAGAAATTGTACATATAACTGGCTAGTGCAAAACACTGCTTTTGTACTCATGGATTTATTAATAAAACAGGTAAAAATAACTCACAGAACTGCTTTGGTGAGGCTGCAAGGTTTTGTAGTGGGCATCTCAGCCTTTGCCTCTGGCGTATCCCCTCTGCTGTTCTCTTCAGCATCATTGGTCTCAGTGAGTTTCTAATTTTTCCATTAGTTATTTCCATTCTTCATTGCTGGTGGCAGCACCGTCTTCCTAACACCCAGGTCTGTCTCTTGAAGGGCATCTTGGGTCTTTTTGAGTCCTCTTGTCTAACACAACCAGTCTGGGTCTACATCATAATTTTCTTACTGTAAATTATATCTGAAATTCCTATTTTATCTGTCACTGTAGTTCAGCATATTCGTATACACTGATCTCCATATGATGACCTCCTCTACCACTGGTCCTATTCCCTATGCAAGGCTACCAAGTATGTCATCATTTCTGTGAGTGGTTCCTCATCCATAAGAACATCAAGCTCCATTTTCTCCTCTCATCATCAAGGCCCTGGCCAATACTAAACCTTCTCATTTAGCTTTACCTGGATCTCTCCTTGTCCCTTCTGCCATCATTATCTCTTTGAGCCATTCAGCCCCCATGTCACTGACAGAGATGTCTCTTTCACTCTCTTCAGAAAGAATCCCACTTCTGAGCTTGTCCTTGAGGCCATCACCTCTCTGAATTCTCACAGGGCCTGAAGAGCTGCCCCTTGTCACATTATCTCTAGTAATGTGTTTCATGACTTTTAAACCTGTGTTTACTATACAGGCAGCTGTACTTACACTGAAAAGTTTTTAGGACTTCACAGGGGAAAATGTTTGAAAACCACCTGAAATGGTGAGTTTATCTGCTGCATTTCTGTTTTGTCAGGTATTTTCCTAATCTGCCTTTCAGAGCACATGTGGCAATGCCACTCTAGGGACAGTCTTATCATCTTCGCTTACCAAGAGCAGTTTGGTATGAAATGTTCCTTTTAAAATGGTCTTATCTGACCCCTTCCTAACTCTTGCCTGCATATTGCCTGCATGGAGGAGCAAGGAAACCATCCTGTACTTCACACACAAGTCTCACAAATGAGACTGACCTTGGGGTAGCTGGATGAAAGCCTTCCACTGACAACAGGGAACACACAATATTTACTTGCAATAGAAGAGGAAATGAGGCCTAGTTCATACATTTGGAAACCTTTGAGTTCCTAACAGAAAGGTTGCTAATACTGGTGTCAGACATTGCTATTTGTTTTGTTATATAACTCACCTGGAGCTCAACTGCAGTTGTAAGTATGCATTGACATGGGAGCATAAGACTTGGCTGGGATTATGGTGTTGCAACTCCCAGGTACTTTCTGAAAGGAAACAAGATCTTTTGTAAACTTTGCACCAATAAAAATATAGTAGTTGCCATTTGTTTTAAGTTTCTTGACAATTTATTTGCTTCATTTTTATGAAGTTTCTGTCTAGTGATGCAAGTTAAAGATTCAGGTTTTGAAATAACCGTTGGGTGTTGGTTAGAAAGCTTGCAATCTGAAATCTCTCTCAGTAGGTATTTCTGGAAGAAGTAATTTTCTGAGTGCAGCTGAAGGTGTTAAAGATGATTGTGCGATGTTATATGTGTGTTATAGGAACAGGTAGAGACAGAGCACTAACAGGGGATTTCTTTGCTTGAAATTCCCACCTATTGTCAGTGTTCATCTCCTGCTTAACTTTGGATATAGCCCTGCAAGTTTTTTGTGAGTCAGATACTTGAGG
This sequence comes from Neopelma chrysocephalum, assembly GCF_003984885.1. Classification (NCBI taxonomy): domain Eukaryota; kingdom Metazoa; phylum Chordata; class Aves; order Passeriformes; family Pipridae; genus Neopelma; species Neopelma chrysocephalum. The sequence goes on along the minus strand of NW_020897729.1, from coordinate 3,553,552 downwards.
CAGGCTCATGGAAATGCCAGGACAGATAGACAGATGCACTACATGTGCTTTGGAGAGCTAAAGGACTGTTGCAAAGAACTGCTAGAGACTATTTGTGCACAGAGAAACAAATAACTCATATTCCCTACTCTGTAATCAAAAGCCATTCTTGGCTGGGAGAGATCCCTGCAACAACATTCTTGCCTCCCCTTGAGAGAAGGAAGCCGAAGATTATTCTGTTACCCTTCATTATCATTCAGTGTGGTATAAACTGCCCAGGACTTGAACTCTCAAGTGCCCAGGAGGGCCAGTACATGAATATACCTTGTGTCAGCAGAGGCCATTTCAAATAATACAGATGATGACAGATTGATGTTGGTAGCTCATTAGGCAAAGCACTGACCGAGACATCAAATTCCTTTCAGCAAGAATATGGCTGGACTGTTTGCTGTTGTGCATTAAAGGAGAGACACATTTTTCTTCTTTGATTTCTCTTGCTTCCTGCTTCCCATGTTTGCATCAGACAGTGCCAGCTATCAGATCTGTCATCATGTTTGACTTTCCTAATGTGAACAGCTGTGCCAGAAGAATCAAGGTGTAAAGCTAAACCCAATCTGCACATATAGTATATATAGTACATTTCAACAAAAGACTCGTGTTCATAAGCCTCCTGTGGCATACGGATTTTAATATAACACTTGGCTTCTAGCTCGTCCAGATCCAATAGTACAATCTTCCCACCCATGCCTGAAAGGATAGAGAACAGATTTCTGAAACAGTGTAAGGTGTATTCAGATTGCTGTCTCCTTGATATGCTAACTCCTGCTCTTGTGGATTATGCTTTCACACTTTTGGGGCATGCCTTAACCCATGTGATTAAGCTGGTAGCCTTCTGCCTCTTCCCGAAGAAGACGGAGAGAAGTTTTCCAAGCAGCAAACAGTGTCACAGTTCTCTACCTCTTTGTCACAGTCTGACAGAGGAAGCCAGGTGACTTCAGCTGCCATCACATTCTTCCCCTGTGATCTGTCTGGGGGAAGACAGAGTGAACTGTGCAACGTCCTGCAGAGAAGAGAGGGAGGTGAAGGATTTCATGGGGGAAGGAATCCCTAGTCCCTATTTAGCCCTTGTGCCCAGCAAGGATAAAATACTTCATAGTCTGGGGGCTAAGTAAGGGCAAACACATCTGAGGCTAGTTGGCCCATGGGACTACCCCAGAAGAGCTGGTGCTGGTCCCAGAAAAGAGGATTCCACAGCTGCTGAGAGGAACCACAGAGATGAGATGGACACCCAAAGGAAGAGATCAAAGCAAGGAGAGGAGGAAGGGAGTATTCAGCAATTGAAAAGACCCTAGTGTGAGGATGGATGATGAAATACTTGGGGCTGTGATGGGTGCCTGCTGCACCCAGCTCGTTATCCACTGTGCACACCAGACCCAGATCCAGCCTGGCTGCACAGCGTTCTTTGCAGCAGCCCAGTTCTGGGGCTTTGTGATTCACTAAGTAATCTTACAGTATACTGGGTACTTTATCCTCTCAGCTGATATTATGCTCAGCACTTTTCATATCTGAAATGGTTTTACAAACTATATGGGTAATTATCCCTTGGAGGTAGGAAGAGACAAACATTGCATTTTTATAAAATACAATATTGGAATAAACATCACTGCCATTCTAGTAAGGCAAATGTCACAAAGGGACCTGATTGCCACGGTACAAAAATGATCTTTTGAAGTGAATGTGCATTTTTCCCTGTTTACTGTAGTTTGCTGTGCTCTTAGGTCCTTGTCTTTCAGATGTGTTCTAAGGTATACCCAGAGAGTAAATTGCAAGACTCGTGATGAACTGCTTTAAATAGAACTGGCTTTAAATAAAGTCAATGAGAAATGACAATATGGGGCAGGAGTAGCCTATCAGACATTTCCCACATCTCAGTGTTGTGCTAGACTGAAAAGATTAGCGTTAACATTACATCTAATGTTACTAGTCTGATGATTCGTATACCTTTTATTGATTTTGTTTGAATTGAGTTTATAACTGTTGGTTTGGTCTTAATTTATATAACCAGTGGCCAAATACAGTGTTTTCTTAGTAATTCTTGCATTACACAGAGCTAGATGCAATGACAGTAACTGTGCCTGGCAGTCTACCATCTGGGTACATGCTAATAAAATAATCATCTGCATAATTTTGGAAGTCATTGCAGATACTGGGGGGAAAATGTATTGGGTTTGAGCTGAAAATTGCAGGCAGCCCGGTAGAATAATAATGATGCAAATAATTTCCCCTAAAATCCTGGAATGGTCTCTGGTGGGATTTGTTTTACATGCATCATGAAGCTGCCTATGTTAACTTTGCTTTGATATCAAAGGTAAATAGAGGATGAATGATTAAATAATTTCTATTCAGTTTTGCTGAAAAGAAAATTTAAGTCAGTTTGAAATGAACAATTTCTGCTCTGTTTTATGACAGTAATGAGGGAGGAAAACCCTTTTTCCTTGCATCACTAAATAATAAACTATTAAGGATTATAGATCTTGTTTCACAATTGGGTCCCACTGCTAGGATCAATATGTGTTTGTCAGGAAAGGACAGTTTGCTCTGCAAGGAATATATTTGCTTCTTCTGCATTCTGAAATCAATTATAACTCATGACAAAGCTGACCCCTAATAAATCCAGAAAAAGTAGTAATACCTTAAGAAGTATGTCACTGAGAAGAAACACGTGAATCCAACACATTAGCATTGTATTCAGGAGTAACTTCCCCTATTCCAGTCCACAGGCCCTTTCTGCAGCTGGAGCTGAACACAAAACATCTTATTTGGGGGCAGGAGTTATTTATGAAATAGCTGTTTGCATCTCCAGTTCTCACTCTGTCTCCATCCAGTTTATCTGTACCAGAAACACTGGAGAAGGTACAATAGCACCTGTGGAAAAAACATTGGAGCAATGAGCCAGACTGGTAAGTTGGGTAGAGCAGAGAGGTGGAGTGGAGATCTTTGGATATTTACGACCTTGAATGCCAGTAATTGAAACCTCTCAGCAACTGAAGCCTATGAAAGGAATTGTGGGAGGGAAAAATAGGAGAGCCCACCAAATTCCACTGAAACTTATCAGGTTAGAAGAGCCAGTGTGGAAAGTTTTGTAGATATTTTAAAAAACATTTCTCACTTACTGGCCTGTCCCCTCAGACTAGGGGCAATGTGGGATAGTGAACACTGAAGTTTGTGCTCAGGCTTTTGGGTGATCAATATTTAAATGGAAAGCTTGAGGTGGGAAACCAGTTTAGCCGAGCAAGTTTGAAGGGAGTACAGAATGGAAAATTACCAAGAGCAAAAGAGATATTAAGACAACGTTAAACAGACTTGCAGAGTACTACAGGATGTTTGTGGCAGGAGAGAGGAAGAAATGAACAGGTTTTCCTAGAGCAGAAGTTCAAGTTTGCTGTATAAAAAGGTCAAAGAAATCAAATCTGAAATAAGAGCAGAAAGGTGCCCATGTTTTTGACAGGATGCTATGAGGGCAGAAGAACCTGAACTTACAAACAAAAAATGCTTCAGAGTAGCTAGGAACTAGAGGAGGTGCTGCGCATGGGGTTAAGAACATTTTACCTGCAACCAAACCCTTTTAATGCTTAAAATTTTAATGTTCAGAAAACCTGCACAAGTGACATGTCCCAGAGAGGCATATTCTGGATGGAGAGGTTTGTACCTTCAGTGAGATGGTGAACATGCTGGCAGAAATTTAAGGAGATGGTGCTACTAACAGGTATTAAGCACTGGGCTTAGGGACTGCCACTGCCAACTGTTTTGCAGCCACGGCTCCGTGCCTGTAGTCCAAACGCCAGGATCGGTGCCTCGTGCTTCCCAACCACAGCAAACTCGGGGCAATCTGGCAGAAGTCCATCAGAGGTACTCAACCACATCTGTGACGCTGTGACAGGTCGGGGAAACAGGGCAGGCGTGAAGAATGGAGCAGGTTCAACTCCCAAGGCGTGGGTTGACGTTACGGGTCAGCTCATGTCGCCGGTAGCTGCCCTGGGAAGGGGAGGTCTCACGCCCTGTTCCCAGCCACAGGCTCTCACCCTTCTCTGGCATTGCTGCTTCACTCATCCCACCATGCGGTGAGGGGATGCAGGGAGTTACACCATCAGAAAATGAATCATTCATTGTGGCGAGATTGGCTCTTTGGCAGAGGAACTCCAGGAGTTGGGTTAGCGGAGATCCAGCAAGGGGCTGTGCAGGCACATGGGAAGCAACAGCCGCCAGTGGGGAACATGGATAATCTAACCAGTCGAGTCACTGAATCATAAAAATTTGTTTGGAAGGGATCTCTGGAGATCATTTGGGCAAACTGCCGACACAAAGCAAGACTATCACCGGCATTGCAGTGGTGGTTGGAAGCACCAGCTGTTTCAGCTTCAGCTTCTCTGCGTGTGAAATAGGGGTAACCCCACACTGGTGAAGCTGAAATCCTCTTTGGTGAAGCATCTGGAGATCTGCAGGTGACAAATTCTGCCTTAGCTTGAAGGATGTACAAGACCATGCAACGCTGCTGGGTGTCAGGGATAGGAATTCTGTTTTTCCTGGCCTTTGTATAAGGCTTGTGATATGGATTAATGTTTTAGGTACAAGGTTGAACTTGTTCAAATATTAAGACTTCTAAGCACAGCTTATGGAAAAAATACAGCCATATGTCATTGAAGAGGGGATGATACACAGCCCTAAATATTCATCTGTTTGTCAGTAGATTTAAAACCAGTGATTGCCTGGAAGCTATTCCTGTTGTGATAATGGCTGTCATACTTGTTTACCTAAACTGAATGATGTCAGAATAGAAAGACCTTCTTTGCTCCTTTATAGTAGCTCCCATGTTTCAGACTGGATCAGGTATAACCAGTTTCTTTAAAGAAAATATTTACTTTTCATCAGAAGTTTACATAACATGTTCTCCAAAGGAACAAATATTGTGTTTCAGCATAGTTTGAAACATGGGAGACGGAGAAGAAGTTAATGAACAACATTAAGTCAACATCAAAGCACTTTCTTTCTCTAGTAAATACTCAGACCATCAGGCTATGGTGCAATAAGGAGAAGTTCACGGTCAGTCTCTTTTTAACTTGCTTTTTATTATATTTTGAGACCTCATGCAAAAAGTCTGCACTGGCCTTGAAAAAGTTATCTGCAGGAAGGGAGAATTAATGCATATATATCTTGAGGTGAGCCTAATCTTATTGGAGAAGTCTGAGATAGAATTATAATAAAATATTATAAATAAATGAAAATGAGTGGCGAAAGCTGTAGAATGCTCTCTAGAGGAAGGAAGGGCCTGGTGACAGGTATTGTGGGGTTCTTGGGAAAAAACAACTGCCAGGCTGGCAAGAGACAGAGAGGGGTGAAAGCAGTAAGAAATACAGAAGTCTGGGACCTCAGCCCAAGGCAGGGAGCTTCCCTGCAAGTCCTGTGCTGGGGAAGAAACAGAGCTTGGTTTTCTTTCTGGGATAAAAATCTGCTCAAAACAAGCCCACATTATTTGGGTTCAGAAGTGGAGGCTGCTGGGTGGTGTGAGGACACTTCAGCAGCCGAGCAGACCTGAGGCTGGGTACGAGTTAACTGGAGGAGTGAGTCTTGGAAAGAGCTACATATTTGCAGACACACACGAGCAGTTTGTGGTTCATCCAAGAGACAATCCCAGTCCATTTAAGCCTGATGACAATGGTACATAAAGCTTTTGCTGCATCTTTTCATTATATCATGATCTTTAGCCTTACTCCAACCATAACAGGAATTAGCAGCAAACTGCCTGCTTTCTGCTTCCCTAAAAAATACAAAAGCCATTGGCAAAGGTGGAAGAGAGAAAAGTCACTGCAAAATCTGTATTTGCATAGCAAAATCTGTACACTTTCATGGAGGGAAGTGGGCGCTGAAGACAAGGAACTTTTTGCCATAGAACCCTTTCAGAATGGGCACGTGAAATGAGCAAACAGAGCCACAGAATCAGGGAATATTCTGAGTTGGAAGGGACTCACAAGGATCATCAAGTCCAACTCTCAGTGGCCCATACAGGGATCAAATCCACGACCTTAGAATTATTAGCAACATACTCTAATCAACTGAGCTCAGGGAACCTCAGGCTTGTGTTTGAAGAACAGCAAATAAGATTCCTGTATTTACAAGCAGTAACAACAGGGTTGCTAGACTTGTAGCAGTACCATGTACGACTTATAAATAGGCTTTGGAGGGAAGAATAATATGAGAGGGAGGATAGGAGGGACAGAGAGAGGAAAGTGGAATAAAATGTAACAAGCTTTTACCGATGTTGGGTCATGTCACACTACTATTTTTAAGATAATCAGTTTTCATAGTCAGGAAAAATGTGGTGGATCTCTTAGGCTTTAGTAAAAATCTCATAGCTGTCATATGGGGAATTACTAAAGAGTTACATGTTACAATTCTGCTGGCTAAAGGGGCAACACAAAAATACATACTATAAATAGGAAAAATATCAGCTTGGAGGAAAACTGATAGTGATGTTTCCCAGATATCTTAGGTTAGTCTTAAAACTGATCCTGTTTTAATATATTCATTAATGTCCTCGGCACACTGGTAGTGACATATTTATGCAAGTTGCTGGTAGCATTTAGAGGGCACCATTAGTAAAGGAGGATCAGGATATGCTACACAAAGGGCCAGGTGACCTTGAGAAGTGGAGTTACAGAAGGAATGAAACATAACAAAGGAAAGAAGAGAAAAGCAGAGCCATGTGGCTGAGACCATAGTGCTGTAAGCTCATCAGTAGTAATAAGGGGACAGGAAAATGTGGGCATTTAGGATGATTTCAGGATGATTGGACTGTTAGCATGAAGCATCTGGAAAAGAAATTCAATGTCTGATGGTGTCTTCAGGAGCAGCAGGACGGGAAAGTGTGAATGCTTTTTCCCTGGGAACTGGTATGACATCTGCAGTGCCGTACCCCTGTCTGGCACCAGTCTCAGGAGCGACCTTCCCTGGAGATGGCTGTAGGAAAAGGCTTCTAAGGTGAGCAGAGTCCCTTATACAGGAGCACACTAAGGAAGAGTAGCTCTTTTATTCTTGGAAATTCAAGACTAAGGCAAAGTAACAGCAAAGAAGGCCTTTTTGTTTTTAACAGTACAGCCTGTCAGACATTATCAGTCACTAAACCCTGGGCAGGTTGAACAGTCTGTCTGACTCAAACAGAGCGGTTCACCCAAGCTTCCACAGCCTGTGTTCACATTGTGCAGTGATCTGGAAGCCCCAGGCACGCGCCAGTCCCTGCAGACCCAGCAATGGCCCTCGTTAGAGCAAAGACAGCCCTAATCAGGCCTATCTCAGAAAAGGAAGAAACTGCAAAGAGGAGGAACAGTAATGTGGAGATAATTCCGTCTCCCCTGTGTGGGAGGCCGGTGTGCACTGACTGCAGAGCTGATAGGTATTTGTCTGTGTAGCCTTTAAAAAGGAGATTTGGAGGATGCTGATAAAAGAGCTCAAACTTGAGATCTACTGCAAAGGCTTGTTCAAGATTTTCCATCACAGGTGGACAAAATAAATGGATGTGAAGTCATGTGAATGTATACTGGATGCAGCCCCTATGGCAAGGCAGTTTTACTTGGGAGTGCCAGTCAGGACACATACCTAAGTCAAATGACTTGGAGTTGCAGGGGGGAAGCTGGATTGCAGTTTCCATTATGCAGACCTGAATCTGGAGTTACTGCCTGAGTCGCTGAGGTTATTCCAGTTGGCTTTCAGCCCAGTTTGGTTCACTTGACCAACTGTCTTTTCACCCTTTCTCCCAAACAGCAGCAGATAAAATTTGGCCTTGTCTGTGCTCTTTTTGGTGACTTAATCCCCAGCACAGGCTTACTTATCAGACCTCTGTACACAAGGCAGAGTTAATTGGCTCTGATCAACCCGAGCGGTGGTCCCTGGAGCTATGCTGATTTTTACCAGAAAACATTCAGACTTAGCCACTCGATTTCCTTATGTAAAAGAGCTAGTCGGATTTTTCAGTGAGCTTAAATTAGTGATAGAAGATAAATCTTTCCTCATTTCATGAGTTGGAAACATATTTATTGTGTGAGTACTTGCTGGGGAGGTGAGAAAGTTGTTCCCAAGCCATGGGGATGTATTTATTCCATCTCCCATGCTCTCTAACTCCAGACTGTGTTTTGGCTGCAGCGGTGTGCGTCCACCTGCGAGTTCCTGAGTGTTGATGTCACAACTCCTGCCTAAGTGGCCTCTGTTTTCATTAATCTTACCTTACAAGATAAATAAAGAATCTCGAAGGATGAATAAGCAGAAGCACAAGAAGCAGGGAGGCGGCTGTGGCTGAGGGTGCAGTACGCGCGTACGAACAGTAGATGTTGCTGGTGCATCTCCGTAACATCTCCTTCCTTAGGGATTGGAAAGGCCGAAAGGAGCTTAGATCTGAATCCGCTAAAAATCATACAAGCCAAAGGCTGTAGAATATCATCTCCTCAACATCAGAGGGTGTTTAGCAGCCCAGTCACGGCCGCGTGTCAGTCTGTTGAGCTTTGCTGAGATCTCAGCTGAAAAACGACCATAGAGGAGAGTGGCAGGAAGCATAGCGGTTGTTATGAGACTTTGTGAATTTTAAATCTATTTTCAGGAGTTCATAAAAAATTCTCTCTGGCCTGTACTGGAGAAGCACTCTGAAAATTATTGCAAAGATATGAAAGGCCAAGGTGCAAAACTTGAGATACAGCAGCACAGATTTTTTACTCTTTATATTAACCTTTTTTTACCCTACTGATGTCTCTGTTCCATATCTTAATTATCTCTAAAGGAAATCCTATTCTTTCCTCCCTCTCTGTATAGGATCCTGCAAATGTCATTAAGTCACATTGTTTCATTGCACTGGGGAGCCCAGAGAGTGTTCCTATCATCCTTATGCATGTGATTAACACAGATTTTTGTAATGGGAAGCAGTTCACCTGGACCGGTTTCCATGGTGCCGTTAAGCTGGAAGCATGGGATCTGGCACTCATTTGCTAAAACCTGATGAGGAGTTGAAAGGGAATTTTCCCTTTGACCTTTTTTGGCTGAGGTCACTAGTGCTAATCAATATCCTTATTGGATTTCAAGCATTCAGGTACTCTTCTTAGACATACCCTCTGAAATTGCCTTGAGGACTAATTACAGGGAGACAATCACATCTGCAATATGGCAATTCCTTTCAGCAACCACTGAAAGGTCAATCACATACTTCCAAACCAGTATGAACCACTAGACTCCTCTGCTTCTTTAGTGATAAGGTGAGCTATGTTTTGGGTTGAAGGTTGCATTGCTGCCAGTTAGTGCAGTTCATGTACAGCATAGACAGAGATGAAGATCTTAAAGAGCAGGTTTTGTTTTGACCAGGGATGGTTTGACTGTGACTGTCCCTGCCTTTCAGGAATGGCTTTACATCAGATTCATTCTATTATCCTGTTTTACAAGTTTTACAGTAACCTTCCACTATTCATTAAAATGTCTGAGAAATTAAAAAATCTACTTCTCTTTATTGTGGCAGCAATAGCCATAGAAAGCATGTTTTGTTTACCTGTTTACCACTGTAGTCTAATACAGCTTTGCACAGTGAAAATGCGCACAACTTATGTGCACAATAATTGGCAAAGATATAGTAAAAGTCCATTTACCAATGCCTGTTAACTGATATTTCCATCATGTCTTTGTATTGCCCCTGAAGTTAAGGTTACTGAGCACATATAGTATTAGTTTCTAGTCAATACTGACATCCAGGTACCAGTTCCTAAGAATTTTAGTGATGAAAACCAAAGCTAGCATTCAGTTCAGATCCCAGCAAAATCAGTGAAAGCTTCCTATAGATTGTATGAGCAAACAGGTTGGTATAGTCTGACCAAATACCACTGAAATCAGTGTGAGGATGCTTGTCCACTTCAGTGGATGAACAGAATCAGGGTGTCTCTTCTCCCTGTACGTACCATACACACCCTCACCTTTACACCCACAGCATGTCTGTGCACACACAGAGCTACAGCAGACAGATCCCTGAAACCTGTTCAAAAACATTTTTGAGGTTAGAACTCATCTTCAAGGAGGTTTGCTTCATCCTAGAACAGTCAAAATTAATTAACTTTTTGTGTAAGTACATACACCAGGTTTCAGTTTGGAAATACTGGTCAGAAACAAATGCATTTCATTAGGAATTTAGAGGATTTTTTTTATCCAGATAGCCGTGAAATAAATAATGTAAATATTCTCACTTCCAGACAGGCAAAATATATTTAAGAAATGGTTAAAAATACCCGTGAGAGAGCTAGCAATCAACACTCTTTTTACTAGTTTTGTTTTGTGTTCTTTTCTGACTAGTATGTTCGTGACCAGCTGTTTTCAGAGCTAGTAAAAATTCTCAAGTTCACATTAGGAAGGTTTTCAGTTACGTGATCTGTAGCTACAGTTGTTAGAACACTTGGCATGGCCTTTAAAAATGAGAAAATTGTTTTTGTTGAGTAAAGCACCAAAGGTCTGAAATAATATTTCACTGGAGTTACAGAAAATGTGTTTGAACTTTCCTTTTAATGCCCAAGTGACAGGCAATATGGTTGGCAGGGAGATTCCAAATGTGACTTAAAGTGATGTCCATTTAATCTGTGTGAACATTAGAAATTTCTGTGCACTTGTAAGGGAAGAACTTGTACCAAATCAACCTTGACCAATATTTCTTTATCCACACTGGTATGCCAGCTCATCTCACCCCAGATTTACCTCTGCATTGATGGTGAAGTGCACATGCAACAGCAGCATCCCTTGTTTTTGCTGGTCACCTTAAATGGGGAAACTAGCCAAGTTTAGTCAAATCCTAGCAAGTTTTGCTCTTAACTGTGCACTGCCTAATAATGTTTCTTGTTTTCTGGGCAGAAAATACCAATCTTGTGTACCATCAGTCTCTGCCTGGCAGTTTGTACCAACCTCTATTACAAAAGTGAGCACAATAAGAAGCACGTTTGGACTACACTGATAAAGAAACTGGGGCTTATAATGGTGCAGTGGCTTGTTGCTCTCTCAGATTACTTCAGACTCCAGTGGGAAAATAAATGCTGAGAGTTAAAGGAATGTGTGAAATTCAGACGGGTTACAGGAAAAACTAGCCTGCCACTCTCAGAGCAGCAAAACTAATGAAATAAGGCTGGATGATTGGATTTACCAATAAGATTTATTAGGCAGGATGATTTCAAGATTCCTGAAACAAGGTGAAAGGCCCAAATGCCAGTTTTACCCTTAGCCCTGCTTCCTCAGGTGCCCATGGGGAAAGAAGGTCTTATGAGAGCACCAAGGTGGGCTAGCCTGCTTTCTCCCTTCCATATGGGTGTTTTTGCCAAACGGGAAAAGCTCTGTCCTTCCTCCAGTGCCTGTGACATGGCAAGGAACAGGGAACAGCTAATGGCCCAACTTTGGTCAGGTCAGGAAAGAAACTCAGACCCTGGCTCTGCTCTCTGCTCGCTGGGAACACTGCCAGCGTGGTGAGGTGACAACCCTGAAGAAAAGGAGAGATTACTGGCCCTTCTCAAATGCTCTGTGATTAAATCCCAGGCCTACTATTTAATCCTTGAAAATAATTCCTGGCTATATGCTATAGTCACTCCCTCCATATAAAAATTCAGAAAATAAAGTTATAGAGCTAAAACAGATAAGCATAAGTAGTGTCAAAGAATCTGAATGGTGTTTTTTTTCTTAGGGTAGAAGTGCCCATTTCTTTGAATATGAGTGGACAGAGGATGCAAAATCCATAAGGAAACCAAACATTCAGTTTTGCATTGAGGACATCGCTCTGTGTCTCCTCTCAACCAACATTACAACTAAAAGGCTCAAGGAAGTTATATATCAGTGAGGCTGGTTGAGATTTTGTTGTGGTTGTGTAATGAGAAATATGGCATATTCCTGCTTGCTTTGGACTGAGAGTCAGATGGAGTGTAACTAACATTTGTCATGGTACCACTAGTCAAGTGAAATACGCTGGAGTGGAACTGGGGAATCAGGAGGAATAATTTGGTCCCACAGCTGTGATTTCTGGGCTGGAAGCAGGATAGTATGGAGATGTGACAGTTCCCTGACAGTTACTTTTGTCCTGCCATAGACAATTGTAACAATTACACTTACACTTAATTACTGCACTTAGACTGTGGTAGGCTAAAGCACTTCTTAGGATAGGAGGTGTTAAGAGGCAGAATACGTTTTAAATTTAGAAAATCCCCTTGAGAAATATCCCTATTTCACACTTATTATTAGCAAAGCCAGCTTTGCAGTGAAAATCTTTGCTTCCATGACTGGAACCAGTGTCTTCAGCAAGAAGCAGGTGTATAGAAATCTCTTGTATGGGGACATCGACGTCCCATCTGCTCTGAAAATCTAGGAGCTGCTGAGTCATCTCCCATGCCATGTGTATCTGACATAATTTTTAAAGGTTATCAATACTGGGGCACTGCATGCTTAACAGATAGGGGTTTTTATCTTATTTCATTTTCCTCTGAGCCTGAAAGTAAATACCTGCCTGATCCTGCTACTGTTAAATTCAATGACTAAAGTCCTTGTTTGTTCCAATGGTGGAGGATTTAATGTTGCAAACTTAAATAATTGAAATAAGTGACCCATAGTGATGGGAGGCAGATATCCAACAGGCAGAAGGTCATTTTCTTCTTAAGCTGTTTATAGGTGTGAGTTAAGATGCCTATGAAAAATGCTTTACCATTTCTTCCAGATTCACCCATGTAGCAAAATACATGCAGAGCAAGCAGAGTTTTTGGGTGGAGGACTGGAGCAAAAAATTACAAATAACATTGTGCAGTCCACAGTCTTCCACCCAGCAGTTTCTGTTGTGCTGCTTATGGGCTGGGATTTTTGGTATCCTGTGCTCTCTGAACACCTTGTGTGTCGAGTTCCTTTGAAAATTTAGGTACTTGTTTTCCTGCCTAATTGGAAGCAGAACTCATTTGAAAATGTATTCGCTTTCCCTCCAGGGATGGTGCTATACCAAAATACAGTGTATGCTTTGGCTTAATTTAATAAGTCATAATCTCCTCTCATATTTTATTACATTTTAATGCAAGGTGATTTTTTCCAGAGATGACTCAAAATAATACAAAAGAAAAAGCTTGTCCTGTGAACAAAACATGAATTATAGCTGATAAAATCAAGATATTTTGAAGGCTTGCCAGCACAAAGAATGAACTCCCTCAGATTCCTAACTTACAGAGTAATGTTAGCAACACTACATTTCCCTAGTAATTTTGAAGTCTAAAGGAATCTTAAGGACAGGCTAAGGAAATCAATAGAAAGAAGAAATTTCCTGTGAATGCAGAAAATCACTGCAAAATGAGAAAAAGAAAAAGGTAATTTCTGCTGTTCTGATGAAGACTCACAGCTTACAGTGCTCTTGGACACACTTAACCTGTGCCTTTTGGATGTGGATGTTGTTATGCTCCTTGGGAACTGCCATCTCAAGAAAGTATGTAATGCTGTGTGTGGAAATGTCAGCATAAGCAGAACGAGGTGTTCACTTGGTTTTCTGAGCTGCCTGCGAGGGGATATTGTGCTGAGGCTCTGTAGACTGCACTATCTCACAGCTCCTTGCCAGGTGCTGTTCAAGATGAGAGCTTTGGCTCCTAAAGCCATTTATGGGTGGAACACAGCTCGCTGCTGGCTGGGGCTGGGAGCCTTCTGAGGGGGTGTAAACTCAGCAATGCAGCTTAACTGAGCATTCAGAGATTTACACTGTGAGTCCCATATGACTTGGTAGTCTGGTGGTGCTGTTTATTTAAATCTTAAGGAGCATCTTTCAGTCAGACCTTTCTACAAAAGGAAGTGGAACTAATTCAAATAAATAATACATTGGATTTTTTAATATGCTGAACTCATGTTTAAGAAAACAAATAAATTTGCAAAAATACATTCTATAAAAATGTGTAGAAGAGCCTCCCTTTGTCCTCATTATTTTCTCTGTTGCAGAATGCAAGAAATGAACTGATTTCAGTGGAGACTATATCTCGTGAGATGAAATGAGCCCTGGTTCAGTAAAGAATAAAAGAATGTATGAGAGCACTTTTACATTAAGGCTTTGGATGTAAGTAGAGTTGTGCCTAGAGTGAAACTCATTTTTGTTAAACAGGTTTAGGCGTGAAAGAGGCAATAGCACAAAGTGTGTGAAGCTCTCTGTCTCTTCAGGATGTCTCACACGGAAACTTTTCTCTCGGTGCACGTGACATACAGGCTTGGTATTTTTAGAATGACAAAAGGCTGTTCTCCCTCCATCAGATCATTCATTTTTCTAGAAGCCTTACACCAGAGTTTTCAGAAGGTATCCACTGACTCCGAACCTCAGTGTTCTCTGCACAGTTTGAGAGATTTATAATCACTGGGCTGCTCTGCTCACGCTTTAGAGATACGTTCTTGAATGTTCCCCCCAATCTGATCTCTCTTGGTGTTTTTGGGCCTCTCCAAAATCATAATTCTCAGCAACTGGACACCTTAAGCCACTGGCAATATTTTAAAATGTCTGAAGATTGTATTCCAGACTTCTTCTGTAGCTTTGGGCAAGTTGTTTAATCTCTCTGTAGCTTCAATTTCTTCACCTGAAAAGGAGGGAGAATATCTGTGCCCTAAGTGTGCTGTGCCACTTAATTCAGGAATGTGAGCAGGAGGTGCTCTGAACTCCTGGGGGCAGAAGGCAATTAAGTTATAAAATATTATCAGTACTAGTATTAGTATTAAATAACAATGCATATTTATTCTAAATATACCCTTGTACTACTGCATGCAGTTCCATCTAAAAGACCATTCAGGCTACAGAGAGACAGGCTCTTTGTATCATGGCTCAAGTCTGAGCCTCATGAATGTTTTGCCATTGGCTTGTGTGGGGCCAGAATTTTACTTCATGGTCAATCTTAAACCTGTGTAAATCAATGCAAGACCAAGAGTTCTATATTGTGAAAGTGTGAGTGGTCCTTATTATAAACCCTGAAGAACCATTTTTTTAGCCATAAAATACATTTAAAAGAAGAAAACTCATAACTATGCATTTCTGATCAGTTAAATATTGCTGGCATTAAATATACTTTAGTCTTATGAATAATTTGGAAAGGTTATTTCAGAGGAAAGATTAATCGAAGTTCAGAAATATTCCATTGCAACTGCTGTCTGAAAAAAGTATGTACATTCTGAACTCTTCACAGAAATGGTCCCTACCACAAAGGAATTCAAAGCATAAGATGGAAAACAGAAATCCCTGAAACAAAAAAATAGCCTTGCCGTGTGTTTCAGATACTGAGATTAGAATCGGTCAAGGTTGATGGCAGTCTACTAATGGCTCTCTTATTCTCTAGGATTTTGTTGAAAATGAAGACTGCAACACAAATGAGATTGAGAGTGTACAAAATTTGATATGAGGAATCAGTTCCCCATTGCTACATTTTTTGCCTGAGAAGTACATAGCCTCAATTTGAGTCAGATTTTCAGTTCTCCTTGTATAAGTGTAATAGTGGTTATTTTAAATGCATGCATCATACTGAAAGGGTAGTGGAATGGATGCTTTCTAGTTCAAGGTCTGCTGCTGAAAACATTTTCTGCTTATTAGCTGTTTGCCTGCTGTGATGTCTCATAGTGCTTAGTGAGAATACTCTTGGGTGCCAAGATTTGCAGGGTTCAGGCCAGAACAGAATGTAAAATTAGGCTCTGAACTGGTACAAGGGGACAAACTGCAGGGGTGTAGATGGTAGGAAAACTACACTAGTAGTGTACTTACCACCTCCTGATGTCACTTGGAGTTTTCTCCTTCATTCTGTTGCTGCAACATATAGGTCTAATAAATCACTTGTTTTACACCATCGGCACTATGTGGATCTCTGCTGTGTTTAGCTCACGAACAGTTAATAACTATGAGCCATTTTCTCCTACAAAGAGAGCCACTCTTTCATGGAGAAACTCTTTATCAGCCTGGCAACTTGTGAACTCCTTAGCATCTGATGCAGACAGTGCTCCTGATGAAATCAATAGCTGCATTGATTGAGTAACAACCTGAGGGACTGGGCCCTGGACTGGGCTAACACAGCCAAGTGATGAATTCAGTGATTGAAATGCTTTCAGTAGAGTTAGGAGCTGTCCCCTAAGACAGGAGATTTTCTGCAGACTAGAGATTTTAGATGTCATTGTATGAACTCTGATATATGGACAACTCACCCCTAAATCAATCTTTTCATGCTATAAACATGATTCTCAAAGTTCTCACTGTGACTGAACTCCCAAGAAGGACCTGAAGGTGCTGCCTTTCGTGCTTGCACAGTTGTGTTCTCTGTTAGCCGAAACATTGGCTCCCTCAGTACAGTGCAGCTCACTGGCTCCTTTGACAGAGTGAGTCTCCTTGGAGTGACTGGGAACATCAGGATCTCAGTTACCCTGAGCTGTGCTCCCAGAGCCATTCCAACACTTCACTCTCCCAGCCATAAGGAAAGGCAGCTCTAATTGCTGCAGCTCTCCAAATCTTTTCAATGCCTGTGTGACCCTTTCACCTTCTAGTTTTTCAGAAGTAGCCCTGAAAATGAGCACTGTCAACCCAGAAAAAACAATGTGTAAATCTCCATGGTCATCTAAGGGGCAAATCAAACTTGGAGCACTTCAGTAGCTGGGCTTCATAATGTCTCTGTTTTGTGCCAATGTGACCAACCTCTGGAGACCTCACATATTCATTGCTCGCCTTGGTTAACCAGCTTATCCAGCAGCATGACTGGGGTCAGTTACACTTTCTAAACTCCTAACCTTGGATAAAGCCTCACTGATCCCCTCAGCAGGACAACATCCTTTTGCAATACGGATAAAAGACCCGGTTCTGTGCACCTTTACACAGTTTCTCACTGAGTTATTTTTGACTAACACCAACATAAGGAAAACACAGCAAAGATTTCTGAAATGTTTACATGGATTATTATTTTGGTGAGGGATTTTTGTTGTTTGGGGTTTTTTTAATTGATACTAATTGATCAATACTTTTTCCATGGCACAGTGAGGATCAAAACTAGAAATGGGTCTGCACCTACTTATCAGTGATGCTTTTTTAGTGGAAGACAATATTATTTGTTGCAAAATAAATTATATCTACAGGATAACTAAAGCTTTGCCTATGTCTGAAAAATGCAGTGGATTAAACTGATGCATAAATTTAAGGTTGGGTGAAAATTATTCTTCTGATGTATGAGTTTAGCTTAAAGTGAAGCTCAGAAAGACAGCACCTCTGGGTATTTTTGTACCCTGAAAAAAACCACCCAAAAAAAACAAACAAAAAACCCCCAACCCCCCAAACCCACACTAACTTAATTAGCTGTATTTTGTTTAGTGTGCCACAATTTTTACCTGGTGTGTGGGCCACAGGAGGTGTTCTTAGGTAAGTGCTCAAAGAAGCTTTCTTTTCCTCTGTGGGACCTTTCTTGCCAGGTGATTCAGGTGATACTGTGATAAGCCAGGATCAGATATCCGTCTCTGAATCCAACTGTGCTAAAAAAAAAGGGTTATTGTCTCCCAGTCCTTCCTTTTCTCCCAGCTGTTTGTCAGTGTCTCCCTGACAGATGCTATCACATCCTCAGATTGTTTGTGGAGATGTTCAGAAGAGGGTCCTTAAGTTGCTTCTGACAAAATCCTCTCAGTTAGCAAAGAGCTATTACTTAAGCCATTTTAAATAAACCTGTCTTGTTTTGATTGATAGGATTGAGAATGCTTAAAAGATCATCCTTTAAGAGCCTGTGTCCTGTCTGCCTGCTGATCTGGTGGCAGGGCAGTGGCAGGTAGCTGGAGACAGTAACCACTCATAAATTTTCAGAGAGTGCATCTGCCCAACATCCCAGGGTAGCTCCTCAGCCTGTGCTGGCAGGCTGGGACTCCTGGGTTCTCTTCCTGGTTGAGCTGCTGGCCCAGTACATAGTCTTGAGCACGTCAACCACCTATGCCTCTGTTTCTGCATCAAGGCATAATCATCCTCACGGCAGGAGCACTGTGAGAGTTAATTATAGAGTGATTTGATCCCCTTGGTGCTGAGTTACAGGTGACTGCTGCTACTTCTGCCTTTCATAAGAATTAACTTCTTTTTTCCCTTTCTCATATCTTGAGTAAATTAAAAGCTAAATTTGTGTTCACAATGGGAAACTATGCTCCACTTTGAAGAATGTTGTTTATTCTGATGACTCACTATTAGGAATGCTGCTATGTTAAGTGGCCCAGCAAGGAATCCTCCTTCTCAGCCCTCTTCAGAACAAGCACACAATTCCCAGAAAAAATGTATTAAACTATTCAGCTGTCCACATGAAGGGCTAAAATGTGCTGTCTGGGTGCCCCTGAAATTCAGTTCAACTTTGTATTGCTGGATAAGGTTTGTGTGAGTGAATCTTATTTGTATTCATTTAAACTCACATCAGATTCTCAGAGAGACCAACACAGGTAATGCTGGAGTAATCAACAGCACACCCTACATATCAGTGAGAACAGCAGAAGGGAAGAGTTCTCTTCCCGTATTAACACAAGTTGGGAACAACTTTTCTCCTCCCGAAGACAGGCACATAAAGCCATTGCCAGCTTGAGGAGTTCCCACTCCAGTGATAAAGCACAGTCCCTCAAGTGATCACCTTTATTGGCAGCACATCCCAGTGCAGAGGTGATATTAAACAGTCAGGGGTCACTTCGCTCTTGAAGAGAACAGAGCATGTCACTACACCTGAAAGTGCCTGCTAACGTGGTGCATAGCTGGGCTGCTCCTCAGTTTGGCTGACGTTCTTCCTTACACCACCCTGGCTTTGAAGAGCAGTATTGCGCATATATATATATATATGGATATATATATATATAAAATCCGTAATATGGTCTGAGTATCTCTTCCAGTGGAATAGCTGGGGTAGGGAGTGCTGCTTATGTGGCTGGAAGAATCTGAAATTGAGCCCTTAAAATGAAAATTAACAACTATTCCTTGGTGACGGCAAAGGGTCAGTGTGCAAAGCGAGTTGTTTTGTAATACTGCTATTGCCCAGGAGTCAAAAAGCTATTTTCAAGCAAGTCTTTTTCCAGAAAATTCTCACTCTTCAAATTATTATAAGATGCTTTCAGCTCTCCCAAGACGATATGATGGATGGTGAGAAAAGCAAATGAAACATACTGAGTTTAAGCTGGTTTACTGAGTTTAAGCTGGTTTACTGCTTAACTGTATCCTCTACTGGGTTTACTGTTTTTTATTTTAAGCTGCAAAAGGGTTATTACCATCTTAAAGCTGGGAGCTCCAGTCTCCAAATCCCTATAACATCATGCAAAAGTAAATGGGACAGTTAACTGACAGACACTGTCATAACTTACCCGCTGGAAGCTCCTGCACACTTCTGACACTAAAATCCTGCCTGTGAAGGCACAGAACCAAATCCCATCCTCACCTGAGGCAAACACAGTGTGACCACAGCAGCTTTGGGTGGAGTTATGTCCACACCACCAGACACAGTTAAGGGCCAGCCCTTACCTTCTCTGTATTCAAAGGCCATCTCACCCTCTTGTGTCTGCCTGAGCAGTCACAGAGTGACAGCGCCTGTCATGATTGAAATCTTTACGGGGAAATATGGAAATATCGGGGGAAAGTTGGGAGACTGCCTTTCCCAGAGAGGTGCAACCCAATTCATTCCCCCAATGATTGCAGGATTGGTATTGCAGGAAAATCTCCTGTCAAGACTCCTGCAAATAGGGACCATCCACTCTGGTCCTTGAAGGCTGTCTCTCCCTCCCTCCCTGCCTTGTCTCCCTTGGAGCAGTATTGCCAGATATCTGTTAGCTGCTGCTACCTCTGATCACTTCTCTGCTTGCCACACAGTGAGCCCCCCTGGAGCAGCTCACACTCTCTCAAGTGACATTCATTAACTGCTCTTTCTTCCTCTCTCCATGGCTGTCTCCATAGCCACTGTCACCTTTGCTTGGGTTTGCACCAGGGTTCCTGCTTCCCCAGCAGGATGGAGCCAGGGGACAGGACCTGGGGCAGGGAGGACAGCGTGAGAAGCCTTTCCCCCTCCTGCTCTGGTTCCAGTGTATCGTCCAGGCTGCTCGTCTGTTTTCCTGACACATTTCTCCTCGCTCCCTACAAAGGCTCATTTTCTCTGGCTGATTTCAGAAGCAGTGGGAGATGCCGATGCTAAGCCAGCGTTGTAAAAGCACACTGAAACCTAGCTTAGACTTGGAGCCTGGCCTAGCCAGATCAGCAATAAAATTTTCAAAAGGAAGGAGGAAAAAAGCTATTTCCCATCACAGGAGCAGTGGGGTGTTTTCCATGGGAACAATGATGTTCTGGTTAAGTTCTAAGAACTTTTCTAATTATTAGGCCAAACCAATGAGAAAGCTGATGTCAGCAGGAAGAGCTGATGGGGAGGAATTATAATTGTGTCTGGGGCCATATGAAAGCATTATACCATGTCTTGCTCCAGACTTTGCATGAGTCATTTTCCTCCTGGTCAGGATTTTGTATTGAAGTGCAGACTGGCAGTTGTCTGGATCTTTCCTTGTGCCAAAACTGCTGTGAAGTTGGTTTTGTTTGTTGTTCTTTTTTTTTTCCAGTGCCACTGTGAGAAGTACCATCAATAGAATTTCTTTACTGTGGAGGGAGCATCAAGCAAGGCATCACACTGTGTGGGGCAGTAATTGCAACACTTGCTGCTGATTTATTGTCAGCAAGTTCTCTTGTGGAAAGAGTGCTTCCTCAGTTCCATCCATAAAAATCCAGTGGTTTCAGGAGGAATTGTGGCTGCTTGCCACTTCTGAGTATCTGCCTCTGAGCGCTTAGGTCTTTAATTGTATGTAGATTTTCTGTAGAAGCCTATTTGCTGCAGAGACCTACTTTCAGACACCACAGTGCAGGACTCTTACCAAATTATACTGTTGTTTCCATCTGTAAAACTGAGATAACAATTTTGCCTCTCCGTTGATTAGAAGGCATTTTTAAAACTAGATCCACCAAATGATTTACCTCTTTCCTCCCCTTTCAGCTCATCCCAGCTCCTCTTGGTGTCACTGGAGAAATACTCATTGTTTTCAGATAGAGCTGAATTGGACTCCAGGATACTCTGAAGAGACAGCCATCAATTTATTGATGTTGTCAACAGGTGAAATGGGTTACAAGACTCTGTAAATATACATTTTGTAAGAAGTAGCAAAGCAAGAAGTTATGTCATAGAAAATGGGCCAAGCCTGAAAATGATACGACATTTGTGTCAAACACTTCCTTCTACAGTCTTCAAATCAGAGGGAAAAACCCATCAGCCACCTTGTGCTCGATGTCATTCACATCCAAGTGATGAGTTAAGCCCCTGCACCAGCATCAGTGCCTTCACTCACGGCTGGGAGGGACTTGCTGAATCCTCATGCAGTCTTTCCAGTGCATAATCTGGAAGGCTTGGTTATATGTCAAGCCTGCTTAAATGTTCATGCACTTAAAATACTCAAAGGCTTCTGTCACAGCCACAAAGCGCTGGCAGAGCTCCCCTTCCTCAAACCTCTCCTAGGCTGCTCTGGGAGAGGCCTGACTTTTCAGCCACTGTGGGTGCAAGTGTGTGCTCACCCCCAGTGTGAGGTCTCTATTCACACTTGTGCATAGATTTTCCCAGTCTCAGACATGTGGATACTCAGAACTTTTCAGTTTATGCTACTCAAGAATACGTTCTTGCACAGAATGCACCAGCTTTGCATAGGATTTTAAAGCACAGTTGCTTTAGCAGCACAAAAATAGATGAATCAACAAAATAAAAACAGAAAAAAAGCCCACCAACAAAATATCTCTATTTCCCGCCTCTGCTTCCTTACCACCAAGGGCATTACTCAGAGTCCTGTACGTTGATGATTTTTTCTTTGCAGTTCATCTTAGGACTTTTGAGTCCTGCAGTCTGTTTCAGTGCTGCTTTTTGCCTGGTACCTCATCTAAAGCAGGACATGCCTGCTGCAAAAAACCATTTCCTTCTTCTGTCCCATCTTCTGCTCCAAACCTTGTGTATTTTGCTGTGACTATGTTTCCATATCCCAAAGAGTGATATATTTTGATTTATGCATTTGTTTTTGATACATTTCTCTGCTGCAAACAGCAGTCCTCTGCACAAGAGCTGGAAGAAGTGACTTTTCCTGCTTGATCTTATCTTCTTCCTCCAGATAAGCCTCCTTCCATCAGTCTTCGTTGTTTTCTGATGCAAATTCGTAAAACTGGAATTAAAATTCATCCTGCTGCAGTATGTAGTGGTTTCCCTCTCGACAGTTTTCCAAGTGAGAGCAGCAAGTGTGAAGGTGTTGAAAAGCAGCCTGCAGTGCTCCATGTCAGCTGTAGCTCTCTCGCAGGAAACACTGCTGCATCGAGATCAAAAACTGATATTAGCACGGTGTCTGGGGCAATGCTGCCTGTTCTTTTTGTTCTGTTACAGAACATGCTATTTTCTTGCTTCATTGCTCCATCTTTAGCACACTGACAGCAGTGATTGCCATTATTGTTATTAAGGGAGAGTCTATCGTGCTTTTCAGTGGAAAATTGGATTCTTGACAAGATCGTTTTGCTTAAAGTTTTGTCTTTGGTGGGAAAATTTCACTTTTTTTTATTAAAAATCATTCAAGGAATATTTTTTTTGCCTGAAACTTTTAGAAAGTATTCCTTCAGTGCAATGTTGTTAATTTTTATGGAACATGGGGACAGATGTGTTTATATTTTCTGTCTGTTTTTATGGCTGACTGTTATAGCACTGACTCTTGTGGCTCCTCAGAATACCATTCAAGTGCCAAAGAATGAACAGAGGGCCAGTATGTATTTCACAGTTTTATCAGGATAAATCCATGCTAGCACCACTGAAAGCAAGGCAGTTTCTTTGTATATCTGTCAGTCTATCTACAGGACTGCTTGACTGGTTGAGCACTGGGGGCAGTGCTCCCTAGTGCAGACATGGCTTATATTGGCAGAATAATAGTAATCTTTTGCCAATATGCTTCAAACTAGTTTCCCATATTGCATAAACTGTGTCTGGAAGAAAACTTGTTTCTGCTGATATTGCTCTTGTCAGAAGACGAAAAATATCCAGCTTCTGATCAAGACAGTGGTTTGACCAGACACATGATGTGCAGGCAAGGACTCAGATGCTGTACCCTGCCCTGCCACGGCAAGGGGCTTCCTGCTCTTGCTGCTCCCTTGTAGTAAAACCAAGTAACACCACTTCCCACCCCCTGGATACTCGGGTCAAAACCATAAAGGTGTGGGCAGATTTGGTAGGTAAAGCAGGTCCCCCTCCTAGTCAGTGGCTTTCACATGAAGGGCTGGGTTCAGCGCTGTGACCTGCCAGCAGAACAACGCTCTGTCTGCTCCGTGATAAGCCACAAAGCCCTGGAGGCTCTCCTGGCACCTCCTGAAGTGCAATCTAAGGTGCATGTCAGCACTGATTAAATGGAAGCTTTATAGAAGGCAGTTTGGACCTTGATTATTTCAGAAGCACCAGCAGTCAGGGAACTGGATCACTTGAGCTGTCAGCTGGGTGATTTAGTGCAAGTCCTAGAGGGAATAATGAAGGTTGTGATAAACTGCAGTGTAAGAAGCCGGTAAATAACTTTTATGGAAGAACTGTATTTGGAAACACTGAATAATGGCAACTAATGTCACAGATCTTATGGAAATGTTCTTTCCAGAGTTATACATTTAAATGGACATAGAGGGTCTAAACTGGTCTTTGGGAACTCAGTGGAAATCAATAGAATTACTTCAGGATTGATTTAAGAAAAGAAAACACCATCAATAATGTTACATATTTATTGATAACGTGAAACAATTAACTGCTTTGGAGAGGAGGAGTAAATGTGTTTATGTTAATG
Organism: Neopelma chrysocephalum; assembly: GCF_003984885.1. Lineage (NCBI taxonomy): Eukaryota > Metazoa > Chordata > Aves > Passeriformes > Pipridae > Neopelma > Neopelma chrysocephalum. Next base: position 3,529,690 of record NW_020897729.1, on the reverse strand, counting down.
CTGATTTATTGCTTTATTACGTCTATAACACAAAACAAGACTTCCAAACCATAGCATCCATTTGTTTTTTTTTAATCTTGACCTATTTATCGGTTCTTTTTATCAGGAAGCCCACACAAATGAGGAGAGACATTTATTATGTTCTTTTTATTTCAAATGCATAATTCAAATCTGGAAATACTGTTTTCTGGCAGAAATGCACATTTATTTTTAACACTTTCATGTAATTTAATTTTCTATAGGTAATTTTAAGAACTGGGTCTTAATCTCACATTTGGGACTTAATCTCTATTGTTTTTAAATTCAAAAAACTCTCTAAATTAATGTCCAGTGGAAAATGTTCTGGTTGTAGACAGAATTAAATCAATAGATTCTTACTAAAAATTATACATGAGATTCCTTTTATGCTTTCATGAGCCAGACTTCTTTGCTACTCTAGCAAAATTTGCAGAGTAAATAACTGAAGTCACTCTGAAATACTATTTGCTTTCAGAGTCCAATGCCATGGGTGCTGCACACTAGACAGGTGCTTGTATTGACTGTAATTAGAATATGGCTTGATGACACCTGAGGTGTCCCTACAGATGGAGAGAACTTCTCAAAAATCTCTCTGCACAAGTCATAGGGCTCTTTTCTCCACTTCCCCGCACTTTGGCACTTCAGGAGCGCAGCCAGCTGACATTTTACTCTGTTGGGGCCCGTACTGACTGGGTGCATGACTGTGACGTGCTGATGGATGATGGAGGACCAGGTGTGCTGTGCTGAACCATCAGACCTGATCCTGTTCCTGTTCCAGCTGGTGCCCATGTCTGCTGTGATTCCAGAGTGGGCTCCTGGCTGCTCTGCAGGCAGCAGGGGCTCTGGAGAATGGAGGAAGTGGCCATGATCACTGCCTGATCTCTGTGCCATTCATTTTGCCCAGTGGCTGTGTAAATCCTCTGCAGGTCTTGTTTTGCTGAGTCCTTGTTATTTACTGGTGTGAACTTACCACCAGTCAAGGTCTTGTTCTGGCTGCCTCACCCACTGACATCCAGCCCCCTGAGCAGCTCTTGGGTGCTCTGGTGTATTCTGTGATGATACCTAGAGATTTATAAGGTGCTGGGCCCTCGCATTTTGTCTCCCTTTGCAGCGTCTGTGGCCAGGTAGAGCAGAGTGAGATGTGCTCCCCTGTAGGAGGTTTTGGAGACTCTGGGGACTCCAGGAGCATCGTAACACAAGTACAGTTTAGGATAGGCCACACAGAAGTCTTATTAACTATGATCAGTGAGAGAATGTTTGGACAGCATCTCCCCCTTTGCTCCCCCTTCCTCCAAGTGATTGCAGAGACCCAGCCTATCTACTGGTTCAGAAAAAAAATAGGTGAAGAAAACAATCATTTCAATGCAAACAAAGGCTGGCAGTCATTCCTGGGAGAGATGGACTCTTTAAATAGTTTGTTAACTCCCACAATTCTAAGAATGAATCTAACAGCAAATAGTGAGACCTTATGGAGAGATGGTTCTTGGTGGAGCTCATTCCAGTGGCACACCCAGTATTATCTTGCCTCAGAAGTGGGGAGCTGGGAACAATCACCGTCTGTTAGGTCAAAGGGAGTTTTCTTTTAGTTAGGACAAACTTTTTAGTCAGACCTCTCAGATGTTAAATATTAATCATTTTACCACCACAGAGGTAATGTGGGGTGAGAGTTGTTTTTTCTAGGTTGCAGTGAATCTGCAATAAATGTTGAAACGCCTTCACTGTTCTCCCTGCAAAGAAGAACTTTTAAGAACAGAATTATTAGAAAAGTGTCAGAAAACATGAAGAGCAGCAGGGAGCTGCTATGGCTTGTAAAGTGGCATAAGGAGAATCTGAGGGATGCCAGGAGGGTGGAAAAAACAGTGCAATGCTTGTTCTCTGCCTTTTGAAATTCTGGATGGCAGCTGAAGTTTGGGAACATGATGGTCAGCTCTGTGACCCCTCACTATAGCTCTGTGGGTTTGACTTTCAAGTCCTGGGCAGATTCTGACTAGCTATAGTCTGTTATTAAAACTACAGTAATGATAAAAATGTTCCTTTCTGCAAATAGGCAGTATCACTAGATGACAGACTTGGCGAACTTTTGTTTAGGATCTATTAGGGATTCTTTTAGGATTTTTTTCTTTTGCTGTTTTTCCCCTCAGAAAAATCCTAATTTTTCAAAAATTGAGGTGATTCATAAACCAGGATCCTTTCCTAACTCCCTTATCTCAGCCAAAGCATGGAACTGTTTATTCGGAATGTGTATGACAGTATTTTTTGACATTTTTAACCTAAAATATTAATATTTTTATTTCAATTGAAGTCACTTTTTACTTTGAAGTTTTAAGGAATTTGAGATCAAAAAATTTAGATTAAAAAAATTAAAATAGAAACAAAATGTTTAAAAATTACAACAAAACACCCTGAATGAGCTAACCTGAACATTTTGTTCAGCTTTCGGTTTGCAAAATTTCCATGTTTTCCTGATTTGACTACACCACAGGAGCAAAGCGTTGACAAAGCAGGATTCTTTGACTAGTGCAGAGGTTCCTCCTGCCCTGCAACAAGCATGTAAAATTGTGACATGGCAAAGTCACTCCTGAGCAATAGGACTTTGGGCAGGGTCCACGTTGTATTCTGACATTTCCAACAATTTTGTGAAGTAGTGAGTTTTTCCTATCTCTCTATTCCTGCCTTCCTTGAACTACAGGAAATAATTTATTTGGATGAAATTAGCAAAAGGCTTTTCATAAGTGTATGAATGGATTCAGGTAGTAGCACATGTAATGTATATAAGAATAGAAGAGAATAAGAGCAGATCAGAAAATTAGCAATTGCAGTCCTATCATTCATTCTTTCAGTTTAGTTGTTCCTTTCTAGAAACTGGCTGTTTTTAGTCTCCCCTGCCTTGCCTTTCTGTAAGGCTGCACCTGTGTGCTAAACCAGCCCCACCCCTGACCAGCCATGAGTTCCTGAGATCCCATCTCACCACTAAGCCAGGGCACTGCCCCTCACAAGGAGAGGCAGCAGGTTTTGATTCCGCCTGGGTACGGTGCTGCAAAGGGTGAGTACATTGCCCTGGCAAAAAGAAGTGCTGGGTACAAGTGCCAGCCCCCAAAAACCTGCACACAGGTGGAATAATGCAGTTATCCACTGCTCTGGGTTATACTGTCATTCTGTATCAAGACAAATTAGTGTACTCGGAAGCAATCAGAAGTAATTACTCTTTAAGAAACAATAGGCATCACTCTGTGGCTTCTATCTGACAGCTAAAGAACTTGGCTTCCTGTGAAAAACCCATACAGCTTAATCTTCTTGTGTCAGATCATATTTCCCTGTCTTCTCTTGGTAAATGTTTACATTGCTGCAGTAAAAGGGGCACTGCGTGATCTCAGCTAACAGGGGACTGTGTGTTTAGAGATAGTAATGGGATCCTGCATCTTTCACCATCGCTCTCGAGGTGAGCGCAAAGGTTTGCAGGGACAAAATAGCACCTCTGCAGGGGCTTGAGTGGTCCCATTCTCAGGAGTAAATTCTAGTTCCATGAAGTCAATTCCTACTGTTAGATGAGCTGATTCTGTGGCACAACAGTGATAGGGAATTAAATGATAGGAAGTGAGCACGGAGACCTGGCTGTTCTTTTGCTCTTCAGGTAAGATGCTCAATGACATTCCGACTGATTCATTTTAAGAGTGTAAATATATGCACTCTGCTTTTGCCACCCCTACTGCTGCATTCCCACCACCTCTTGTCATTTTTAGGTGTTTCCTTACAGACTGAACCCTTCTTAAAGGCTCCAGTGGCATCTTTGAAATCTTACAGAAGTCTAAAGTCAGTGTGTGCATCAGTGACTGGGATTTACATTCTCCAAGAAGAACTGCAGGATTCATCTCAGTGAAGGTGAAGTCGAGGAGTGGCAGACTGAGATCCTGGAGAACTCCATATTTATAAGGGTTATGAAGACTGACTCTTAGGTAGTAAAGAAGAGAGATTCTAAATTTCAGATCCCAACAAATGCTGTCATCACTCATGCTGCCCTTAGAGGGTTGTTTCAACCTTTTGCAACTTATCTTTGTGGTAGCTTGTGGGAAACGAAGAATAAGTAACAGTAAAGTGATCTTGTGGTTAACTCAGTTAAGCAGTGGATAGAAAATCTGGATTCAGTTCCTGGCTTTGTTTTGGATATCCTGCGTAATTGAATACACAGCGTCCATTCATCTCGTCTCTCCTTCCATCAGATAAAACTAAGAACATTTCCATACCATCAGAAGGTGATTTTGAGGAGATATTCACTTGTGAGAAATGAAAATATTCCATGTTATTTGGTGCTTGGAGGTAAAATAGAGATAGGGCAGTTAAATACTATATTTTAATTGGGGTTTACCCTATCTGTGAGAATTAACAATGAGACAACACTTCTAGGGACAGACAGTCTCTTTCTTAAGGCCAAACTTTAGTTGACCTTCGTTAGTCTTTTACAAGATACTACAACTCTCAGTAGACTTTCTCGTGCTTGATTTCTTCATCAGGAGGGTGGTGTAGCACTGGAACAGGTCACTGAAAGTGGTTGTGAAATTTCCATCTTGGTATATTTTTTTGATGGTGTCAGGCCAAGCCATGGTTGACCTGATCTGGTGTTGGCAGTAGTTCTGCTTTGAGTGGGAAGTTGGACTGAGGATCTCCAGAGGTCTCCTCCAACCAGCATTTCTGTGATTCTGTTATTCTAATTAGCTTCGTCCTACATGGAAATATCAAAGTTATTTTAGGAAATATCTGTATCTTTGTGCAGTGGAAGCAAAGAAGATAAGTGTTTATTATCCAGTATTGCTAGGATTGAGTAAGTATTCTACCAAAGGCAAACTCCTGAATAGCTCTGCTTTCTGGCTCTCTCAAAGCAAGATTAAGGACAGATATTAGATTAGATATGTTATCCATTTTTCAAATTAATTTTGATATTATATCCATTGGTTATGTGCCTTACATAATAATTTATTTGATAACACCATACCGGTATCACTTCTGTATAATAATGCTAAAGCAAAAAAAATTGTCAAGCATTAACTCTACAAACATATTGCAAACTACAGCTTAAGTATGTCAGTGTCTTATGAGGATACTTGAGGCTGAAATATCTTCCCTACCTACAGACTTTTCAAACTAATACATATATGAGCTACAGAGTTAACAGCTGGTGCTATTCCACTAATGGGAAGTATTTTCTCTCTCATGTTCAAAATAAATCATTATTCACTTCTTTCTGTCTTATGTTCAAGGTCCAAATAGTCCCATCTCTGTAATAGAAACCAGCAGAACCTAATGAGTTCTCTCAAAACTCAGAGTGACTTGTGTGTACACTCCTCTAGCTATTAATGCTAAAAGCTCTCACATAAAGAAGAACTGTAGTGTAGTAACAACTTGAGCTTTTCATCTTATGTTTTTATGTTTACTACTTATTACTATTTCACATATATGAACTGATATAAAAAGAGTGTGCATGCACATTTACAAGGATGCACAATGCAATGAATTCTGCATCGTTCTATTAATGGGCTTTTGAATCCTGGTTTTGTTTGTGGAGGAAAATTGTTGCATTTGCATCTGTCATTTGGTCCTGATGCATATGTGAAGAAGGTATGAATGACACATGCCAGGAATTAGGGAAATGAAAGATACAGAAAGTTAGGGCACTGAGTGGACATTTGTCTTGACTTTCTCCTGTCATCTTACAAATGCTATCTTACATCCATACTGAATACCGTGGTGGTCTCCATCTCCTACAGCCAACTAGCACTGAGGGACTGGGGAGGACATTCTTTGTCTAAAAAGCAGAAGACCAAGCAGATGGTACCAAATCAGAGGGCTCTATTGTTCTAGTTTGGATTTTGTAGGGGGTTTGTTTGTTTGGGTTTTTGGTTGGTTGGTTGTTTTTTGTTGTTGTTGTTGTTGGGGGTTTTTTGTTTGTTTTTGTTTTCGTTTTGGTTTTTGTTTTGTTTTGGTTTGGTTTGGTTTTTTTAAGGTGAATTCAATAGACTGACCCTAGTTTGTAGAGGTAAGCAGCAGTGAAGGGTGCTGTGCCTGGCAGAGCTGCCTGGACTGGCTCTGGAATGATATCTGAACAAAGACACCACATGACTCTCTCTCTTCCTTAGGGGTCCTTGCACTGTGCTTTTTTTGTTGCCATTATATCCAAGGAGTGTGGATACAGCGACGCAGCTACAGCTGTCTCGTGTCACTCGCTGTCTTGTTCTCCGCCTGGGCAGGGAGCAGAGCAGCGTGTTTCAGTGGGGAATGTCTGTCTAAATCTGTACTCTGCTCGGTGTTTATGCTGGAAAAGGAAAGATCAAAGCATGTGCTTAGAGCTAAAAATGGAGTCTGTGTAATTAGGGACCTCATTCATTCCCAGTCACATATGTATGTACATGTACTCACATACGTACTGCTGCCCCTCCTCACCGCCGGATCCTGGGGCAGGAGACAGCTCTCTGAACCGAGCTGTTCCTTGCGATGGCCATCAGAGGTCAGGGCTGCCTTTGAAGGGAAGTGGCTTAACCTTATCTGAGATTAATATGTTGTCTGCAGTGAGAAGAGACCCAAGAGCAGGTGATGAGAGTGGCTCTGTTGAGTCAGAACAATGCCGTGGTGTCCTGTCTCAGACTGCAGTGCTGGAAGGGTAGGAAAACAGCATAAAGGGGGGTACTGAGACAAGAGTCCTTTTTCTGATATGTCTTTCCAGCTTCTGGTGCTCTGTATGGAGGCATTTCCTGAGCTCCAGGCTGTATCCAAACTAGTGTATGTAGTGGCTGTTAGTGGATTCCGCTTAATTTACCTCATTTTTTTGAGCCCACTTCCTCCTTTGGACTCTACATCAGTGACCACCACATTCAACTACCAACTGTGAAAATTTGTTTCCTTTTTATTACAAGAAGCAAAGAGTCATCACTCCCTGTTTGCTTTCTCCATCCCACTCCATGCTAAATACCCCAATTACATCCAAGTTCAGCTGTTGTTTGAAAAGCAAATGAGTCCTTGTGTATGAAGTCTCTTCAGTTCCAGAAGCCATTTGGTACCTCTCATGTTCTTGCTGCTTCTCTTCAGTCTAATGCACCTTTCTGAGATTGCACAAACAGAATTGCATGCAGTGCTCAAGACATGGGCACACCAGGGATTGACAAAATTGCAGAATAATGTTTTCCATTTTGTTGTCTCTTCCTTTCCCATTTGTCCTTAGCATTGTGTGAGCTATCAAGTTGCTGTGTTGTTAGAAAAGCCTACAGGGAGAGCCTCGCAAGGTCCTCCTGAAGGAAAGATGCGGATAACAGGACATGATTTATCTGTTTAATTTATGTTGGACTGTTTGATTTTGCAAAATTAACTTCCTCCCTGAAGAAAGATGTCAGATGAAATTTTCAGTTGAAAGGTGCAAGGGGAGAGTGAGAGATTAGTGTTCAGAGCAGTGCAAAGCTGTACTTTGATCCTTCTGCAGGCTTGCTGCTCTGCTCCATTGTATGTCTTGTCTACAGGACACAGTTTGGGGGCCTTATCCAGAAACTGCCAACCAGATTGTTTCCCTTGGATCAGGCCCTATCGAGGCAGTTATGTCCTTGGCTTTTCACATGCAAAAGAAGCACTTTATTAAAAGAAACAAGATACTTCCCAGAGTCTGACAGCTTGCATTTTAACTATCACCCCTAACAAGGGACCTTAAAACTGACCCCAGGACTTAATTTAACCATTACAATTCCATTAGTCTAATTTGTCATGAAACGTCTTTAACTAATTACCTGCATTTGTAAGTTAGTCCACATGTCATGAGATAAGAAGTCAAGCATAGTCATAGGTCACTGCTCTGGGCTGCCATCACATAACACAGACCCTAGATGAAAGGGAATTCAGAGCTGATAGGAGGAATCCAAATGACAGCTACTCAGCCAGTACAAGGCAGCCATGCCTGTAATGTGAAAATTGGACCATTGTCTTGAAAGTGGTGTTTTGGAAAAGATGGGGCATGCCCTCATTAGCAGAATAAGGTCTAGGCAGACTGAGCATTCCTCACAAGCACTTGTCTTAAAGGTGGTAATTTGATAAATACAGGTCCCCACTAAAACCATTTGTTAAATTTGGCAGACAACAGTATCAAACATTTATGACTCAATTTAGAACTGTCCCTTTTCAAAGAGACCCGATTATGTCCTGAATGTTACTTTAAAAAGCTCATTTGGGAACTTTTGCTGGTTTCCTCAAATAACAAATGTTGAAACAGAGGAAAAGACCAATTAGGAGTCTGATTAAAGGTTGCTCAAGCCTTTCACTGAGTAGTTAGGATTCAGCTCCCTGTTACTTGTTGGAAATCTGCCCATGAATTTATAGTGGGAGCTACAACATGCTGTGTGCCACAAACACCTCTCTCCCTTAGATTTAGGCAACTGTAAACTTCCCCTCATTTCTCTTGTTCCAGTGCTTGTGACATTCCCCTGGAGACTAGATGAGGAGAAGGATATGGTACGTGATTAATGCAGGATGAAGCATTCAGAAAATTTCCTCATTCTTTTTTCTGTTTCCTTCCTCACTGAGCGGAGGTGCAGAGGGAGGTCGAGGAGAGCGATTCCCCCCCATCAATACACAGAGTGTCATCATCACACTTCTGGCTGCTAGTGCTGGGTGTGAGGGGTAATTAAATACCTGCCTCCACCCCAGCTCCGTGTCCCTTCGCTGATCCTTACAGACAGCAGATGCCATTGAATTCTTCACTTCCATCACTCATTTGATCAATACAAAGGGCCGGACACGACACAGCTATACTGGTCAGGCCAGCCCTACCTTTGTATTCCCTAAGTACAGACTCTGTCCAAGCCATAAATCACAGCTACTCTAAATTATAGAGGCTGCCAACACATCAGAGGCCTGGAGTGGGAGCTCCCTGTGATCACAGCAGGGAGGGGAGGATAAGGAAGGCCATACTCGGGAGCTTTATTCAGACAGCAAGGAAGAGAGTGCCTGGGAGCCTCTGTGCTCCTCTTGCAGGCACAAGGCTGCCGCAGTGGCTCAGCAGTGTTGTGGGGTTACCTGCTGTCCTCAGGAAAAATCGAAATCCTCTTTCTACAGGCCATAAGGCAGTCACTGAGATTAGGAGGAAACTTTCTTTTGTGGTGTATTACTGCAGGCTTTATACCTGCAGATACCCTTTTTTGGCATCCCTGAAGGGAAAGGACTGACTCATTGATTTGCATCTTCCCCTTATCATCAGCCAGCACTGGGAGTGCTCAGTCCTCTGTGAGGGGGAGGAATGGCACTGCCCTGCTGTCCCCAGCTCCTGCCACACAGCAGCAACAGCCCTGTGCTGTCACACGGCTCGGTGGTGTGAACACCACGGCACTTCTTTCTTTCCTGTGTGGAAGTTCACCTGTAATTTTCCACCAATATTCCTCTAGATCTTTAAAGATAAATGAATCTTCAGATCTCCAAATCTTTAGCCTGTCTGAAATGGGCATGAAGTATCTACCAGTCTGCAATGAAAAATCACAGACAATCCATCCTTTCGATCTCTTGCTTTTATCGTAAGCTGATAAGGGAGGCCCTCCTGTGCTTGTCAGCTTTGCATTCTTGGTGTGTGCAGCATAGCTGAGTATTGCAGATTAAAGGTGAAGAGTTGAACAGGGAAAAAATGCAGGAGCGAAGCAGCTGTTTAATGAGATAGAGGGGCTTTCCTCTCGAAAACTGCTTATCCATATCCTGTCTCTGGGTAATTGCAGGGTATTTTCTTTACAGGGCATGCTAGCACTGTTTTCCCGATTTAATATATTTTACCCATTTGCAGGATCATCTTTTCACTTTGGTAGGTGAAATCATTCTTTATGAAATTGTGACTGCCCCGTAGCATATTCTTTTTAAGCTGCTTAGTTCTGTCCTGCACATCTTTTGTCTTATAGTTAGAACAAAGTTCAAGTATGCTCAGGACTTAAGGCTCAGACGGTCTCAGTCTGTACCTAAGTTTGAGCCCTTGCAGTTCCAGGTTTGGAAACTCCTTTCCAGCCAAACCTGTCTCAATCTGTAACAGAATTTCTAAAGTTACTAATCCAGATACTGTTGAACTGACTTTCAGTGGTAGGATGTGCTATCCTGGCAATTAGAACCGAACCTTGGCAAGACAAGCTCTTGGCAGCTATTTTAGCCTGCTCATGTCACTGTCTGTCATTCTGCTAGAGGTATTTTTATTTTTGAAAACTCCTCCCTGTGCCTTGCTCTGTTTTTCAGGTACACCCTGCACCTCCTGGTGCCCTTAAGAGTTTGAGGTGGGACAGCTTCACCACTCATCCCTGTGCCTCCATTGGTGCTCTCATTTGCTGGGATTCACCTCCAGAAAGAGACCTAAAAATCCATTATTACAAAATCTGCATAAGCTTATGGGGGCCAGAGCAGCTAATAAAGATCACTGGAAAATGGCTGATGCATATGTGCTGCCACTGTACCTACCACTGTCTCTGCTGGCCTTTGGAGAGGTGCTGGAGGAGCACAACTGCTGCTGGTGAAGAAAAGCAAGAGAAGAGAAAGGATGCATCTGCCAGGAAGAGATGCAGTCATGACTCTGGCTTGGTGTGATGAACAACATGTGCTGCTCAGAGATCTGGCTGTGACTGGCCATATTCCCCCAATCTCTCTCCAACTTGGAGATTCTTCTGCTGTGGTTGATGTGAACAAGTCTCATTCTTTATATCACCTCCATGCAATTGTGGTCTACTGGATTGCAAATGTGATTAGAAACAGGAACATTTCAGGGTTGGAAAGAGTGATCTGGGATTTTTCAGATACCAGAAGTTCCTGATCTCTTTTGTATAGACAATGTCAATGTTTATATACGTATAAGTGATAACGTATATAAAAGTGATAACGTATAAGGGAGCTTGGAGAAATGGTGGGATTCTGAGTTGGGATAGGAGGGGTTTGCTGTGAGATGGGGGCTTCTAAAATGGCAGAGACTTGGGTCATAGTCTGGAGAAGATGGATGCCCTGCCTTGAAGAGTATTGCCACCATCTGGAGCAGGAAATCATACTGGGTTTGAGATGTGGAACAGAAGAGAGAGAAAATCTGCCTCACAAGGGACTGAAGGAATTTATTTTAGGGACTTGAAGGACTGAAGTAACTTATTTCACATGACTGTCCCTCCCCCATCCCATGCTCATGACTGCATGTAACAGTCATTTTTGCTAATGGAAATGTAGCCGCTCTATTTTCTGTCCCACTGTCACCTCCTTGTCTTTTTTCTTGTCCATATAGTACCATATACCCTATGGCAACATATAATTAAAATAGATGATTATGCAGATGCAAATGGATCCCTAAGGATACTTAGCACATGGACATAACACCACAGGCAAATTTTAACTAATTATGCAGCTATAAAGAAGTTTTTTCTTTTTAAAATTAAAAACATTTTACCTTTTTTTCCTTCTTTTTAATGCTAAGGGCTTAACATTTTCCTCTCCAGGTAAACTCTGAAATGGAAGAGAAGGGGTTCAGGTTCAACATAAAGTACCTTTTAGAAGTGAAGGCTGAAGCTTTCTGGGTTTAGAAACCTCTGGAAAGCACAAAATCTTTCCTCCCATTTGCAACACCCCTCCCCCTGCATGCAGAGTGCAACCCCTGGCGATCGTCTCTTCTCCCAGGCAACCAGCAGTAGGACAAGAGGGCATGGTCTTAAGCTGTGCCAGGGGAGGTTTAGCTTGGATATTAGGAAGAAATTTTTTACAGACAGAGTAATCAGACACTGGAATGAGCTGCCCAGGGAGGTGGTGGATTCACCGTCCCTGGAGGTTTTTAAGATGAGACTGGATGTGGCATCAGTGCTATGGTCTGGTAACCACGGCAGTGTTGGATCAAGGGTTGGACTTGATGATCTCGGAGGTCTTTTCCATCCCGGTTCATTCTATGATTCTATGATTTGGCTTCCAGATCTGTGATTCCCACCCTCCTTTTTATAAGCTGTGAATTTTCGGTCTTTCAAAGCACAGATTTCACCCTCTTCCCATGCCCCCAGGGAAGTTTTTGTCCTGTGAGTGCCCTGGGTTTTTAAATAACATGGAAACTCCTTGTTTTATTGTTTCTGTACTGCTACCTCCAGTTCGTGACTCCTGTTCCTCTGCGGCCTCTGCTAGTGTAGAGTGCATCCCAAATGGGATGGTTTTCTCTGCAGTTCCAGTGAAACACGGCTGTGTGTACAGGGACCTCAGCCTTCTCACTAGCACTGTTGCTTGTAATGTAGTAGTGAAGAGGTACCACTTTTTCCCCCCCTCTCCATCATCAGCCTGATTTTATTATAATCCCATAATGCCACCACTGTTCATGTTTCCTTGTCCCAAGACTTGCTGGATCCATTCAGACACCGTGTTAATCCCTCTCTATTCTCAGTAGGACCTTTATGATGGTATTGCCTTTCCAAGCCACATCTGATCTTGCAAGCCTTCACACCAGCTAATCCAACCTCTTTTGGCTTCTTTCCCAAAGGTGTATAGTTCTAAGGGGAACACTCAGCATGGATATTTTCACGCTGTATCAGTGGATCCAGAATTTCTTCTTTTCTTATCTACAGGGCTGTTCATTCCTCTCCATTGCTAGCAGCAATGAGGGATAGATACTACTTCCAGGATATAATATTTTTTAAGGGAAATAAGAAAGAAAATAAGGAACCTACACCATAGCTGCCTACATTTTCTACCTGTGGGTATAAGTCAGGCAGAGCTGCCCTGACATTTGTGCTGCTGATTACAGAATAGCATGTTATGTAAAAGGCAATACATAGTCTTCTCTAGGAGTGATCTTGCAGTGAAGCAGGAGATACCACACGTGTGGAGGGATCAAGGCACACTGGTGCCTGAAGCAGAGACTGGATGGACAGCATCCCAGACACCATTCCTCAGAGCAGCCTCAAGAACTCTGGCAGATCATTGCAGAACTTTTCTCCTTTATTATGTGCTGAAAAGCAACTGGTTTCTACACTTGATTAGACACTAATCAAGGTCATCCCTTCATTGCTGAATGCTCTGCACTCCCTATGCTGTTGGCAGGAGGGCTTACTCTGCTCCTGTGTTAAGGAAAAAAAAAACAAAATAAAATAAAAGGAGAAGAAATCCTTTGGCCAACCATCTGTTGGAACACAGGCCATGGACACAATGCAGATACAAATATCTGGATGGATTTTGCAGATGTGCCCTGTGACCCATCTTTCTGTGGAGAAATTCACTGGGAAAATAGATTGCACTAGACTGTTCCTGCAACTGCAGTTAATCGTGCCTGTTCTATATTACTGCTGCAGGATTAACACAAACATTGCTTCTATTTTCAGGCTTATCAAAGGCAGCAGCACATCTCTCTAATCTCCTATTTCCCTGCTCTCTTTAAAGTGTTTAAATGAATGGAGCACTGATGAGCAGGGATGTGGTGCCAGCAGGGATGGTGTCATTTAATGCCTCGCTATTTATGCTATTTAATGCCTGTGTGGCTTTATGTGTCCTGGGTGACTTGGTAACCATCTGGCACCCTCCACCCTTTCACAGGACAGACAGAGGTGTAGACAGCACCTTCATTTGTCTCCAGTTCAGAGAGTGACCAGCAGCAATAAAACAGTACAGTTCTGATGTGCCTGCTCCTACATAGCCTGCACCTGCTGTCACTGAAGGATGAAGCTTGGAGGTCATGGATTGGTGACCCTTGATACCAGGCAGTCTGGATCTCAATGAGCTGTGGGCACTTACCTCCATTTCTGTTGAACTGGTTGGCACACACAACCTGGATTTTTCTTCCAGCTGTAAAAAGCATAATGATATCTGATCTGCCCCAGCACCTGTTTGCACACAGTTAACTTGTCAAAAGGTTTCAGACAAGCTGGAATCAGCAGAATTGTGTATGTCATATCAGCTCCTTGTCCTAAGAGTCCTACAGCTGGATTTACAGTATCATTGAATCACAGCCTGAATTTTTAGCTGTATTACTTTCACAAATCACAAATACTTGGGTTGTGTCCTCCAATCTGCTCGGAAGTGGGCTGAGATCCACCCTGCAGCTTTCACACCACTGTCAGCTGGCATTAACTTTCAGTCATTTTTTCCTTTGAGGCCAGATTGAAATCAGTGACCTAGAAGTAAAATATTCTGTATTTTATTAGCAAGCAGTCCCTGGAGTTGTGCAGTCTAAATTAGGATGTTTTCTCAGTGAGCTCTTTTGTATATCTGCTGTGGAAACTGTGCTGTAATTACCACAATCCTCTTTTTGGGTAACAGAATTTATTAATCGCTTTCCACTTTCTCCCATGTATTTCTGCTCAGGTCACAGTGGAATAAAGACTTTCTTTAGTGTGTGGAAGGGTTATGATAACCCACTGTAAACTATTAGTTTTCTATGATGATGTACTCAGATGGATTCACTGATATTCCTGCAAGGAGGGCAGACTGGAATCTGTGTTGGACACTGCCTGTTAGCAATACAGCTGTGGGATCTGCCCCTAAAAATGCTCACATCTGCAAGAATATTTGCAGAAGTAAGGACTAGGCATGTGTAGAAGCATTTTCACAATCAGCCTTCACGGTTTTGGGATCCCTTGTTGACAGTGCTGACAGTCTGCTGGGAGGTACTGCCTGCCCTTGGCAGTGCCATTGCTGAAGGTTCATTTTATTCAGCATTTTAAGGAAGTGCCCAGCTCACATTGTAACTTTACTGCAGTCTGTTAATATGAATAAGTTATATCTCCACTTGTTCAGATTCAAGGTCAGATCCAGTTGGTCACTCTGTGGCAGTATCTAATGAATTGCCAGCATCCCAGAACGTACACAATTTGAGATTAGAAGCAGCTCCACCTTATTACCATGACAGTCAATTGCAAGTGGAAGTGCAGTGGATGAAAGGGCAAGGTAATGTAACATGTGAGTGGAATAGCACTCAATCTGTGTGTTACGAAATTGTCATTCTGTGCCACTGTTCAGCATAAATGGACTAATCTTCAGTTTGAAAATGAGGAGAGCTTGACTGTTAAAGAATAGGTCATTTGGCTTCTGGCAGCAGCAAAAGATGCTGTAATATTAGCTGTAAGAACTTGTGCATTCTTGGTAAGGAGATAAAAATGATTAAATTGCACTGCTTGCTTCTCTGTCTTCTAAAGTAATTCATATTTGGACCCGGATTCATCTAAGCATTTGCATAATTCCTCAGACCATTCCTTTTCAGCCATGCATTTCAGCTTGTGCTTAAGCTTAAGCAAGTGCTGAAGTTCCTTTCATTTTCTGGGGCTTCAGCCTTGCAGAACAAGGTCTGGTCCATTGCTTTATAATGTTTCAGTGGCTTCTGAGGTTGCTGTGCTGTAGCAAATGGAAGTTCACTGTATTTGTTTTATTATGGGCTGAATACTCTTTAATGACTTAAAAAGATTAAGGGTGAAGATTTTGGGGCCCTGGAGAGGATAATTTTTAATAGAGTCCTCTGTTAGAAATCCAAGAGCCAGAAGTAGGGTCACGTGTCCAAAGAGTTTCATGGACTCTGCAAAGCTGGCAGTCAACACTGACTGCCTCCCTTCCACTGGGTTCTTCTTGAAAAGGAAGGAGCAGAGCCAAGGGCTCTTTGGGACATGGAGCTCTTCAGGACAAATTCTGTTCCAAATTTTGCTTTATTATTCCAGGGTAACTTCTTAACTTTGGTAGGATTGTGCCAGGTGGTAGCCATTGCTGATGTGAATTGCAGTTTTAAAAAATCTTTGAAAAATTGCAGTATTACCATATGTATTTCTATGCAAACTTGTGAGGGAGGGTTGGAGAAGAAGCTTGATGTACTATATTTTTTTTATTTTCTGGGGATGGAGAGTTCAAAGCATTTTGCCTGGCATTATCACACTCTTGTGTGTCAGTTCAATTTAGCAACAGAATATGTCAGCCAATTGAGTTCCACTGCTTCATGAAGACATGTGTGGGAACTGGAAATTTGACCCTAACCTAAAATGAAATGTTTGGTTATGGCTTTTTATAGAAAATACAATGCAACAATTAACTTTTTTTTCCCCTTTGGAAAAAATAATTTTCAAACATTTGGTAGGAGACCCTTTACAGAACAGATTTATGGCCTGAAGTCTTGTTCACTGGTGGGAATTTTGCTGTTGACTTTCATGTAGCCATTTTATTGAGGTTTCCTTTGCAGCAGGAGGGATTGTGTGGCTCTTTATCTGGAGGTATTAATGTAACTTCAAAGCTTCTTGCCCCACTTCAGAAATAAAAAATGTTCTTATATATCCCATCCATTTGCTTGAGGTCTTGCTTCATTGAAGGTAACATGATTTTTGTCTCTGTCCCAGAGAACCACAAGGAATTCAATCTATATTTGTTAAAATGGAACAGTAACATGTTCTTCTAACACACCAGTAGCAGGAGAAGGGGCAAATGTCCAGGTTAGTGCTCTGCTTCACTGGGCTGTCTTCAGAGCATTGCTTGAAAATGTTTGTTCTGTGGAGGAGAATCATTGCAGCTTCCAGATGTAGGTGTTTACAGTGGGATTATACTCCTGTTTTAATGTAGTGCTGTGCATCATGCCATCTCTGTTTGCCTGCTCCCAGCACATGAGATGATTCACCTGCTCCTGGATTTTCCTTTCTGTATAGCAGATTTTATT
The DNA here is from genome assembly GCF_003984885.1 of Neopelma chrysocephalum. Classification (NCBI taxonomy): domain Eukaryota; kingdom Metazoa; phylum Chordata; class Aves; order Passeriformes; family Pipridae; genus Neopelma; species Neopelma chrysocephalum. Next base: position 3,513,054 of record NW_020897729.1, on the reverse strand, counting down.
AACCCACAGACAGGCTAATTTGGAAGCTGTTTTTCCATCCCAAATTGAGGTCCCACTGTTAACAATCTTTTATGAGCATGGAGTGCTTCATTCCATTGCTGGGTGACTGAAGTCCATTGTTTCCTCTTTTTAACCCCGGGAAAGATGTCAACAGTAGGGAGAGAAAGAAGAGAAAGAACTGGAAGAATCAGAGAAGGGGGGAAATAAATAATTCTAAGAGAAAAGGAGTATTCTGTGGTCATTTTTCATGAGATACACACATTTTGACATTTGCTAAAATATGTTTATAATGTTTTTTATAAGCAACATAAAATGAAAGTACAGTTAGTTCTGGACCTAATCTACCTATTTGTCCTTGGATTTAGGGCTAGCTCAGGATAATCTTCCACTTTTGTGCTTCCAGCCCATCTCTACCTGCTTTCCTGGCAGGTTGCACTGCTCTGAGGACAGCTCTGATAGACACAAAAAGAGCAAGACTGTCCACAGAAGAAGTGGTTACTAGGAGGGGCCTGAGAGTGGAGTTTCAAAAGCACCATGTTCCCAAATAAAGGCCAAATTTTTTCAGAAGGGCTGAACAACAAGCCCTCCTGCTGTGACAGATGGCTGAATATTTCAAAAGATCTTGCTATTAAAGCTGGCTGGAGATTGCCTATTCTCTTGTTTTTGACAGGAACTTGGGTTTTCTGTTAAACATAATAATAGTGCAGAATGGACAGATTTCCTTTCAGCATTCTATTTTATGTGGGAGTTTTAATTGTTTTGGTCGGGGAAACTCTCACTCCCGTAATTCATTGATTTACAATTGTTGTGCTGGAGAGACATGTGATAGACAATTCCCAAAGACTTATTCTTGTTTCTGATCCCCTAATGGCACGAAGCTGTTCTGAAGCTCTGGCTGAACGCAAGTGTGGGCAGAGCGAGCTGCTTCCAGCCAGGTTTTCTTTGGTAAGTTTTCGTTTAGTTTCCTAGAGAGAGTCAAACTTTGAGATACTTGATTTGGGATCCTGCACACATGATCTTCAGTTGATTAATATCTTCACCTGTGACTGCTCACATAGAGAATGGGGAATGAAAGTCAAGCTGTGGTTGTATGTATCTGGACATGCAGAAGGTGGGATCTTGGAATCTGAGGCTGTTTCTCAAAATGTGTGCTTTAACATTTCCATGGTTTAAGTTCCCCATCCATAAACAGGAAGTAAATTGTCATCATCAGTGAAGGACTTAAAAAGTTCAGTGTTTATCCACACAACTTTGGAGAAGCAGAAATACAAAACAATTCTTCTCTTCCATCTGAATGTCTCAGAGCTCTTTTAAGCTGTTAATTAATTGAGCAGTCATAATGATGCGCCTGTGGGGATGAAGGGGGAGGAATAATTTACAGGTGGGAGAAATGAGGCATGAATGACTTCCTAGCCTTACTTGTGGCATGCTGTTAGTCTGTGTCAGATCCAGACAGATACCTTCTGTCCTGTCTCCTTTTGCATCTGCGATGGGAACATCAGCTTCCCCCCTTCCCACTTCCTCCTCTTCTTCTGTAGGGAACCCATTTCCTTATCCCTAGGCTGCTGTTTCGTGGAAGTACAAGGAGTCCATGTGGTCCACCTCTTTGAGGGAGCAGGCTTGGAAACTGGGACATTTGTTTCAATTTCTAAGTGCCACTCACCGAACAGGACACAGTTGGAGAGACAACTCCACTGGAAGTGAGAAAGGGAGTAAGGAAATTAAACTTCTGGGTACTCTTTGAGCACCTTCTGCCCTGCCTTCCTCCTCCTGATGCTATGCACAGATGGATTATGGTGTGCTGTCCCCTGCACACCTCCCACAGCAATTATATCTCTGCTGCACTGAGCAGAGTGACTCAGGAATATCTGACCTGGCTCTGAAATACCAGTTCACCTCTGAGGAGGAACATGGCCCTCTTTGTCACCCTCTCTTTCCCACGTGAACCCCCAAATCTGGGGTCAGTACACTTTTGTACAGAAAACACTGAATCTTCTGGCATGTGTAGAATAAATGAGCAGCACAAGGTTAATTCAAATTCTTTAAAACTTGTGGGATGGACAGGGTAAAAATACTGCTTAGGAAAATGTCCAATGCACAATTTCATCTACAGTTTGGCTGGGAATCCTGTTGAAACTTAGTTCTTAAACACAGCTGTGAAACTCATGAAGATGTCACACTGGTTGCTCACCCAGCAACCTTTAGAGTCTCCTGGGAAGGTAATCAAAACACCAATAGTGAACAGTAATTCTAACAGGCTGCTTTGCTTCATTCCTCTGCCTGCTCCTTGTCGAGCTTCTGCAACTCAGGACATGAAGCTTTTCTTTTACCCAACGTGGTTCCAACTGCTTCTCCTTATCAGTTATTCATATCTAAAAGGGAAAATACTGACATAATTTGCTGGTCCCTGGAACACCAGGTTTTTTTTATTTAACTGACAGGGCTTATGGTTACCTTCAGACAGATTTTAAAGTACTTTTTAGCTGCATGGCAGAGATAAGCCCTCTAGTAAAAAGCAGTGGTAAAATGGTGGGTCATGAGAAATATTTTGTACTGCCTGTAGTCGTGTTTTCCATTCTTTTTCAGTTTATGTATCTTGTAAAAATTTTCTGGTAAATATGCTACCTTGTATGTGATGAATTTAAGCCTATTGATTTCTAGCTTTCCTAATTGCATTTTACAGAACTCCTGCTGCCTCTGGGACCAGAGCTTGAAAACGTCCTGTTTAGTGAAATGGATTGTCTTCCACAGGTCATTGACACCCTATATTCTGCCTTATCTAAATTAGGCAGTCTCCAGCATTCTCTGATCTAATCCCAAAAGTAAAGGGGCCGTGTTATGTGCAGATATGATGCTTATACATAAATTTCTATTGAGCAGTTATTGGAAAAGGAGATGAAAGCAGGTAGAGCTTGACCTGGCAGCTCAGTGCACAGGCTGCCAGGACTAACAGCTGGCTCCTCTGCAGCTCAGCAGGTGATGGAGTTCCCACCAGTTCAGGAGTCCACTGCCAATGGTTAGCACATGCTGTTGTGAAAAATCCCATCAGTCAAAAATGTCTCATAAATAATTTAGAGGAAAGCAATTAGCACACACAGCTGTAGCTGTTTGCAAAGTCACAGTTATACCTGCCAGGGCAATCTGGAAATAGAAATTTCAAAACCATTTCTTGAAGGAGCCAGAACGGTCTAGCTTGGAGCTAGGGCTGATGGGTAGTTGTTGATGAGTAAGAATTAAACTTTCATGTCTTTTTATGCGTAATGAAATCCAGGAGAGAATTTTAGTATTTTGTGCATATTGGGAAAGGGATCAAAGGGATGCATAGTTGTAAGAACTCCAGCAGTCAAGGTCTTATCCTTCCAGAGGCTCTGCAACTCCTTCAGCTTCAGAGTGGAGGGGACAAGTTATAACAGAGACTTGGACAGGCATTTTGAAGGCATCAGGTATATAAAGCTTGTCTATATGAACAGACTGCTCAGAGAAGATAGACAGGAGGAAAAGGAAGAAGGGATTCCTTGAAATATCTCATTTGAGTGTGCTTGTCTTGACAGATAGATGGGAGTAAATTTTTTGAAAACTTCAGGAAAATGATAAAAGGGAGAGGAACCTGCTCTTTAAGAATCTCAAGCAACTACATGGAAGGTGTGAAAACAGAGATTTGTTTGTGCAGATGAGTCCTGAGAAGGGGTATCCATATTAAATCTAGAGATGCCATCAGGCTATGTAAATAGGGCACATGAAAATATATTTTAGGATAGGGTTAGATGTCATCTACCATGACACTACCCTGGGACAAGGCGATGGACAACATTGCAAGATCCTCTCCAGCTCTTCTGATAGCTGTGTATTCAGTCATGGCATCTGTCTTAGCTGAATGCCTAGAACATGCTCATCTTTACAGGATCCCCCCTTGGCTAGGGAATTGCTACTCCTATGTTACCAACTGGAAACTCAATCACAGTATGTTGCCAAATGAGGCTATCCCAGTTCTAAACTCTGAGATTCCTTCCTCTTCCTGAGAAGAAGTCTGACACTGTATTGTGAAAAAAGCATTCAAATGTGGGTTGTTCATATTCTTAATGCTACAAAGTGTTTCAACCTATGCTTAAATGCCAGATGAATTAGAAAAGGTTGGAGTTACAATTTGTAGTGGTGGCATTATTTTATTCTGTGGTTTTCCTGTGCAAAAACATATCACGGTTCCCACTGTTGTCTGCACCATTTGACCTGTTCTTCTAAATCTGACTGCCAACACCTGGCCAAGAAAGTAGCAGAGAAGCCCAAGAAGCTGCCTGCCACTTTCTGGTGGCCAAGGCCTCCATCCAAGGAAAACCCCACTGATGAGGCTTAGACAGTAACCAAAAGCAGCAGCTACTCATTGACTGTGAGCTGGATGAAAATCCCTACAGGCAACAGGCTGCCCCAGCTGGTCTGGACCCATGGAGACAAGTCAGACCTCCTGTAAATGATATTAATTGGAGTCTATCTAGAAACCTCTTACAACAAATTTTGTTTGACTGCCCTGGGATTTTTCTCTCATGTATTATTGAATATGTTATGGCAGTGCACCTTCTTGGACTGCACAATGATTAGCCATTAGTGTGTTTCGCTAACACACTCAACTCAAGTCTTTAATTTGCTGATTTCTTACATTTATTTATCCTTGCCAGGTTTTAGTAGAAGTTGGGGAATGTGAAGAATGTCCTCTAGAACTGCAGATGAATAATTGCTCAACAGCCAGAACTTTAGTAACTTTAAAAATCTTTCATGAACAGATATTCAGCCTTCGGGTCACTGCTGTGAATCTAGAGTAGTTTGTGGTTTGTCTTGTTGTGAGTTAATCAGGCTTAAATCATAGAATAGGTAGGGTTGGAAGAGACCTCCAAGATCATCAAGTCCAACCCCTGATCCAACTCCAATTACTATATCATGGCACTAAGGGCCACGTCCAATCTCTTTTTAAAAACCTCCAGGGATGGTGAATCCACCACCTCTCTGGGTAGGCCGTTCCAATGTCTGATAACCCTCTCTGTAAAGAATTATTCCAATTTAACATGTTAGTTAGATGGGATCTGTACATGGCTCTTCTTAAACCAACTTAACACATTTTGTAAGATTCTAGATCACATTATTTTCTGGATCACAAACAAGTGTTCAAGAAATGTAAGTTAAAATAATAATCTAACATACTCTATATGAACATCTTTCCCTCCTATCCAGAGAAAAGTAGTGAGTGCAGGATTTGGATCACTACCCATAAAAGCCTCTAGAATATTTATAGGCACCCCTCTTGAAGCAAGTTGAGCCCTGATTTTATAACGTTATTGCAGGTATGTATTGACAGCACTGTAATGCAGAAAAGTGAGAAACTACTAAAAATCTCAACTAGGTCAAATAAGGATGAGTCAGGATTTTGTTCAAAACAATAGGCATTATGTTTTCATAATTCAAGAAAACATTTATTGTACAGGAAAGAGAGATGACTTCTGTTTTAAAAAGGGATTGTCTGGCTACAGAGTTTAGCTGGGCTTTGCTAGTGACTGCACTGTACATGAGGGTAAACACCTGCCTTAGGTGGCATCTTCTGGATCCAGAGGTTACTACCTGCAGTCTCCTATCATATCCCTGTTCTGGGAGCTGCTGAATCTAGATTGGGATGTCTCTCCATTGTCTTTGATGATAGGTTAGGGAAGAAACTCTTCTTCACTAAAGGTAGGATCCATCTCCCTCAGCTTTAACTTGTAGGAGCTGTCTCAGTCTGTCCATAATGAATGGAGAAGGAATGACTTCTTCACCTGGAGATTCCTCTTCTAATCTAGATGGGATGACTTGCCATTGGAGGAGCATGTACTTTGCTGTTCATTTTCAGAAGTCCTGGCAGGAAGGTCAGACTGGATGTCTCCTTTTTACATAGTCAATTTTGGTTAATACCACAATGAATTTCAGCACAGTAGGATCCATGGTGTTTCTTGTGCTAGCACAGCTCCAGTAACATTGTACAGGATTTGCTTGGTTAAGTTTTTGTTGTTTGGGGGTTTTTTTGTATACTGAAAGATCACATGGAATCCATTAATGAACACTGTTTTCCGTTTTTAGTCTCAACCATTAGCAATAATCTATGTGCTTAAACCTTCAGCATTTATCAGTTTGAAGTTCAAGTGCTTACAGTCACCAGTCATGGGTGAGCCACACTGGATAGCTTTCAAACACAAGCAACTGATGCTTCAAGCTATTAAGGTTGTTTATTCACCTGGGCTCAGCCCTGCACTGGAATCTTTCATTTGACTGCTAATCTGAGAGTTTACATTTGTTTTAAAGACACTCATACAAAAGAGGTTAAGGAGATTTAGCTCTTTTGGCAGTGGCATGTGGCTTTTTCTGTAGGTTTTCTAGGGACTGCAAGGAATCAAAAGTTGTGTCTGAACACTTTCAGATCCCTCTATGTGGTCAGGATGTCAGGATGCTATCTGCTTAGCTTTTAAAAATTTCAAGGACACAGAATGAACTGATGTCTCTGAAACAGAGGCTGACACTAAGTGCTGGCCTTCTGCTGCATCTCTTGTAATACCTAAATCAGACCATGCCCACCTCTACAAGATGATAGTTCCTCAGCTGGAGTGGCCCCTAGCTTGGGGGGGGCCTTTCACTTTTAACTTCAACTTGGAAAATGGGCACAGATCTGAATAACAAACTTGTCATCACAAGTATTTTCTGTAAATTCCGGGGCTCCAACTAACCTGCCTAGATTTTCTTTCCTGTTTTTGAGTAGACATGAATAAGCTATTTTATTTGTCAGTTCTAATTTGAAAAGCAAAGTTCATTGTGTTTCAAAAGCCTTAGGTATGGCAGAGCAGCTTCAGATGATATTGCATGAATGTCTTGATAGGACACTGGGAAAGGCTGACATCCTTGCCTACGTCATTTTGAACTCCCCATTTGACCTTACTTTCTTGTGGCTGATTCTGCCAGGCTAAGAAAAATCCATAAACATGACTGCCTTTCATTGCTCTGAAAATATGTGGGAAGGCCCCTCCAGCACTCTTGTTTCTCTCTGGAGATGGTCTCAGCTTCTCCAGCCTCTCCCAATAATGAAGATTTTCGCTGACTGTAACATCCTCATTTCTGTTCTACAATGTAGGTTCTGCATCCTTCTCCATGTACAATTCTGCTGGTGCAGTGACTGTAGCTATATATTGCTTTAGAAGGAGTTTGATAATTACAATAATAGTATAATTTGGGGAAGCTAATAATCAAATCTCTGCTGTTTTTTACATCTTTTTCTCTCAAGTTGTAAGAATTGCAACAACATCTTGTTCCTGCTTCTAATTTATTCCTTATTCCATTTCACTCTTTTGTTTCTGATGAAACAACCCCTCACAATCTGAGTGAAAGGCAGCACAGTGTCAAAAGCAAGTTCCTCGTCTGGCTGCAAAGCAAAGGACAAAATGTACCAGTAGGATGCTGTGCAGCAGCAGTGCTTCCAGGAGGCAGCCTTCTTCCAGATCTTGTCCCTGGTGTGTCACTGCTAGAAGAACACAACCAACATGCTTTAATGAAGAATATTGGCAGTTGGCTGGAAAATAAGAAACTCTATTTATTCTTTCTGCAACACCATTTGGACTCGAAACATTTCTATATATTTAAGGGGGATTCTCACCTACCCTATCAGCCTTGACTGCTTCACCCCCTGCCTTCACTGATCCCTATGCAATTCCAGAGAAAAACTGCTGGATATTTTTTTCTCTCTCTCTTTTTTTTTCTTTTTTTTTCCTCCCATGTGGATAAATTCAAGCATTCAGTTGCCAGTGAGTCTTGTGGATAGTAGTAATGGCACAACTGGAGAGACAGTGGAAGAAAACAGAGATGCAGGAGTGAAAAAAAAAGTGACTGGAGGCAAGAACTTCCCCCATTGGTATCACTTCCTAAATAAACATGTGGAATTGTACCTAGAACTAGCTTTTCATTACAGCTGAGCAGAGAGCTGGTGAGCTACAGAGTGCAGCAATGGTTACCTGCATATTTTCTGGGTTTCACAAGTGGGCTCCACAGCCTGCACTGTGTTGGTACCATGACGACACTGCCTGTGGTACCTGGAATAGCACGTTTAAATATAGCCTGTACGTGGTCTCAGTGAGCTCCGGTCTGTACAAACATACAGCAAGGTATAATTATGGATTATCCAAATCCAAAGCTAAATACTACTTTAGGGGTGCCTTTCTTTCACTTCCACAATCCATTTTACAGTCATATCTGGGGCCTGTTGACTTCAAACTGCTTGTTTTCAAAACACACCTGCGAGGCAGGGAGGCAGCCCTGTCTGTGTCCTGTAGAGGGAGATCTGAGAAGCCCTCGAAAGCAGCAAGAATCACTTGGACTTTACTGCTCCCACCTTTGTGAGGGCAGCCATCTGCCACAGCAGAGCTGATGGGCTGTGTGGCTCTTCATCCCTCAGCACAACCCTGGGTATCTGCAGCTCAACCACCGCTGAGGGCAGCCGAAGCTACTCTGACTTGCACACAAAGTGGACAGGGAACAGGAGCTCTTCTGCCCCGCAAGGCGGGATAGGTGACAGCCTCCAACCAGCTGTGCTGGTGGCCACTGTGGGGGAATGCCAGATACAGGGTGGTTCACTCTAGGAGTTTGGGGTGGAGCAGAATGTTAATGTGCATCATCTTCAATCACTAAGCATCCTCTCTCCCTCAAGAAAATTAAGCCTTCCCTCTGAAATCCTTGTCAATGTTGTAATTATGAAAGTACAGATATTTTAAATGCAGTTGAGTAAATGTGAAAGTAGTGGTGGTTTTGTGCTTTAAAAGCTCTGCATGTATTTATATAATTGGGTTATAATCATAGAGGAGGAACTAAAAGCCTCACCCTGCAGTGATGGAAATGTCAGAGGTGTCCTCACCCCTACCTCTGCCAGAAGCTGCCGTGGGTGAATTGTGCAAGCCATGGAGTACCCCTGAACTAGGTATGAGAAGTCTGCTTTTAAAATGTTAGGAGTTTGGCTTTTTTTCCAATTTGGAATTTGCTGCATACTTTATATTGCCAGCCCTTGCTTTGGAATAACTCTCATGTAGTGAGATGTTTAAATTCTAGAAGATTCACCTCTGGGATATGCTGAAGTGATCTTCTTTTCCGAAGCTGCTGTACAGCTTCTTCTCCTGTAAGGAATAAGTAAGCAAGTAGGGGTGGAGGCACCAGAACCATGGGCAGTGTGTGAGTACGTGGGAGGTCAGCAGGGGCAGAGCTGACCCGACTGACCAAGATTCTCTTCAGTAACTGGGCAGCAGCTGAAAGCACAGAGGCAAGATTACGTACTGGGACTATTTCCTCACAAGGGAGCTTGGGCTATCTTTGTTGCATTATTGCTTCCTTCCCACCTCTTATATTCCTGTACTATAGAAGGATTAACCTCATGAAGTTTCTTATGGCCTGGAGAAACTTCAGACTTCCAAAGCATGGGCCAAAGAGTAGCCATGCTCCATCATCATGCATGTAGTTATGTTCAGGTTAGAGTTCATCTGCCATCAATGTAACTTTTTTAAAACTTTTTTACTTTATTGTAATTTAGCAACAATCCGTTCAATGTGTTTAATGACAAGTATATGCTGAGATCTACAGATATTTCTTCCAGTATAGTCTTTACATCACAACTTGAAGCATGTGAAGGAATGTGCAAGCTCTTTGGAGTGGTACTTCATTTTATCCCTATTCAGAAGTGGAAAAACAGGCAGGGACAACAAAGAACAAATTTAATTTTCCTTCTTAAACCCTGCCAGTTCAGATAATCTTTTGCTGAGTTTCCTGATGTGGCTATTCACATTCTTTCATGAATTCGACTGGCTTTAGCAGCCTCCAAATAAAACATGGTTATATGGAGATTTACCTTGGCCCTGTTCTTGCTTGGCGACATGAGACACAGAGCAGCCAACTGGTTCGGCTCATGCTACATGTCCTCTTCCAGCAACTGCTTCCTGTACAAGCTCACTGCTCTCCAAATTAATGGGATTGTTGCTTTAGCTCAAGATGTAGGAGATTTAATTCTGGTGTTTGTGTCAGCGATCAATGAAGTCAGGAAACTGCCTTTACAGAGCATTCAAAAGCCCTTTTATTTCGAAAGAATCAAATCCAGGCTTCTGTTAAATGCAGTAAAGGCTGCCATCATTAAAACATTGAGGCTGCAAGTTTGGCCACAAAAATGTTACCGTAATGCAGTTGGTATTCAGTCCTTTCTGTCAGCGTTCCCAAGTCTGGCTTTTATTTATTTATTCATTTTCACGAGTCTCATGTTTTTCAGGCATTCCATAAAGCCTCGGTGTTTACAGGCATCTTACTCATCTGAGAATCTCAGCTTCCAGTTTTTAAAGATCTGCTATTAGCCCTCGTGGACAGGGAGGAAACAGGAACGTGTCATAAGGCTGATCCTCACAGGCAAAACCAGAAGGTTCATAAAACCCCACATTTAAAAAATCAAATCATGTTTTTTTAAGAGGATCTCATGAACTTGGGCTCCCATTTATGTGTCTCAAGTGCCTGGCGTAGACTCCACTAATGATCGCCTGGGTCAGGCCGTGATTCGAGTGCAGAGGTGCTGTTGGATGCAGAGAGCCAGAGAGCTCTGCAGCACTCAGATGGATTGGGGGAGGAATCCTCTTTCCATTTATTATATTCCTGTTTTAACTTCATGGCCTGAGCATTGCCCTGTGCACCCTGTTTACTGTGTGTTTCATAAAGGCCAGAGGACTCATCCCGTTGCTCTGAAACTGCTTAGCCCAACTTTGGCTGGATTTACTGTTCAGGAAGAACAAACAGTTGCTTAGGAAAGTGCTGTATTTAACGAGAGAGCCGGGCTGGACTTTTTTCAAACAAACAAATAAAAGCCAGCAACTCTCAGCTTGGCATGGACTTTGCCGTTTTGTTTGTTGCATCACATCATTGTCTTCTTTATCCCTTCTTTTTTAAAATTTCTTTGTTATAGCATTTCACAACCCACAGCCTGCATACTGTAATTCCTGAAGGAATGCAGAGCATAATGAATACTGCATGATCACAAAATAGTTCACCTCGTGCAAAGCTGTAGCAAAAAACAATGCATCATGGCTGTTTCCCAATCTTCCCTGCTTCACTGGTTTCTTTTATTTGGAGAAATTCTTTTCGCTTCTCCTCACAGGGGCTACCCAGTGAGAGGAAGTGTAACCTTTCTCCACCCAGCAACAAAAATGCAATGGTTTTGGAGCACTTCCCACTTCCATGATGTCCCCGTACAACACGGCACAGCAGTTAAACTGGCCAGTGCCTTCTTCCCTGGGCTTCAGGCAGGAGAGCTGGTCTATGGAGATGTTGGATGGCCCACACAGGACAGCACATGGAGAAACAAGCCCTGTGTCGTGGGAGAAACACTTTTGCCAGACTGCTGGCAAAACCAGCAGAACTTTTTAATTACGGCTTTTCAGCAGCACATCCACATATCAGGATATTAATTAACGGCTCTTTTTTTTTTTTAAAGGTCGGGTTGCTAATTTTAAAGTTTCTTATTTTTAATTTGGGGGCTTTTCAGAAGCAAATCCACAGCCCGGGATATTAATTAACGGTTTATTTTAAAAAGTCAGGCTGCGGTTTATTTTAAGCGCCTCATCTCCGCGGCCGTTGCCTGCGGGGTCCCGGGAGCACCAGAGCACCGGCAGCGGACACGTCCCGCCGGCGCCTCGCTGGGGCTGCTCGGGGGGCTCGGGCGGGGCCGCGGCAAAGCCCGGCCCTGCTGGGCTCGGCTCCCCGGGCGGGCCCAGCCCCGGCCGCAGCCCCCGCCCGTCGCAGCGCTGACGCGGCGGCGCCGGCGCAGCTCCGGCCCGGCGAGCGGCGGGGGCGGAGCGCG
>NW_020897729.1:3496021-3496179 GCF_003984885.1 Neopelma chrysocephalum | reverse complement strand
CACCACCCAAATGACTCTCTTAATGGTGCAAGTCCCTCAGCTTCGGAGGTTTCTCGTCTGTGTCAATGTATGGGGCCAATATGTCACTTTCTCTTCAGGTTCATAAACTTCGGGTGGTGCTTGCTTTAGTTTTGATCTTGCATTACTTGCTTCAGTTC
>NW_020897729.1:3354992-3496011 GCF_003984885.1 Neopelma chrysocephalum | reverse complement strand
TTATCTTTTGTCACTCTAAGTAACACTGCTGTTAGAAAAGTGAACTGTTTCAGCTCCTAGGACTGGGATTAAGAACTTGAAGGCCTTTGTTTAAAGGAATCCAGACTCAAAACTGATTATGTTTGAAAAGGGAAAGGGAAGAGCAGGAATTAAATGGCTTAGTCAGACTTTTTTCCCACTTTAAGGAGAAACTTTTTTGTACAGAGAATATTTATAATGTGGAGAAATTGGGGTGTGCATCACAGACAAACATGAAGTATTTTTTCATCCTATAAGTTATGAGGTTTTCTTTAGTGATCTAAGTTCAAAATGAAGCAGAAGAACAGGTGGGTTGAGTAGCTTTCCTAGCATCTACCTTTGTTGCAGTTTCAGAAGCTGGGTTTCATAACACCGATGAGCAAATGATTTGATTGCTGTTGCAATTGAGTCGAAACTGTGGCACCACTCTTGTCTCGGTTCAGGTTTGCCTCAGGTCCTTTTTGTTGTCAGGACTTATCTTTGCTAGAATCTAGTTCAGTGTTTTTCTCACTGTGATCAGTAGTTCAGTCTCCAGTGGGTGAAGCAGTGGCAGCTCTGGGCCTTTCAGCTCCTGCAGACTCCAGGCTGTTCAGAAAGCCAGCGGTTGCTCAGCCTTCTTCCATGTCCGAGGCCGTGCCCATGGAGGCCGTTGGACTTGGCTGTGAGAGACCAGGGAGAAAAGTAATGACTCCATATATTGCAGAGCCTCAGAAGCAGTGAAACCATTGCCTTCATCTGCTGTGCTCTCCTTGGAGTACTGAACTCTCCCTGTGTTGGCAGAAGCCCCTCGTGTGTGTGGCTCTGTTGAGAATCTGCAATTTTGCTGCATTTGTTTGTTTTACCTGGATGAAGTGTGGCTGGAATAAGCTATCCTAGTAAGACTGTGGTTTGGCTGATGTTTACTGGGGCACTCAAGGAATGTTTTGTAGGTACTGCACACAATAGACACACATGTAGAGTTTGTAGTGGAAAAGCAGGCATAAACTGCGTCTAGTGTAGAGAAATATGTAAATGCTCAAGAGCAAGTGTGAGAAAATTGGCACGATGAGATGTTATGTCCTGATTTTTATGATAACTGGATTGTGTGGTGACTAGTATTGGGTTACGAAAAAGCCAGACTCTGTTACAGTGCTTTTATACTGTTAAGCTGCAGTGTCTTGCACATCTCTGTTGGTGGAGGTGGCCAGGTTTCTTTCTAGTTTGTAGGTCTAGTGGATTCTGGACAGTTTTCTTTATGACGGGAATACATTATCCAAGTGATAAGTTATATTCTTCATCCTCCCTGCATTTCCACTCCCCTCTCACTCCTCCACAAAAAAAAATAAATTTAAAAAATTCCAACTGCTGTTTGTGTCTAAGATGAGTAGAGTGAAAAATGCAGGAGAGTTCTTAAGTCAGACTCTGAATACTTGGTTTTGCAGATGTTTAGCATTCATATTTACCTTTGAAATCCAATTGTTAATGTTTTATTTTCATTTATAGGCTCCTTCATTTTGAGCTAGGTCATGCCTATGTGTAATGATTAGGACAGACATGGCTAAGGCAAAATTTGTTGTAATAGCCTGTAAGTCAGAATAAATCAGATAGAGGGGCAGGACAAACTCCATTTCTGAATCTGAGAAAAATTCAAACTGTTGTAAAATACATGGTGAGGCTGGGGCAATTTGCATGAAGCATCCCATGTTGTGTGTGCAGCTGATGCCTTCCCCTTGTGTTTCCGGATTCGTCTAACTTGGAATTGATATTTTTAGTTATGTAGTGAAGATAAACAGATATTACTATGCAGGCTTTGCACTCTTGTGTAGTCTCAGATATATCCTTATTGAACACTTTGAGATGCAGGGTTTTTGTGGGAAAGGGGATTTTTAAGATTATTAACTGGTGTGCTGCATTGGTATTGCTTTATTAATGCAAAGATGAACACTGATTATAGAAGCTGATGGTGTGAGAATATAGAATGGTATGGAAGGAGTTGTTGCTGGTAATATAGAGGAACTACTTCATGGAGTAAACTCTGTCATTTATCTAGTGAGAGAATCAAAATTTCTGTGGCAGTTTGTGCATTGCAGTTTCTTTAAAGGAGGATTTTGCGTGAGCACGGGAAGTGTTTTCAGAGGCTGCTCATGTTTATTGCACAAGAGCAAGGATTGGCTTTGTACAGTGCTGATGGAGTCAGATGCCTGCACACACTTGTTGATAACTTGGACTTCAGAGTTTTGTTTTTCAAAAGCCTTTTCAGGCATGGTAGTTAACTGTGCTTGCCCTACAACATGGGCAGTTCGAGATTTAACCTCAGGCTAGAGAGTCAGGAATATATAGAGGGAGCATGGGATGGGTGGGAATTACCTGTTTATTGCTTTACCTTTAGGGAAGGTGAGAAGAGCCTGTTTACACACAGAACCATTGCAGCTATTGCTTATTTTTCCTTTTGGTGCAAGTGAAAATGTCCTAGGGAATGTGGGATTGTGGTTGGAGGAGGGGTGGAATTTTAGATAGGCATGTGGCCTGAGGAATGTGCCTTAGTGTTTTGCTATTATGTTACACTCCAGATAACTCTGAATCAATTTCCCTTATTCTTTCAGCTGTTTTTCAAGATCATAATGCAGCAGAAAAATGAAAAGCCATAGAAGACATTTGCTTTGGAAAAGAAGTCAGTTGCTGGCCCAATCTGGAAGATGGACCGCTGTTTTTGGGAAGCTTGGGAAATACTGCTTCCAAAAGCAATTTTTCCTAACTTAGAAGAAAATACAGAGTACTCAGCTATTTGTGAGTTTAAATCCCAACAAACTGTACAGAAGACTGCAGTGCATAAGGAAGACACTTGAGCTCCAAAGCAGGTGGGCTCCTCATGTGCTTCTAAATGCAGAATCCTGTCCAAAACCTACTTTTGAATCATACAGCTTTTCTTACAAAACTACTGAGAGCAAAAAGATCCTGTCCCTATTGCAGAGCCGAAAGCCCATCTGGAGAAGCAGTAAGGAAACTCAACAATGAACCCTTTGAGAGTGAAGATCCCTTGAATGAAGAATTTGAAACCGTTGCTGTTCCTAATAGCATCTCTGGCAATATCCATTATGTCTCATGTGGTCCCCTGGAAGGTTCTGCCTTACCTGTAAAGGCAGGTGGTTTTGTATATAGCGGGGAGGAGAGCAATAATGGTGAGGGCAACACAGTCCTGGTAGTTTTAAACAACTATAAAAGGAAATGCTGTTGCAAAGGGAGTGGAATGGAACTTGTGGCCCCTTGACAACTCTGAAGAGGTCCAAATTTAACCATCATACTGTAAAAAAGAGATTTTTATTTATGATGCATAAGAAACTTTCTATGGTTAGGTTTCGGTATAGAATCATAAAATCCCCGAAACTTCGAGCAAGAGGCAAAACTTGCAAACTGAGAAAAATCAAGCCAAGGTGGGTGAAGAAAGCTACAAGGGACCATCAAGAGACGCTTCAGTGGGATTTTGAAAGTGGATTGTGTAATTGGTTTTCCTACTGGAAATCTAAAAGTAGCCATCTTTGGAACCGGTACAGCTTATCAGATATGAACAATAATACACCCAAATCTTTAGGTGAGGAGAATGAAATCTGTGCACCCGAGATCTGCCATACGCAGGACGCGTTGCCGTCTGCTGAGCCGTGTTCTGAGGGTCCAGGATCCGGAGGGCAGGATGGCGGTGTGGATGCTGTCCCACCAGAACTGCGTGTTAGAGCTTCTCCAGAGGCAGAGGCCTTGCACCAGGTGGAGACCAATGGGGCTCTGTCAGAGAATCATTGTTCTGACATTTTTGTCCCCGCAACAGAAAAACAAATTGCTGTTTCAGATCAAGATGGTGCAGAATCCAAGGAGGTTATGGGTGTAGATGGAATGACACTGTCGCAATCCTCTGTGCAGGATTCTGTTGTTGATGATAATTTTGCTAATGGACCTTTATCCATGGAGCTGACACAAAATGAGGACAGCTCTAGCCAAATGGAAGTAGAGGGCTCCTTGGACATTTTTAGTTCAAAATTACTAGATCACCCTTACTGTAAAAGTCCTCTCGAGGAGCCTTCACCGGAAAGCACAGGACTGAAATCAGGAACTCGGAAGGGAGGCAAAAGGAACAGTCAGAAAGCTTCACGGGTGACTGATGAGCAGTTGGCAACGTGGCTTTGTGGTACACCTTTTACATATCTTAGAGCATTCAGGAGTTCCTGAAAACTGCTGGATGTATTGTGGAGTTTACATGTTGCATTAATTCCTTTATAAAAATGGTTTCTTATCGTGAATTGTGAAGGCTGCTTAGCATAACACTTGCTGAAGTGAGGCTGCAAAGAGGAGAACTGCATGGAGGAAGGACAAACCAATGGTTATCTGACAAGCTATTCTGAGGAATAGTTGAGGGGTGCCTCTGCTTATTTTGTTTTAGAGAATACAGTGTAATTTGATTGCAGTCTTTGATGGAAATTTAAATGTCTGATGTGGTTTCAGAAGATGATTCAGTTTTTTAAATGTTTTAAATGGTTTTAAATTATTACTCTTAATTAGGTTTTTGAAAATCCTAGGTATTCTAATACTTCCACCCTTATCCTCTCTTCTCTCTATCTCTCTTAGACTGAAACTAAATCGCTTAAACTCAGGTTTTGATAGCCAAATATTGTTCATTGTCCCTTAGCTTTCTCTCTGATTGTTCATAAAGTAGGCTTAATGAATCTTATTAGACAATACTTTTTAAAAAGGCAAAACTAGACTTAGCAAAGGTTCAGCAAAAAGGCTTTGGGATTTTTTTACTCAATGCTGAGCATGCAGTATATGATAGTCTCTCAAAAGAGGAACATGATAAAAATAGTAATGGTGTCTCATTTATGTATAGCAGCATACTACACACGTAGTAAGGAGCAGTAAGCTAACACGTTGTGCCATCTGATACCATTAATGTAAGTTCAGTGATGTTCTGACAACCGAAGTCTTCCTTTGGAGAAATAGCCTTTATGGAGCCCCATACACCTGAAGCTGTTGTTAACTAGTGTTAAAGGGATTGTTTGAAGTTTGACATGCTCTGATTATTCTGCCCACTTTTTTGTCCTTCAGTTTTGCAATTGTTTCTCTAAAGCAAAACGTGAAAAAGGAGACAGTGAACCTCAAAAAAGGATTTAGCTTTCCACATCCATATCTACATGGGAGATGTGTGGGAGGTGTTCCTCTGTGACTGGCTTTACGTGATCCAGCAAGGACCAGACACTGTGAGAAACTGAGAGAAACTGTGGTACCCCAGTGAACAGACCACTTCTGCAATGGAGTTTTGAAGTTTGTCCATCAGATAAACGGGTTTAGTCTTTCTGTAACAGTCAAGAACCAAGGTTGTATCGGGGTGGCAAAGGTTAAGTTTTTGTGGTCTGGTAGGCAGTCATGTTCTTGTTCATGGGAGGCCTGAATAGTTTAAAAAAATAAAAAGGCAAGCAGCAAATGCACTAAACTTTCCCACACTTGACAATTTTAAGAGAATTCTTACCTAACCTCTGTATGAAAGTAGGTGAGACCAATTTCCATTTTCTTCAGAGCTGAGGTTTCCTCTCAGAGGATTGAAGCCAAGTCTACACTACATACATATTCATACTGTACATACGCATATACTGTTAGTATAGCGTTTCTGAGTTTTCCTAGCTGAAAAGCTGTAAAAAAAAAGAATTTTAGTTGTGGTATAACTATGTATAAGAGTTCTTGTGTGTTCAGGAGTGTTAATATTAACTGCACCCTAAAAGATAGTGCTAACCTGGCAAGGGTTCCTGGGGTAGAAGCTTGAAGGAGATGTAAGTGTTAGGGCTGCTCTCAAGTTTCAAATTTCTCTGCAGCAGCTGAACTCGGATATTAATGGGCTGCACTACTTAGTGCATTCTGCTGTGCTATTGGGTATCAAACAGAGCCCCGTGGTAAATCCCGTTCATGATGACTATCTGAGTTTGCACCTGGGCTGAACTTTGTATTTCTTCCTTGAGTTACACCAGCTCAAGCGAGGTCAGAGTCTAGCTAGAAGTCTCCTGGAACTCTGCTGCTGTTAATTGTAATGACAAGAACAATTCTTCCTCAGTGTATGAATGAAAAGCTTTTTAAATTTTTATGTACTGAAAGAGAATAAGGTGCACTCATAAGCACCATGCATTGTCTATCTAGACTGCTACCCAGAGTGAGAAATGTCCTCCCTGTCACAGTGTACTGAGATGTAAGGGATAAAAGTTGTTAGGCAAGTGTGTGGCAGAGTTACAGGAAAGGTTATCTTTCCATGAAGAATGTTTCCTTGTGGTCTGATCTCGCTCCTCAATCCTCCCTGCCATCCTTCTGTCACACTTGTTATATCTTCGCTGCTTTTCTCGACTCATTGTGTTTTGTTTTTTTTCCTTGGTCTCTTTCCTTTCTTTTTTTATTCTTAGTGTTGTTTTTCTGCCACTTTTTTTCTGTCAAATGTTTCTCTCATCTTGCTTCTTCCTATCTTGATCTTGGAAGTTTCCAGGAAATATTGTTAAAGCCTTAGTAAGCAAAGAACTGAACATTGTGCTGTGTAGTGATGCTTTCTGCCATCACATCCCAGCCTGAGAAGAGTCCTGGACTTCACATTAGTGCAGTTTCCCTGGACTCTGATCTCAGATCGAGCTTTCTTTACACAGAACATGTATTTTCTGCTCCATTTGAAAATTCATTTTCAGAAAGCTGGACAACTTGGTCTTTTTTCACGTGTTCCCTAGCAAGTGTTGAAATCCTGTTCTCCCTCCATTCTCTTTTGTTCTCAAAGTGGTTTTGGATGCTTGTGTGGAATTTATATCTCTAGTGTTCCGGTCTTGTGTTTGAGGAAGAAAAAAAAATCTTATTTTCTACGTTTTTTACTTCCTCCAGCATTCATCTCTTCATTACTTCCAAGTTAATATCTTTTGTTTCTGCTATTGTGGTCGCCCAGTGCCTTCCTGGGCAATGGCAGGCTGACATGGCTGTCCATGTCACCTTAAATGCCATCCCTGCAATACAAAGGTAAAGGAATTAAACTTGCTGGGAGTCTGTCTGGCATCTTTTCCGTTTGCTGTGGTGGCGGCAGCGGAACTGAGCAGACTGGAAACACTCTGCCAGCTAAGGCTGCCTGCACTTGAGGAGAGTAATTCTGCCTGCCATAAGGACAGGATACTGCGGTTTCAGTGAAACCTGTTGCAGGAACTGATGGCTTTTCATGTTGCAGTAAAATGATTTAAGTTTGATGTAGATATGTGTATGTGTAGATTTGTGTATATATGGCAAGAACGAGGTCTGATCTTTTCCTGTAAAGCTGAGTGATCAGATTCACACGTCTCTATTTTTGTCCTTCTTCCCCTACCCCTACTTTTATATAACGCTGCCAATTTGAGCTTAGTTTTCTTAAATAAATACTTGCCATGTGTGGTGCTGTGTGTTGGTTGGGTGCAGTGATTGCTGCTCGTACTTGTAAGAACTGGCTGCTTTGTTGGAGTGGTGGACTCAGAAGGTTTTTATATGTTTGCACTTTCATTTTTTCTGGTGTATTTAAAGGATTCCTAGATGAAGTTATGAAGAAATATGGCAGTTTAGTACCACTCTGTGAAAAAGATGTCATGGGAAGATTAAAAGAAGTCTTTAATGAAGATTTCTCCCATAGGTGTGTAGCACATTCTACAGTTGGTAAAGGACAAATTGCTTGCATTGCTACTGCATGCTCCATGTCTAACAACTAGCAGAATAGAACTCTGTTTAACATGACCTTGACTTAATTTTTCTCTACGTTTTCAATCCTGTTTTAGAAAACCTTTTATCACCAGGGAAATCATGAAGTATCGGGAAAAACATCCAAAACCCTCCACTTGCAATTTCCGGGTCTTCTATAATAAGCACATGCTAGATATGGATGATTTGGCTACACTGGAAGGCCAGAACTGGCTGAATGACCAGGTCAGAAATGCTTGGTGTTCATGTGCTTCTCCAGCCCTTTTTAGCCCATTTGTATTAGAATATCAGTCATGCATCTTCTGCTAACATTGCAGGTGGACTATCCTTACTTTATGTTTGAGAAATAGAAGGAGTGGTGGGCAGCTTTTACAGTGACAAGTGCAGTAAGTCTGGAAGCTGTGAGTTGTCACAGCTAGACTGGTTCCTTTGGAAAAAATGATGTTGCACTATTTTCATAAAACAGTGGCTACCCACACAGATTTTAGAAACTCCCCCCATCCCCAAGCTTGAGCAGATTATAAGAACAACGAAGTGAAATAGCAGACTGTGGCCCACAGCCAAAAAACTGAGAAGGCTGCAGAGCCCAGGGCATGCACCAGTAGATTTAAATTGAATTAAACTACATTTAAGATTGAGGCAGACTTGAAGCAGCCAGTTATGATCTCTCTGCAGGCTGGCCACTATTAGTTCCAGAGTGCTTGTCCTTCAGACCGTGTTACTGTAAAGGCTTCTCTCCATATTGCTGTTTTAATGTGAAGGGTCCTATGTTTTATGGGAACTTGTGAATTTGGGTCTTACAATATTATGCTGTATGTATTCAACTATTTACTGACTCTTACAGATAATTAACATGTATGGTGAACTCGTAATGGATGCAGTCCCTGAAAAGGTGAGGGGTTTTGCTATCATGCAAATATACCTATTTGAGACATTGAGAGGGAAGGGTGAAACTGAATTTCAGATAGAGAATCGAGATTCAGCTCAATGATGTTTCGAGTGGTGTTCCTTTTCAGTGATGTTGCTCTTGTTTCAGGAACTCTATTATCTCTGCAGGTGGTCTCTGTGGTAGCTTATTGTTACTGATGTACCTGTAGAAGACACTTGCCCAGTTTTCACCCATCCCACTCTTCTCTCTCCTCTGGAGGTTTCTGTCTCCATCTTATTTACTTCTAAAGTGCTGTGTCCGTGCCCTTGCTCACCAGTCTGGTGTTTCAGCTGAAATTTCTGATGAAGATGAATTTCTGCTGAGATGACAAACCATGAGTGTTAGCATCTGAACCATGCACATGAGCTGCTTGCACTCACCCGCCCGCCCACCTTGTAGCTGTGGGGGCTGTAACAGCTCAAGCTGTGTCAGCTGCCTGCCTGGTGAATGTGAATTGATGTGGAGCTGCTTGGTTCCTTGGCAGTATTGACTCTGCAGGACTCTGTTTTGTGCATCCTCAACAGAATGCTTACTGCTTTGCAACTGCAGTGCCTGTTGGTGGCACTTGAGAAAAAGAAAGCAAAAAATGATCAAGAAAACAAGCTCCCTCCCCCTTCTGTGACTAAATTTGCAGCAGCGACAATTATAAAAACCCATCTGTTTATTAGTAGGGCTGTACAATTTTCAGGTGAGACCACAAAGGAAGAACCAAACAAAACCATCCTTAGATTAGCTCTGCAGAATGTAACTCTTAAAATCTTCAAGCTCAGAAGAAAGAGCATTGTTGCTTTGATTGGGAGGTGATGGCGATTCTTCATTAGTATTCTCCGTACTTCCCGAGTGTGTCCTGGGGTTGGGGTATTGGAGATTGTATCTGTTTGCTTGTGTCTGCTTTTTCTTCGTAGTGCATAATTGAAATCCTCATGGGAGGTTTTGTGCTGGTACCTCAGAATGTGGTTTTGAAGTCTGTTGGCATAGCTAATGGGCGTTAGACTCTGTTCTCAAATGCTGAATTTTCTAACTTTTTTTTCAAGTAATAACTCAAGCCTTCTACCACCTCTACACTAGCAGAATTATTAAAAGCAGATGTTGCAGATTTCTATTTGTATTAGTCTGTTCCTGTAATTGCAAGAAGCTAAGCACAGGGAGTAATAGTGTTAACCTGGAGCTAAATATTTTTTTTAACATAAGCCTACATTTTTTTGTCATAAATGTAGATTTTTATTTACAAAATGGATCTGTCATACCTTAAAAATACTTTTCAATAGCAGAATATTGAGATGGTCATAGTAGTTGAATACAGAAGACCATGTTGTTGGACTAAATCTCATAACTGTTTTGATGAATTCTTCTTTTTTTGTGTCTCAGCTTCCAGCAACTAAAGCCAGAAGTCACTCCCTTCTTCACCACTCCCGCTTTTCCAGTCCAATGTTCTCTTCCTTGATCCCTGTAAAGAACAACAAAAACTATAACTCCCTATCATGGTGTTTTTCTCCCAAGTCTGTCCCCCCCCAAAAAATTGAACATGATATGCCTGAAGATACAAAAATGTAAATATAAATGCTGCAGTGGCTCACATCATATATTATAGGGAAATAAGGCTTATTTTATTAGCTTGCTGACGAGCAGCAATAGTTTAGGCTTGGCAAAGCCTCTGTTTGTCCCTACTGGGGTTGTGTTTCTAAACCTGCATTAAATATTGCCTCATTACAAGTTGTTTTGTATAAATTATCCTGGGGGAAGGGGGATGACTGTGCATGAAGATTTCTGTGCTCATTCCTCCTCTCTCTCTTTTTTAGGTTCATTTCTTTAACAGCTTTTTTCATAGACAGCTCGTAACCAAAGGATATAACGGGGTAAAACGATGGACTAAAAAGGTATCCTTGTTAGTTCTCGGGTTCTGTTGGGCTGGGCTGAATCACTAACTTGAAACTGGGTTACAGTGTGTTATCTGCAAAGGATGGATTGGCAAAGGAGCTGAACAAATTGGGGAGAGCTTGATAAAAATAGTGTGGCACTGTTCAAGTTAGTATGGGGATGTTGTGAAAATGTGCTTCTAATGGCTAAATCTTCAGTGGTAGGTTATCTCTTTGTGTATGTTCATGCAAGTTGTTAATTTAACTGCAAGAAATGTCTCCTACTGCTCCTGGCAGTTCCAGGTACACTGATCTGCAGGAGACCAGACTTAATTCTGCTTCTTCCTTTTATCTCAAACTGGCATTCTTTGACAAAATCAAGTTGTTACTCCTGAATAACACATACAGGTACTAGAAAGCAGAAATTAGAGACCCACGGTTAATAAGCCAAACTGTTGTTCTCATGGCAAGAACAGAATTCACCTTGCTTTCCAGAACCTGTACCAGATCATGGGCTCTGATATTTTGAGAGGCAGCTAATACAAAGAGCAATACTCTCTTTTTTTTCTATGAACATTTGTCCTTTCTAATATGGGTGATGGGGCAAGACTAATCAAGGGCCATGTTTGAATGTATGATCTTTCTACAGAAGCACTTAAATAGCACACATCTGTGGAATGCTAGAGATGAACTCATTATCCAAATATAAAATCTATTCATATAATTTATTAAAAATCTCTTTAAAGTGAGATGGAATATTGGTACTTAATATTCCCAGATATTATTTTTTTAGAAGTTCTTTTTCTCCAGCAACCCAAGTTTTGCAAAAACCCCCAAAATGAAGGTAGATTTTGGAAGCAGAGCCTGCATTGCTGTTGCTTCTGAGGAGGTACCAGATGAGAGCAGGACAGTTCTTTAGACATTTACACTTAAAATTCTTGAAGAATCTCTAAAGCGAGATTGAGGACTAAGCAGTTTCTATGGGAAGGATTCTGTAGACTCCTTCATCCTGCAATATGCAATTAAGGGGAAGTTGTGTCTGCTCTTTAAACACACCAGAGTATTGCACCAGGTTTTATATATGTGCTCTCCTGGGGTACAGGATTTCCTGTTCTGTGTCTTGCTGCAGTGGTTTGAGCTGCTGTCCCTTCTGGTCAAGGATCACACTGGCACTCCTGATCCATTCTCATGTCATCTGACTCTGTGCTGTCTTAGTGAAGTGAATTTGGGTTGCCACCATTCTTCCTGTACATCAGGTCTTAACTAAAGACCCTTCCAGCTTTTGGCTGCCTCTTTCCAGTCTTCTGCTACAGGTTTGCACACCTGCAGTAATCCAACAGCTAAAGCCATATGAGGATCCTTGAGTTTAGCATGGCTCTGCTGTTGCTGGACATCACAGAAGGTGTAGTTCATTTATCTTTTTCCAGTTTTCCTTTGTGGTCTCAGCTTGCTGCTGGCTGACATCCGTCTGCTTCTCTCCAAGAATGATGGATTGCCGTGTAGTGAGTGTGCTGTAATCTGGTCAGGAAGCAGTTTCTGCAGGTGGGAGCAGGGTTGATGCTTGTCACAATCAAAGGACTGTTATGAGCAAGGCTCAGCTGATAACTGCTGTGAATGCCCAGGCCCTTTTGTCTCTTCCCACTGTTACTCAAAAAATACACTTTCCTCTCCTACAAAAGACCTGTCTTTGCCAGTAGTGTTGCAATTATGTACTGGTCAAATTGCACAGTGCTTAAAAAAAAATAGACATCTTCCCACAGGATGAGTTCATTTAGTTCAGCTTTCTATTTTTGCTTATTTTCTGGACTGTACCACCAAAACCCCAGCAATTAGACACCCGTTTCGAGAGGAGCTGGAAGAAGGAAGATCATGAAAGGCCCTGGCTTGGCTGGCTTCCAAAAGCATAAGGGCTCATCTGCCACACAGACACCGGGGGTGTTGCATGTGATCTACTCGTTCTGTACTTCAAGACCTTCTCCCTTGTTTGCTTGCCTGTGACCACAGTACATCTGCTACAAAGTTTAGATCAAGAAAGGATGAATCTGCTCTACCATCTCCCCTTCCTTTTCTCTGCTTACCAAAGCGTCATGCACTCCTCTGCCTTCCTCTGGCAAGTCACACAGCCTGTGTTACAGCAGAGGGAGTCAAACTGCACAGCTTGCTGGTTCTGTGGGGTGTTTGTAATGACAGCTGCTTCGTAGGATTACGGAATGGTTTGGATTGGAAGGGATCTTAAAGATCATCTCATTGCAACCCCCCCTGCTATGGGAAAGAATCCTTCCACTAGACCAAGTTGCTCAAAGCCCTGTCCAACCTTGACTTGAACTTCAGGGGTTGGGAAATCCAGAGCTTCTCTGGGCAACCTGTGCCACGGTCCCACCACCCTCACAGTAAATGTCTTCCTTATATCTAATCTAAACCCTTGTCCTGTCACTTCATGCTCTTGTCAAAAGTCCCTTTCCAGCTTTCTTGTAGCCCCTTTAGGTAATGGAATGTACTATAAGGTCTCCATTGAGCCTTCTCCAGACTGAACAGCCCCAACTCTTTCAGTGTGTCCCCATAGCAGAGGTGCTCCAGCCCTCAGAACATCTTTTTGGCCTTCTTTGCACCCGCTCCAACAGATCCGCATCCTTCTTATGTTGGAGGCCTCAGAGCTGGATGCAGTATTGCAGGTGGGGTCTCAGGAGAGTGCAGCAGAGGGGCAGAATCACCTCCCTCAACCTGCTGGCCACAGTGTTTGTGATGCAGCCCAGGATGCAGTTGGCTTTCTGGGCTGTGAGTGCACATCACTGAGTCATGTTAAGCTTCTCACCAACCAATGCCCCAAAGTCTGTCACCTGTCCACAAGGCAGCTCTGATAAAAATCTGCTTGCACTGCAGGAGTGTCGTTACTGAAGATATGTAGCTAACCTAAATTGGGGCTCGATTGTTTTACCGTCATTACCGAAGAAATCCCACTTCAACTCAAATGTTGTAGTGCAACGTGAGCAGGATTTGCCACAAATACACTGATGACTAACTGTGGTACTGTACAAGGCTTCTCAGCCGCTCTCTGGGCTGTAACTGTATTTTTTTTGCCTACTAATAAATTGTGTATGAGATAAATGTAAAGAATGTGGTGAAAGAGCAGAGGGGACAAAAGAAGACTTCAGTTACAGGGTGGCAGAGAGGAGACGAATACAATTAATCTTTTGCTTTGCTGTGTTGTGCCTGTGGAATTGTATCTAATATATGTTGTTCTTCTTGCCAGGTGGACTTATTCAAAAAGACTCTCTTGTTAATTCCTATTCACCTGGAAGTCCACTGGTCCCTCATTACTGTGAACATCCCCAGTCGAATTATTTCATTTTATGATTCCCAAGGCATTCATTTTAAGTTTTGTGTAGAGGTAAGAGTGACAGCTGTGTCTGTGAAGTTTGAACTGTTTTCTTAAACAAACACTCCCCCCTTTCTTCTGTTCAGCCATAAACTTTAAATGCAGTATGTCTGTCATTGTCGTGCCGTGTATGAAATGAGAATCAGTGTGTCCTGCTGAGCAGTCTGAAGCACAGATCTCGAGGGTCACACCAGAGCTGGGAGTTGAGGTCAGATTGCCTATTGCCTAATTAGGCTGACCATGTAGTCAGCACAGCTTTGGTGACTCTTGTCTTGTTACCCCTGCGAAAAGCAGGAGCTCAAAGCCCGGTTCCGTAGGGAAGCAGACGAGCCCCAAGGAGAGTGAGGGTCATTCTTTCATCTGTCAAGGTACTTGTGTTTAGGAAATGATGAATTGTGGTCCTTTTGGGGGTAGGTTACCGGGGTGAGAGAACAGGACTGAGATGCTGCAGTGTTGCCCAGTGGGGTTTACGTGTAACCGTGCTACTTAACAGTGTGTTGCCTTTTTCCTTGGCCTGCGTTGGTACACACGGGGTGTTTGCCTCTGGTTATAACCCAGCAACCTTTAAAGGCTGCAACCTAAACACTGGAGTTAAATTATCAGTCTTCCTGGTAAAGAGCAGCCAGGAAATTTTTGCTGGGCCTAGCAAATTGTAATGACTTTCTTACAAAGGCTAATTTTGTCAACTTAATTGCTTGCTTGATGCAGCAGCCTTCTACTTTTAACTGTGTGTAGTTGTTGGCTTACAGAAGAGTAGTAATTATTGTACCCAGGAGAGTTCCCAGCTAGGACTTCTGAATGAAGATAGTATGCCTGCTGGCATTTGCTGAGGATGAAGCTAATGTTTGTCCTGGGAACAAGAGATCTCATGCTCTCCAGCTTCTGAATGTGCAGCATAAACCAGGGGTCCCTCTCAGCAGCCCTACGGTCTCTCCTGCAGTCTTGCAATGTGGCCTCTCCCATCCCACTCCAGTCAAGGCATTTGTATCTGAATGTCTCACAAATATGAGACACTTTTATTGCTGCCCTTTCTAGGGGAAGGAGGGGAGCAATATCCCAAACTCCACTGTGATCCACACACTTAAGCTGAATATTTGTGTGCTACCGTGTGTTTAAATTGTGCTATAAACCCTCAGCCTGTTTACAGAGAAGTAGAAGGATTTGCTTAACCCAAGACCGTAGTCTCATTTATCTTGCTTCCTTCCCTTCGCTTGTGTCAGCTTATTTTTTCCTGTATGTCACTAAAACTCTCCCTGGAGCTTTGTTGATTAGCTACAGAACTCAGGCGTGTTGTGTTGAGGTTCGGGCAGGAAAATGTGATCGTATTGAACGCAAGGGCCTTGGTGTCAGCCAGTAAGCCAGGAAAAAACACATGCCAGACTGCACTGTGTTTCTCTGCATGTCTGGGAACACTCTGACCTTGTGCCTGAATGCCACAGCTAGTCTGGTATGAAGTATAGCAATGGGGCTGAGGGGCGTTAGAGCTCCCTCTGATAGACCAAAATGAGCCTTGATGGTAGAAGGCACAAGCACCCACCAGAGTTCATGTCTTCACCTCTAGATCTGAGCTCAGCTCCTAATGCTCACGTGAAATTTGTCCTCCTTGTCAGAAGGATACCAGACAAGATGGCAATGTCTCTCTCCTGTTCTTTAGCTGGTGAATAATATTGTTGCTTTTTTCCTTTCCTCTTTAAAGAACATTCGAAAGTATTTGCTGACTGAAGCAAAAGAGAAGAATCGCCCCGAGTTCCTTCAGGGTTGGCAGACTGCTGTGACAAAGGTAATAGCAGCACTTTGAGCCCTGGAATCTGACTTTGTGGGAGATTTCATGAGGCTGCTTCTAAACCCATATATTTGTACAAGTAGTAAATGGGTTTATGCTGCACACGTGGAGGGTGCTGCGAGCGATGCAGGCAGTTACACATGGGAATTTGAGCTCTCTTGCTCATTCAGCTCCCACCAGGTCTTTACCACTTTCTGCAAGTGACTTGGTGATCTGAGCCTTTCTCTGGACAATTATATATTGTGCAGCAAAACCTGCAGCTGGTGCCCATATTGACACGAGGTCAAGGACTGAATGAGCTGGATACTCAGCTTCCTCCCTTCTCCTGGAAGGGCTGTTCTGAATGCCAAAAGGATGGGGTTTGGTGAGGGAGGGAACAGGCTGATGCTGCTACTGCCGATATTTTATGTTTGCTATGGATAGAGGACTTTGGTCTCCAGGGCTGTTTGTGGCACATTGCGTTTGATCACAAGTAAACGAAGTCTGGCAACAATAAAAGGGAATAACTTGTGTGTAGTGTAAATGAGGGAATATGTAATTTGTGTAGCCATCCCATAATGGCTCCAAAGATATAAAACAGGTCATTGCACACTAGACATACTCCCAACAGCTCCCTCCTCACACAGGTTTATTTTTAGATGCTGATACAATGATGAAATGATTCCTCTCTGCACTCTTGCACAACCTGTGCAGTCAGTTCGTTCTCCTGCATTCTGTGAGGCAGAAGATCTGGGAGCTGAGGAAAAACAATTACTTTTCCTCTTCAAGTGCTGGAGACATAACAGCACTAATGTGTGGAACTTTTTAGCTCTGCATATCAAAATTGAGCATGTTTGAGGAAATAATGAAGGCTGGAAGTTATCATTTGAGACTGCCTTGTTCAGTCCTGTTGTCTGGCAATGTACCATTCATTATGTTCTCTGAGACCCTTTGCTGTGGCTGGGGGAAGAAGGCCACTGCTGGTAGCATGGGTGCTGAGAGTAATCTTCCTCTAGGCCTGTGTGACTTTGCTGATACAGTTTTGTCCTGTGTAAAGCAGATAATGCTGTACAAACATTTATTTAAACTAATTGAGAAGCTGTTCTGTGTAGGTCACTAAAAGAAAATAAACTTGAAATAAAGACTTGTAATTTATTTTCTGTCCTACACTATATATTTTTCTAAATGTTAGGTGTTATTCTAACAAGATGTTTGAGTGTCACCTTGCAAAATGTGGGATCAGAGTAAGTAATTGCAACTCCAGTTTCTGGTGCTGCAGAACAGCTCTGAGAACGAGATGACTGATTGTTATGATGATCTCCTTTTGGACTTCAAGCAGGAATTAGAGAACAAAAGGAGAAGTGAAAGGATAAAGATCTAACACGTCTCTGCTTGTTTCTTTCTTTTTAGTGCATTCCACAACAGAAAAATGACAGTGACTGTGGGGTTTTTGTGCTCCAGGTAAGAGTACTGCTTTTTGACAATCATTGGCCTGTGTTGTTCATATAGTAAATGTTCTTTATTTCAACCAAGCCTTTTCCTTTTCCCCAGTACTGCAAGTGCCTCGCCTTAGACCAGCCTTTTCAGTTCTCCCAGGAAGATATGCCCCGAGTGAGAAAAAGGATTTACAAGGAGCTGTGTGAACGCCAGCTAATAGACTAATAAAATGCAGCCAACCTAATTTCTCTGGCATTTCTGACAAGTTGCAGCTGGTGTTTGTGTACTTGAATTTCTGAAAACTTCCAAGAATTTTGAGCGATTCTCAGCTGAGTGGTGTGGCCACTGTTGTTACCTCAATTTTTTGACAAGTTCTTTAACTGGCAGAACATAACAGAGCTGCCATAGAATATTCCTAATGTCAGTTTGGTTCTCTTATGTTCTTTCCTGTATTTAATATTTATTATCTTAGCATGCATATAGGCAAAGCATGCAACTAAAACCATAAAACTGTAGATTTGGTGCACCTTTGAGATGTAGCTAGAAATGACAAATACAGATGAATTTGTCTGGAAACATAAAGATGCATGGTATGTTTTCTGATGCAATAATGCTTTGAATGTATCAAAAAAAATCAATGCCATAAAAAGAACAGCTAGAACCTATTTGGTAGTTACATTGTCCCTGTTGTGGCTGTACAATACCGAATACCACTTTTTAGGGTGGCTAAGCTCATCTACAGTTCTAATTTGTGAAGACCCCTTTTTAAAATAGTTCAAATTGGTAATAAAGTTCATTCTGTTAACATTTATCTGGCTGCCATTATCAGCCTGTCCCTATAGATAAAAAGCAGCCTTTGCACAAATAAAGCTTCAGCACTTGTCTGTATAATAGGAACTACAGAAGTGTTCAGTCAGTCAGATTGATTTAAGTTCCTAGATGCTGCAGAAGTCTCCATGATGTGTGTATTAAGGAGAATTACAAAGCTGGCCCTGAAGAGTCACAGCTTAGATAGTAAGATAAACTCCTTGGCTGTAACTGTTTACATCTCAGATGGTTTTGAGTCATTTCTCAGATCCACAATATGCAGTGAAACGTACCATTTTTGCATTTCTTCCTTCAGCTCTGTCTTCAAAGCTTGTTGTCTTTAACCTCCCGTTGGCTTTTGCTTTTGTTCAAATATAAATTAATTCATTTCTGCTGCATCTGCTGTTTGATTGTCCCTGGTTTGTTTGCGTTCAGTAGCACCGATGGGTCTGGTTGGTAATTACAGCATTTGTGGTAGGTGCTGTACAAACACAACGAGGTTGTGTCACTCTGCTCCGGAGGGGTGGGAGGCTACGAGTCCGGCACTGAGCTTTGTGGTGTTATTGCACTGGGCAGGGATGAGTGAGAGCAGTGGATCTGTTGGTTTTTCACCTTGGTCTGTAAACTATGATGTGCTCCTTGCTGAAGAGAGCTACTTCTGTTTGAAGAGACTGTTGTCTGGCACTGCTACACCAGCAAATGTCTTTGCTGTGTTTTTCTGCCAGATAAAGGAGTGAGCCCAGAGAAAAACTATTTTCATTGCTAAACATCATCTGTTGCACAGCTTCTCTTTGTGTCTGTCCATAGTCCTGGCTTCCAATGGAGGAAAACCACTTTGACTTCCTTGTCTTGCAAATTAATTCAGACTTGAGCTAAGCCAGGTGCAAATCCCTCCTAAAGGACTGGAGGGAGCAGGGGGAAGTGAGGGAGTGCCAAGCACAGTCAGGCTGGGAAGTGGAAGCGTATGTGCACTGTGCTGTGCTAGAGGAGTTCCTGCAGTATCCTTGCGTGTTCCCACTTCCCCTTGTTGGCAGCTGGCAAGGACTGGCTTAATTTAGCAAGATAAGGAAAGCTTTAAGCACTTGGTTAGATAATTTAAGCAAGGAATTTATTGAATCAGAAAGAACCTTAAGACCCAGGCAGGCTA
Organism: Neopelma chrysocephalum; assembly: GCF_003984885.1. NCBI lineage: Eukaryota > Metazoa > Chordata > Aves > Passeriformes > Pipridae > Neopelma > Neopelma chrysocephalum. The sequence goes on along the minus strand of NW_020897729.1, from coordinate 3,476,982 downwards.
AACATACATTTGTCCATCGTATAGCACAGAGCATCCCACAGCACATGGTTTATTTGTGTTACCCTGAGATGTTACTGGTAAGAACAGCAGCACCTTCTTTGGGCAAGTGATTGCAAGCAATGGAGGGTGACTTCCATGAAAATTGCGATTTGGGATGTAGTTTCTCATATGGGATAGCACACGTGAGCCAGTGCTGCCATTCTTGTCTTCTCTCTGCTCTGGTATCACATGAACAGCTCCAATGCATCTTATTCTGCCATGTGGTGGGACAGCTGATCCAGGCTACAACTAACCCAGAGGACAGAGGAGTTCTCACCTCGATGCAGCTTGTCACTGTATGTATGTACCAGTATGAATGAATGCTCAGGTGGCCAGGAAGAGACAGAAGGTGGTGCCAACTTTGGGTGCATGCAAGGGAGGCTTTACTCTCAAGCAAGACTCCTGGCAGAAAGGGAGTGGAATACAGAAAGAGAACTGCATAAGCAAGTCGCTTTTCTTTTCAGAACTTAAGCTATTTGGTAAGGAAGCTTGAAAGGTGTCCCGTGACACCGTATCAGCCTGGGAGACTCGGTGCCTCCGAGAAAGACCCTTATGTTTTTGTCAAAGTTGCCTCGTTGATGGATGTTTTTCATTGCATGGGAATGTGCTGAAGCACTGGACTACAGGCAGTCGTTTCTTAAAGCCTGGTGCCTGCTGCTGGTTGGTAGGTATCCATCTTCCTCTTATAGGAGAGGTAGCGAGGAGTCTTTAATCGCGATCCTTTGTCAGCAGCATCTGCAAAAGCACAGTGTTCCTGTGAACTGCGTGTTTAACGTGGGTGCTTTGAAGCACGTGCATATGTGTCCCAGATCGTTTGAGGGGAGGGGGATTGCATTTGAATGTGCTGCCTTGTGAACTGGGGAACAGGGTGGGGAAACATGCATGTTGGAAAGTACTTCTTATGTGCTTTCTTGTCATCTAGAGGTTTCCTGACAAGTGTTCCAGTTGGTTATGGGGCAGCACAGAGGAGTTGCACTTGAGTCTCCAGCTGTGAACACACCAGTGAGGGGCCTCTGAAAAAAAAGGAGGGGAAATTGAAAACAGAGCTAATGTAAGCAAAGTATGTTGGTGCAGGGTTGAAATTAATCACAGACAGTCGGAATCTCAGGCTCTGTAATGGTGTATCCTGTGAAACTGGACTAATTAACTCCTCCTTGAGAATGTCTTTGATGCCTTAAAGGAGATGGACTCCATAATCTGTAGTCATTTTACTAGTTCTTAAAACATTCAGAACTATGTAGAGTGTTTTTATTATGAGAGGCACATTTATGTGGATGTAGTTATGGCTGTTAGCAATTCCATTAATGTGATCTTCAGATTTTCATAAATCACTCTGAACTGGTTTGGCGGATGCTTAAATTTCATGACTTGTTCCAAAGAGATTGTCTCGCTGTGCTGATTTATACAAATAGTCCCAGAACTGGTGAAGCCTCTGTCTCGTGTGTGACAAATTTAAGCTACCTGAGTTGTAATAAACCTTAAACAGAATTGAAAATGAATTATCAGTTTCCATTTCATTTGCTTTAATCTATAGTCTTAAATGACTGTGTCCCTGATACAAATCAATAAATGCAGAATGTGGCCTTGATTCTGCAAGGTGAGTAGAGAGATGCCTATTGCTGAGCTGGTGGGTACTTGCAGAATGGAGCTGGTGCTAATATGCAGTTGCTCTGTTCTTACCTGGCTCTCTTGAGTGTGAAGGTGATAGTTTGAATGTTTCACATGCACTGATTACCAAGCCAGACAGTCTTGCACACAGTTGCTGCCTCATGTTGTATCTCCAGTGTAATGCTTAACCTACCTTTACTTTCTGAGAGTTTTGATTGGCATTATCTACTGTAGCATTTACTCAATTCATTGTGAAAATTTGAACCTTGGGGAGTGGAGTCAACTCCACTGAGCAGCAACTGTGCGTCGTGGGTGTGCTCTTGCGTTGAATGAAGCCCATGTTCCTGTGAAGTAATAAAATTGAGTTTTACCATAAACCCTATTTTCTTTCAGTGGTTTGGTTTCAGTTTAATTTTAAAAGCAACTGATGTGATGGTTGAGGGAGTGTTTGTAGCAGCTTGTTTTGGGATCTGTGTTATTAGGAGAAGCCTCTCCAGTTGATTAGTTCAATAGCTCTGCACTGCACGCTAATGATGCTCTCTGTCTTGCAGTGATATAACTTACTGGGGTTTGACTTCTGACAACATACAAGTTTGGAGATGTCACCCGTTGCATAAATAAGGGTGGAAATCTTGCATTAGACACTTTCTGCTAAGGTGGCATTTAAAAAACACAAATCTGTCTGCAAAACATGTAGGACTTAAATTGTTTTTCTGGATCAAACTATATTAGTGCCCTTCTTGTATTACTTGTGGATTTAGCCGTGTAACTATAGAGTTAAATCTTGTCTTTGCCACATTTTACAAAACTATACAGCTTGTGAATTTGTGATAATGGTGAGAATGAAGGCTTAGCAAATGTCTCTTTAAGCTATTAATCATGAGACTGGCAACATCATTGTCTTTATTACATTCATAATTTAAAAATCCTATCATGGAGGAGGATACATGGATGCTTGTTAAATATATTCTTCAGTGGAAAGTACTAAGAAATCAGATCATTAAAGTACAGAATCATAAGAGACACTAGAGCCTTGCCAGGAACAATAATTACTATTTATATGTAATAGGCACTGGGAGGGAAGGAGATGAGTCTGATTTGCTTGTGCCTGAACTTAATGGGTTTTATGAGTAACCAACTAGAAGGATTTGGGGATTGAATTTCATTTTGGAGCATATAATATTACAAACTATAGAGCTAAAAACTGTTGCAAACTGAGGGAAATATCTTGAGAAATCAACTGGTTTGTTTTCTCTCAACACAAGTAAGCAGAACATGTGGGAAGCAGCTCCAGCTCCTGCCTGAAATTCTGATGAGTTCTTAATTCTTGGGTTTGATTTCAGCATTGCTGAAATCCTCACCTCCCCTAATGCGGCACTTTCTTGAGGTTACAGACCTTACCTAATGCTAAGGTTACCTGGGGCAACTTTGGGAAGTGGCTGAGAGGAGGAGGGATCAAAAATCCATTGGGGAATCTGCTTGCACCACCTTGTGATAAATGTGTTGTGGGAGGAAGGGCAGGGGAGTAACTGAGCTTTAAATAAGATGTATTTAGCTGGATAATGTGGGTCAGGTCATGTTTATGGTACATGAGCTTGGTGCAGACAAGGAGCCATCTTGTTTAAGGAAACCTTTGGTCTGAGTGGGAGAGAAATGTAGGGAAGAGGTGCCTTCTGCAGGGATCGTTGCTCTGCATGTAGGAACGCTATGTCTTGCCTCAAGCCCGTGCATTTTAGATCAACTTAATGCAGGCAGCAACTGCAGCAAAGGAGAAAACTCCCTCTGCAGTGTTCAGCTGAACATCACGTTTGTTTAGGGCACTCGGAGCTTGACAATTTCTCCTCAGGCTCTCTGACAGCTCCAGCCCATTGAAAAGCTGACAGGAAGCTGCTGCTCGGCTGCAAACACGGGGCTGCCCGAAGGCACTTACAGATTCAGTCGATTCCAGCTCACCTTTCAGTTCCTGGCTTCTTTGGGGTTTCAGGTTCAACAGAGGGCGGGGGGGGGATGAGTGAGAGGGGTTGTTGTTTTTAAAGAAGTCTGAAGTACAAGTAGTTTTAAGGTAAATCATTCAGGAAACTTTGCTTAGGACATCTGCCTGCAGTTTTGCATACTGAAATGCTTCTGTTTCACGATTAATGGGCAGAAAAGAGTCTTTGAGGCAGAATTTTTGGCAGAGTTTTGGGTTTTGTCCTCTGGTGGATGACCCTTCAGGTAAATGTTTTTTTTTCCTTTAGAACATAAATATAGCTAAAAGATGCTTAAGAACTAATGAAATGCGTTGCCTTAAATTAATGGCCACTTAGGATTCTTGTAGGCACTTGATTGTCCCCAGACAGGATGTCCTAGTCTTTAGAAGGAACTGGGATGTATTTTAAGGGATCAGTGCTATTTAGAAAACAGGGAGCATACAGGTTCAGCTCCCAAATTCACTGTTTGATCATTTTACCAGAACAAACATCAGAATGCAGCGTTTGGGTTCTGGTGCAGTTCTTAGCAGGGCTGTAGCTCATGGCCTTTCCTGTGGCTGGGGGGGTTCCCTGGGTGCAGCCTGAGTCAGACAGATCTTCCCAGGGTACTCTTTGGCCACCAGATGTCACGCAAGGACCACCAGAACAGTGTGTGCTGCCGCACACTCCAGCTCCTGCTCATGGGTTGACCAAGCCATGGTGTCCTGGTTGCGTGTTGCCTGCCACGTTGGTGGTTGTCTTCTCACACGTTTCTCAGCAAAGTCTGTACTGCACTTGCAGAAAGAATGTGTATGTTAAACCAGACCCCCTCCCCCACACCTTCCACCCACCGTGAAATCCACTGAAAATCCCTCTGTATCAAACATGTAAGTGTTTGGCTCCAGCGCGATTACTCCAGAGTCCCATCAATTTTACAAATTGGCCGAAACATTTTTTGGTAGAGAAGTCTTGCATACCAGAAGTCTTTAGTCTGATCAAACTGCTACCCTACCATAGATCACAACTGTTATTTTTATAACTCTCTATTACCATGGCAAATGCTGGGAGGGGGGAGAAACCACATCAGTAGCAGCTTCTGTCTGATTTGTGGTCATATGCTTATAACTTGACATGGTTTTGCAAATAACTAAACAAAACCAGGAATTCATTTAGGGGGGAAAAAAGAAAACAAACCCAAAACTCCAAAAAACTGCTGCATCAAATATCTTATGTGGAGAGTCTGACTTGCTCACAATTTGAATCTTTTAATGGAAAATGGTTCAGAGCAGGAATGGGAACCAGTTGCCCTGTGTTAGAGAGCTGGGGCTGTTCTGTGGTTGTTAGCCACTGCCAAACGCTGTGACAGCCTCTGGGCCATGGATTTTTTTGAATTTTTATTTAATTGCTGGTGTCTGCTCAGGCTTTATCCTAAATTTAGTAACATTCAGTGCTCCTTTTTCTCTGCAATACCTTTATAAATTCTCATATAATCTGATCTCTAATTTTAAAGCCATCTGTCATTCTTGAGCTGTATATTTTCCAGCTTTAAAAGGTCTTGTTGAAGGAAAATTTAAATTCATGGCCTACTGAAAATGCATTTTTCTTTAAATAATTCATCGGTTAAAATGTCTTTGAACTTGTGTTTGTGTAGCTGGTGAGTCGGGGGGCAGATGGCGGGATACCAATATAGTCCTTGCACAGATGCCATATCCGCGCACTGCTCACCCCACAGCAGCAGTGGGACCTTGCTGCATTGACACCCCACTCAGGGACCAACCTTCAGAAGTGTCCCCTGTCTGTCACACGCCGTCCTGTTCACTAGGTGGCATTGCTTCCTAGTCTAAAAGCCTCTAAAATAGTTCATTAATTATGCTAATCCCCGCAGTGAACTGCACTGCGATGGCTTTGCCCTTGGGTCTTTTTTATTCCGTCTGCTTTGCTGGTGGGATTTCTTGGGTTGAGAGACCTGCAGCATCCTCATCTCAGCTGTTGAAGTTCTGGGTGTAGGGAAGGCTTTGTCTTGGAAAACTTGAAAGAGCCTGTTGGGAAAACTGAGCTTAGTGCCCTTGCTGTTGGTGGCCAGCTCTGTGGTCCCAAGTCCAGCAAAGTCATTGCCCTCAAGTTACTGACTTGGATTATCATCTTTAATAGAAAATGTGAATGTACTTGCTGCATGGGATAGCTGGAGCAGGCATGGTGAAGCCTTGCCTGTCCTAGCGTGGGAGTGAAGTGTGCTGATGTGGGAATCCTTTCCAACATCAGACCAACCAAATGGGCAGCAGCAGAGCAAGGTGCTCTGGGTGGTAGTGAGCTACTAATCATCACTTGGGTGTTTTGAGGGAGATTTGTTCATTTTTTTCCCAGGTAGCCCTGTTATTTTACATTCTTATGCCCTTCCTTCTCCTCTTCCTTCCTCCATCTCTTAATTAAGGGCCGAAACATTGTGAATTTAAGATGCCTGTCTGTTGGCAATGGAAATTAATCGGAACCTTTGGTAAGTTTTAAAATGAGGACAGGAATTTTGTCTTTACAGGCTCATTTTAGTACCAGGAATACTTGGTTTGTCCGTGGGACACATCAAGAAGGCAGGTGGCAAGGTCTCGTAAGGGGTAGCTCTCACCTCTGTTAGGTGTGAGGTCCCGGGTGTGTGAAATCACAGGAACCTGCCAGGCTGAGAACAGTCGAACCCGCTGGGGGCAGCTGATGCTGTGCTTGGCTGAGAGCAGGGTGCTGCCCCTCGAAGAAGAGGATCCTGCCACTTCCCAGCCCTAAATCTCAAGTGTGTTTCTCAGGCTGCAATATTGATGCCCCTTTCCTTTGCAAACCGTGGATCTGAGCTGAGGCCTCCAGATGCAGCTCCGTTCTGAGCTGGTCAGGACCATGTAGTCCCACACTGGGCTCAAGCATAACCTCGCTTTGTTCTCATGAAAGGACAAGGCAAAGTAGTTTTTTGAACAAGACTTTTAATGAACAAGCAAGATAAAAATAAATGTAAATTGAAGATCCTGCTTCTCATGTGTATTTTATTAAAAACTACAGAGTTGTTCATTCTTGCTGTGTAGTATAATTGCTAAAACATGATTTGTAACCAAATATAGCTGCTTGCATTAAAAATGGCACTACTTCTTACTAGGGAGGATGATATGGTAAAGGAATGCTCATTTAAACAATTACATAGTTCAATTTTTGTATTCAAAACTTCAGCCTTTTCACTTTTAAAAAAGTGAACGTAACCTTGAGATGCTTTTTAACTTGAATTTTGTTGGACTGCACTTGGATAAAGGATGATATGCAATTAAAATAGACAATATACTTTTAAAACTGGCTATATACAGAAATGAAACTTGTCAAGCCATGTTTTGCATTTCAAAGTGATTGAGTAAAAGATAATGAATGTGGCAGATTCTGGTCACAACAGGATGATGACGCCTTTCATTGTCCAGGGGCCTCTGTAGCCATGGAGAGGATTTCCAGAAGCCATTTATGGGAGACCAAGGGCTTATATTTACTGGTTTAGTACCTACAGAGTTTCAGAATGGTTTGTGTGGCTTTTTTCCTCTGAAATTCTAAAATTTGTGCCTCTTACCCTTCCATTGTGGGCTCATTTGCCAGGTGAGCAAGGACAGGAAGACTCCCTGGTTTCCCAGTTCCATCTGAGCTGGGCTGGGTGAAGATCCTCTTGCCCTGCACTTGGTAGCCGGATTGGAAACTGGTGGCGTAAGGAGATGAGCTTTCTGTGTGACAAAATGTGCAGATAATTACATTGAAGTAAATAAATTCACCCTTTGTTACAGTCTAAAGACTGACGTGATGTTTTAGTGTGGGACCCAGTGCACTCGAGTACCCAAAGTGTAAGCTATCATCTGAAGGTGAGGATGCTGCTTTCTGGATTTGTAACCTGCTAAAAATCCCTGAAACTGAGGCTCCTGAGGAGCGAAGACAGCATGTCTTGTCTGTATTTGGATAATAGATTACACTCAGATTTTTGCCTTGGTGCGTGCTGTGGCGTTCAACTTCAGACACAGGTTATTTCTTTTAAATGGCAAGTGGATGTTTGACCCAAATCACACAAAGTTGGCCTTTTTTTAAAAATCTGGTTGTTGTTGACCTGAGAGCAGACAGTCAAGGCTGTGAGTCGGTGGCTGTTTGCTGTGCATGGCAGGGTTCCCAAGGCCTCCTCATTTCTCTCGTGCTCTCAGCTGAAGGTTTAAACACTTATGGCTGAAGCTCGATGTTGACTGGAGAGAGGATGGGTTGTGGCATTCCTGGTGTGCAAGAAAATGCCTTTCAAACCTCCTCTCTGGTGTTTCCAAGGGTCTTCAAGAGCCAGTTATATATCCACACCTTTCATTCCTAAGGATCCCTCTTGTGAGAACCAGCTATAAACTGTTGTGAGATGCCTTTAAAAATCAATAGTTTTGGAAAAGAGTAAACAAGTTATTCTGATTTGAGATGAAGTCTCCAAGAGCCTTCAGATGTCTCTGGGGAGGTTCATCAAAACCATCCTCAGCTCCACTTCCATGCCAGAATTTTCATCTGGGGGAAAAGAACAATTGCATTTAATTTGAACTGCTCTTTAGGAGAGGATAACTTTTATTAGAATTAAAATTAGATATTTTTTTTTAAAGTTGCTGGAAAGTCTTGGATACTTTCAACATCTAAACAAAAACATTGATTTTTGGTTAGATGTCTCCAAAGCCACACTTCTGAAAGCTCATTCAACAGGATACTTAAAGATTTTATTTCTGTCCCAAAGGTGAAAGAAAACAACTTCAAAATGTCAGAAATGCTGTTACCTGATGAGCTCTATTTTTTGTAAGGTCAGGAAAAAATGATGGATACAGTAACAAGTGTTTGTGCTGTTACCTTTTAAAATATATATGTGATGCTCAAGTTCATAAACTAGTGCGTGCCTTTCAGAACCTAAAAAATAGCAGCGGAAGGCAGGAGTCCTTGGTCTGTCCCTCCTTGTTTCTCCTGAAATCGATTTTTGTTTTAAGTTCTTCTGGTGTAAATAATTTTAATGAAAAGGAGAAAATTGCTAGGTGGAGTTTATCATCTGGAATATATAGGCTTAGACGGTTTCTTGAAATACAGAAGACAGGTGAGCAGAGCTCTGAATGCCCTGGAGAAATAGTACCCAACCCTTTAAAAAGAAAATTTAAAAAAAAATAAAAATCAGTTGTTATCCTGCAGTGGGCTGACCTGGTGCCACTCTGCGTGAGAGGGTTGGGGCTGTGGTTTCAGACACAGCACAGCCAGGATGTACCCAAGTGTGTGATGGAGCTGCCCCTGTGCCCAGTGGACACCCTGCAGGGCCCAGACCCCTTTCTCTCAGCCATCAAAACGGGGGCCAAGAGAGGCCTCATGCTCCACACTTCATTTTCTCAAAACTGTGGTTCCAAGAGAGGGGGGAAGCACATGTTTGTGAAGGGGAGGGGGAAAAAGGGGACTTGAGCAAGGTCATGATCCATCCCGTGATGGATCCGTGTGATCCATGATCACACTTCCTCTGTGCTACTGTTTTCTTCTCTGCAGTTCTGATGAACAAATGTCAGTTTGAGGACAAAATAGAGAGAAGAGAAAACACCTGAGTTAGGAAGGGACCAACTGGGTCCCAGCCTGTCTCCTTTCAGGAGAGGGTTGCATGCAGGAATGCATCTCTACAGAGTTTTGTGCTCTCACAAAAGCTCTTTGTGCCTTTGGGCTTTACTGATGGGACATCCTCTGAGGTGGTGGATCAAAATTTAGTTTGCTCCACTCCCCCTGACCATCATCATGGTCCCCTAGAGCATCCTCACCCAGCCCTGCACCTCCATGCCAGCCTGTCAGGGGCTGGTACAGGTACAGTTCCCAGCTCTGGTCATTCCCCCCTGGCCCTGCCCTGATCCTCTCCCTGGTTATCTCTGTGTGGTTTTGTCACCTCAGCATGGTTTTGGCACCAACACTGCCCAGGGCTGTGGTGATGAGCCCTCTTCTCCTTCCTGCCTGTGCCTCTGCCATCAGCAGTGACCGTCCCCAGGGCATCGCAGCAGCGAGCGGGAACCTCTTTGCTGACACCGGCGGGCGTTCGAGGGGGTCCGTAATGCTTTGCAGACAATTTTCTCTCTGTTATTGTTTTAAACTCCATGTTAGCCATTCCTGCTTCCCAGGTTTCTGCGTGTTTCAAATTATTTTCCCCAGAGGCATCGACAGCATTTTTCCAAATTGAATCTCATTTATTTTCTACCCAGGTTTCCAATCTCTCTGGGGCTCTTTGTATTATTTCTCAGTCCGCACTGCCGTGTACAATATATCCTAATTTAGTATCGTCTGTGAATTATATTACCATGCCCTTTAGTTCTTCTTCTATTTAATGAAGATATTTCCAAGAAAAAAAAATCTAAACTACGTTTTATTAAAATAAGAAGGTAGAGTCTTAAAAACTCCTTTGTGGGTTTCCAGTATGAATTCTAAATCTTTTTCAAAGGAATCTTCAGCGTTTTAAAGAAAAATTAAAACCTTCCAAATATCAGAGTTGGTAGGTGTAAAAATTAATCAGTTTTTCAATTAGCTGAGACCTCTGTCCCTGTGTAGCAAGCTCTGCATAGGGCACTCTCTTTGACAAAGACACCATCTATGTATTTGCAGCAGATTTTTTTTTTTAAACCAGCACCAAACATATGTTTTAATTCCTCAGTAAATTTGTTCCCTTTCCCTTCCTGACCTTTTCAGGTTTGCTCTCTGTAGCTGTTCTAGCAAACATGTACACTGTCAGGAATGGTGCTGAAGCAGCATATTTTAATGCAAACTGTGCGGGCTTATTCATATAGGAAGTGATTTTCAAATTCAGAATCATGAATATTTGCACTGTAAGGTTGATTTCTGTTGTAGCTTTTTATTTATAAGCTAAGAAGTGCTGCCTGTTGGTGCCAGGCTGACAGAGCATCATGCCTCCGTGGTGGGAATGCGCCGTGCTGTGGGAGCTGTATGTCCTATCAAAACAGCTCAGATTTCTGACTCTGGATAGGGAAATATCACTGGCAGCAGGCAGTTTGCTGGAGATTCCTATCCTGAAATATTTGCTGCATAATTTCTAGCAATGGGCAATTTCATGGAGACTATGATCTGCTTGCGAAGAGAAATAAGATGTAAATTGGATTAATAAATTGTTCTCTGAAAACGGTTTGCTGGCTCCAGAGGACTTTCTCTTTGAGAAGTGCTGCAGCTTGCTGGGATCTTCAGTCCTTTGTGGACTGGGGGTTTCACCCTGCGTGCAGATTAATACTGAGGGGGGGCATCTGAAGGACCCCAAGCTTTGGCACATGCTGGCTGTACTGATCCATCGTAGTGTACCTCTGGCTCCTCCTCTCCAGGGGCTTGCACCCCTCCATTGGAGGTCACCACGATGAGCAGCGGGTACTGCTGCAAAAGTTCCTGCTCTGTTTCATCCTCAAGAACATGTGGGGTACAGGGGTGTGTGCCAGCTGGGATGGGTAGGGCTGTGTCTCCCCTGCACTCCGGAATGAGGAGGGCTGGTACTGGAGCTTGCAAACTGTCCCTGGTGCACAGGCTGAGCTGCCTGTGTATCCCTGTCCCCTTTGGGTTGCTGTTGCTTTGTTTCAGTGTTAAAAAATGAGCTTTGTTCTCTGCAGGTGTAGGGGGTTCCCCAGGGGTGAGGAATCTCCCAGCTCCTGGGGCTGTGCCACTGATATCCCTGCTGCCTCCAAGGGGGATGCTCCGGGTGGAGCTGCCGGCTCACTGCCACGCTGGTGTGCAGCAGCTGTAGGAAATTAGAGGAGCCTTGGGGCTATTCTGGGAAACACCAAGGGAGATTCCCGAGGTTTCCAAAGCAGAAAACTGGCTCAGAACTGCCTGCCTCCATGCCAGGCAGGAATGATGTGGAGCTGGGCACAGAGCCCCACAAAGAGAAGGGTGTTTGACAAAACAATGGGATCCTGCAGGAGCGATGCAGAGTCAGGGACCCCCAAGACAGGTGGTGGTGAGTCTGGCCCTGGTGCTTGTGGACTGCTCAGTAGGCTGTAGCCAGATGGCTGGGACATCCCTTGTGTGGCACAGTAGGCTCCACTGGGATAGCTGGCATGCCCCTGATGTGGCACACACACCACTGTGAGTACAGGGCCCATGGCTCATTTGGGACAGGGGGTGTAGGATATCACGTGCCCATCCCCTGGATCAGAGAGGAGATAGTTGTTGTTCAAAAGCAGTTCAAAGGGGGGGTTCAAAGGCAGTAAAGGTAAAATCTTGCCTTGTTCATCATTACTTCATGGAAACTTCAGCCCTTGGGACTTTTCCAGCTCTGATTCTGACTCTTACCTGCAGAGAGGTGCCCAGCTTTAAAAAGTACTGCTCACCTTGTGGACAGGGACATGGTGCCCTCTGATTTCATCTGAGCAGATGAGAGCACAGTTGCTCATCCCCCATGATAATCCTGTGGAGAAAAAACCTTCCCAGAAGAGGGTCTAAAAACCACATCATGTGCAGTGATGATGTTTGTTTGCACTGGGTCTCCTACATGAGCACATATGGGTGTGGAAAATACTGGGTGCAGACACCTCCTTGGTAGTTTCAGTTCTGGTGAAGCTGTACTTCCTTAGTTCTACATGAAAGCCACCTTTTGTTTCTGAAACCACCTTTCCTTTAAGTCCTGGCCATGATGAGAGGCTCCAGCTTGGTGGGCAGCGTTGTGTTACTTAAGTGTTTAGGGAACCGCGTGTCCTCAGGGACAGTGGTGCCTTTATCCCAGGGGACAGATCCAGACCTGTCCTCCCCCTCCTGCGCCATGGGCCAAATACCAAGTTCTCTGACCGAGCATCCCTCCTCCTCTTTATCAATAATTTTAATCGTTTTAATAACGTCCCCTCGCACGGATAGGATTACGATTAGAAAATGTCAGAGCCTTGTTATCATCTAATTAGAGTCACATTTCAGCAGAATAGAAAGGAAAATCTTCAAGCGCTGCCTTGTGCAGTGAAATGGGAAGAAAGTGATGATTTAAACCAGCTGCGGGCCGAGCCCCGGCTGCAGCCGCGGCTGAGACGCGGGGCACGGCGCAGGACACAGCGATGGTCCCCGGTCAGAGCCCTCTGAAGCAATCAGTGCAAACTGCTCCCAGATCGCTTTTGCAAAGCGAAAAACTCCGGCGCAGTCCAGTAAAAACAATCAGGCTGTCAAGTTTGCCGGCTAACAGCTGAGGGGGTCAGAGCAGCAACACAACACAAACCAAAATAAACACCACCTCGCTCTGCCAAAAAGCCTTTATCACTCTTCTGGGAGAGAGGGAGGCACTTTCAGATGGCTTCAACTTTTCCCGTTTTTTTGGTTGTTTGTTTTTGTATGCTTAAATGTGAGTGGAGAGTTAGGATCTCTTTCCGCCCTTCCCCTAATGCCATTATGGCAGGCAGAGGTACTCTTAGGAGAACCTCTTTGTTTGCCTTTTGCAGGAGGAGATTGGAAAGGCAGAGGGGAGAGTGGGCGTGTGCAGCCTCTTAACCCCTTGGAAGCTGTCTGGGGGTTTGCTTTGGCTTAGCTCATCCTTGGGCCTTTGCAGCACATCATCCCATCTGGGGAGGAGGATGCATGGCTACGGTGAGGGACAGGGCTCTGCCACGATGCTGGAGTATCCACATCCATGTGGGATTCGCAGTGGCACACTGCCTGGTGGAGAGGAGTCTTGGCTCCTCCAGGTTTAATGACCCCGAGCGCTGCAGCAATGCATGAGTGATACTGTGAAATGTTATTCTGTGTACAAATAAGGCTTCACAGGAGCCGTGGCTGCAGGGAGGGTGATGCATTCCCTGGCTCCTCAGTCCCTCCATGCAGATCCCCTTTGGCAGCCGCCCTGCTGGGACGCTGCCGCCAGCCTGCCCGAGGAGGTCATGTCTGGCAGCAAAATGGGGTAGCTGGCAGGGAACTGCAAAACCCAAACTGCTGCAGCTGCTGTGAGCCTGAGCCCCAACACGGGTACCGGGAGTTGGAGACTGCAGTCCTGCCGTCATCCCTGTAGGACAAGAGGAACTGGCTGATCTTGGCCAGATCACAGGGTGGGGGGAGAAAAATGGAGCATTTCTCTCAAAGGAAGTGCCTGCTTGTGCCTCACCCCACTCCGTAGGGATAGAATCACAGATGCATAGAATTTAGATTGGAAAAGACTTCAAAGATCATCGAGCCCAGCCGAACCCAGGGATGCACCCCTTGCAGCAGCTTTGCTGTGGGGAAGCAGCCCTTTGGTTCCCCCATGGGTTTAGCAGCAGGAATGCCTCTATGGACTTAACCACCCTCCCTAGGGCCAAAATGTCTTCCCCCTGTGATTCCTGCTTTCACGAGCCCCTCAAAGGAGCAGGAGGACCATGGCTGCCTGCTGTCATGGTGCTTGCCTGAGGCTCACCCCCATTACACCAGCCTTTTGTGCTGGGAACACCTGCCAAGTGGAGGGGGCTGAACCCCAGCACTGACCAGCCCCACATAATAAATAGCAACAGTAAAAATAGTTATCACTTAAATAGCACTTTACATCCTCAGGATGCTGCTTAATCACAAGCTGCTCTCTTGATGTTTAGAGTGAACTGAAATTTTTGGTCTCAGAGGAAAATGTATTTTCTGGTGCCAAGAGCTACAGTGGGCTGTGTCAGCAGCTCTGTTGGGAGCAGGACGGGGCCACATCGGAGGCAATTAAAGCTCAGGTGTTACACCAGCACATTGGAGTGACCCAGCCCACTGCGGAGACTGGTTCTGAGCCAGCACCCAGCACCCAGCCCTGCCTCCCCCCTGCCACCATTCTGCAGCTGCCTCCAAAACTCCTGACATTTGGGGATTTGCTATATTTAAACAGGCAGATAGTTTATCCATGGCCAGGGATGCACCTCTGACAGTGATGGCTATTGAGAGTGGCACCGGGCTGCCCCCGCTGTGCTGGGGGCCAGTGGTGGCATTTCTGCCGGGCAGAGCTATCCCCTGCCCAATTAGGGGTGCTGCTAATTTTAAACGAGCTGCCACCACCAAGTAGGAGCACTTAAAATATCATCCAGCCGAAGTGCCTTTGGTGAGAGCCGAGGGTTGAGTGTGAAGTGGAGTGTCCGGTCCCTGACATTTCAGGGCAGGGAGAGCAGTACCCCTCTACCAGCTGGAATGAGCAGGTTTGGGAGAGGAGGATTTTCTTTGGATCGATGTTTTCCGGAGCTTGGGGAGGGAGAGGGAGGTTTCTTTAATCAAAATGAAAACCAGCTCTGATTTCATTTTAAAAGCTTGCGAAAATGTTTAATTTGACCTGATGCGAAGCATTGCATTTCATTTTGCCTTTTAATTAATTTTGTGATCCTTTAATTAGACTAATTTCAAAGAAAAAACTGTTTCAAAACTGGAAGTTTAAAGATTTTGAAGATCATTTCTGCCTCTGAAACACTGCTTAAAAGCATTACAGACTCTGCTGTCTTTCTAAAAGCCCAGGTTAATTCCTGCCGTTATAGAGTTTATGAATGCCTTGGGAGTTAAACCTAAGGAGTGTGTTAAAAAAGGACCCTTGTTCCTCTAAAAGTGAGCACTGCTGCCTGTGATCCTGGGATGAAAGAGGAGAGGGTCTCCTCTTGGACTTTTCCTGCTCCAGAAAAAATTCAGGGCACTGGCTGGTACAGAGGGAGCTGGAGCCTGTCACTGGCCGAGGGCCTCATGACTTCAGGAAACTCCAGCAAGGGCAAAATCTCACACTCCCTGAGTCATTGCTCAGTAAAGGGACACAGCACGGGACCCAGGATGGAGCCTCTTGGGATATTTCCTGCTGAAGGGGCTTTTGTTCCCCCATATTGCTTGGCTGCTGCAGTGGGCAGTTTGAGGATGAGTCCACTTGGAGAGCCTTTGGCTCAATAGCCAGAGGGCTGAGCCTCTGCTAGTTCCAGCTTCAATTCCTGTTGGCACTGTGAGTATCCAAGGTCATCTGACATTGCTCAGATCTTAGTTTTGCTTTAACACATTGCTTTTTTCAGTCAATTAGCAAAACAGAATCACAGACTGCAAAATACATACGTGTTTACATAGTATTATGGCCAGTAAATCCCACTCTGAGGTCCCATGGGTTTCCTGGAGCCATCTGGGCACATGTGAGCTTGATGCATTCCTATGTGTAGAAGAAAAAAAAAAGTGTTAAAAGTGTCAATGGATGGCTGTAGCTGCAGCACAGCCTCAGGGGACAGATGCTCAGCTGCTGCTCTCACATTGTCCCTTGGCACACAAGAGTCACTAATACCAGTATGAAGGAGATCTTGAGACCACACTGAGCCTTAAATGAGGAACCTGCTTGTCTGCTGACCAATGTCAGGGCTTGGGCACAGCAGGACTTCTCCTAAACTGTCCCCTGCCCTGTACAGGTAAGTCTGTGTTTGTCACCCTGGAACATTGCTCCTTGCTTGGTGCTCTGCTGGGGCAGCTCCAGCCCCTTCCAGGCGCTCCCAAAGCTTGTGGTGGGTCTCATCTCCCTGGGCTCTAGAGACTGGTGGCATCCACCTGCCTGATGCCCACGTAGGGAGAACAGGCTCTCACAGGTGCAGCCACGTACAACCTCTAACTCCACCGTACCTATAACTCCCATTTAAGAACCTGCAGGTGATGGGACAAAGGTGCCATCCTAGGGCAGAAGGACCCCTGGCTGATGCTGAGCTGATGAGATGAAGGGAGACTTTGTGCAACTAAAAAATTTTGGGGGAGTTTAGCAACACCCTCACCCCAAGTGGAAGTTATCACAGGGCTGGCAAGCCAGGCTGTTGCTTTTTCTAGACCTCTCGTTGGTGTTGCACATCTATTAACTTCAGTTTATAATTTGATTGCTGGGTATCCATTCAACTTTGTCCAGTTGGGACACTTGGAAAGTGGACAATGGAGGAACTGCCTGCTGTTGTACATTGCTTTTTGTACATGATGCTAAAAGGAGAAGATGTACCAAATACCCCAAATGCTTTTGGGGAGTTGTATGGTTTGTTAGGACTGCATTACCAGGAGGTAATTTTATGCAGCATGACAGGGGCACACAAATGAACACCAAACCCTCTGTGCACACAGAGCAGGGCTTTACTTGAGCGTGTGTGCCCTTGGATTGACTCGGATGGTGGGAGCGTGTTTCCCTGTACCGCTGACCTGCTCTGAGCCACTCCCAGAGGTTTTTCTCCATGTTGGCATTCCTGGGTGTACTTTCTCTGCTCAGTGATAAGAAGTCAGCACTCTGAGACTGCAGAACAAAACACTTTCCTTGAGATGGCATTTGCATTTGAAAGGCAGGATGGCTGTTCCAGGGACTTCGCTACTTCACTTACTTCTTCTGTACAGTCTCCTGGCTCCGTTCTCACAGTGCTTAATTTGGGGCTCCATGCTCTGATCCCAGCGACCTGCATCTGGCTTGAAGCCAGCCTTAATTGTCCTGTCGCAGGGTGGTTGGGAGAGCCATCCAGCTCCAGCACAAATTACAGTGCTTGGAGGACGGCTGCAATTTCTGTCCTGCTGCCCCCAGTTCCTGGGAACTCTCCTGGCAATCAGCAAATGATGTGACTCACGCTCAGAGAAGCCAGATCCACTCCAGCCTAGCATGATATTTTGATTAGTAAGAGGCTGGCATAAGAGCTGAGAGGTTCCTGTGTGTGTGCCAGGCTGTGCACGTTATTCCCCCTCTGCACCAGGCTCCTACTGGCTGCTGTAGCTTTGGGAAGTGGGCAAGTTCCGTGTTGGGGTGCACACTTGCACCTCACTTTCCATGCCATAGGGTGAGGAGCTCCTGCTGACCAGCCACCGCAGCACGACACTCACAGACCTGCTCTCCCTGCAGGACGGGGCTTGGTCCCCTTGGGGCAGATTTGGTGATGCAAGTAGGGTTTTGGTGGCAAAGGAGGTAACCCAGCCCTGCCTGACCCCTCCTTTCACTGCATGTGAGTTTTACAGCTGAAAGTTGGGCTTTGTTTACCCAGAAACCCGGGCAGTTTGCAGGAGTGTGACTTAGGTCCCCAGATGTGTGGGTGAGATGGGAAATTGCAAACGCTCACACCTATATATATATACACGTGTGCGAGCTGGGATGTGCTCAGAAATGCTCACTTTTATCAGCTCTGCCTACTTCTGGAGATGCCTGGTTAATTTATCAACTGAGAAGCTCCATCTCGCTAAAAGTCTCATTTCCATATTCTTTCCAGATGGTCAAGATGCCACAGAGACAGTTTCTAAGTAAATAACTTGCTTCTTCACGCAACCTACTGCCAGCCTCCCAGCTAGCTGCCCCAGATGGCTGGAGCATCTAAGACGGTACCTGGGTTGTGAAAGGAAGTGCTGAGTCGCATGAATAATAGATACGGTGTGGCTGTGGCGTGGTACAGCAAATTCTCTGCTTGCAGCCCCGGATCTGGAGTAGGGAACTGCTGGAAAGTGGCAGTGCCTCTTCCTGTGTGGGGGTCGACCACAGAGGGCTGGTGCTTTGGTGGCACTAAGGGTGGGGTGCCCTGTGGCGGGGGCAGAGCGGGGGTGCTGCAGTGCCGGGCTCGGCAGCGGTGCCGAGCTCCTGCTCCCTACAGCACGTTTCTCTTTACACCGCTGTCTGATCGCGAGTTAAAACCGAAAGGTTAAAAGCGTTTAATTATGCTGATGCTTTCCCAGCGGATTAAACAAGAGGATAAATAGACTACAGCGTGTTATTTTGGATTTGATTTTGTTTTTTAAACAAGGGGAGGGAGGCGGGATGCTGCGGCTCTTTGGCAGCTGTCACACGTTCCGCTTTTGATGGTGTCAGTTGTGTCTGTGAGGAGGTGTTTCTCTTGCCACTGTCAGCGTTTTCCGGGGGAGTCTGAATTCATTGATACAGTCTGTTTGCTGTCCACATATTCACAGTTCATGTGTTACATTTTACATAAAGTAAACTTAGCGAGGGGAAAACCTATTCTGCAATTCTTCAAAGCTAATGCACAGTAAATATATTCTGACACTGACAGGTATTTCTTATTAAATAGCTCTGAACTGCAGTACTAGGTTTTGCTTAAGTGGCATTATTCTCCCCGAGCAAAGACAGTTCATTTATTAGTCATTCTGAAAACCAAATAACAAATATTATTCTCTAAGCAAACTAAACAAACCATTTAAAAGGGGCCTGTCTGAAATGATTAAAGTACAGTGTCTGAAAAGCAGCTGACATTTTAGTGCCAAAATACCATATGGAGGCTCAAGTGCTTTATTAACATCCTTTGACCTAAGCTGCAAAATCTCCCGACACCTTTGAGCGCGGCGGAGCTGCTTACCTGCATGCAAGGGAGAGTGCGGAGGCAAATCTTCCTGCCAGTTCTTCAGATGTCATTTTGGCACACTGAAAAGTGAGATGCAATAATTGAGGGGCTGGATGTGAGCAGGTCTTTTTTCGATTTCTGCCAGAAATATGCTGTAAAATAATTCAGCAAAGCTGAAAGCGCGGGCTTTTCACTTACACCATAAAAAATAAATATATAGTGTTTTTCTTGCTTTCTTACAGCTCTCTCTTTTTCTCTTAACTAAATATTTCCTTTCTTCTAAGCATCAGACATTATTTCTAGCTTTCAGGCGTGCAAAGTAAAAGAGCACGTGCACTGATATATATTTATTTATGGTCTACATGGGGCTGCCTTTGTGTATCCCCAGCTCTGCTCTGAAGATTTCCTTCACAAGCAGAAAAACAATTTTGTACTGCAGGTCAGACAGAATAACTGATACTGCTGTTTACAGATCTGTGCTCACTGGAGAAGCTTATTAAGCCACAGTTGGGTAAGGAAAAGCCTGTTTATCCACACTGGGACGATAAAGCTATGGGTAAGGGCTCACGTGGATGCAGCACCAGGCGCTGATGGGAAGGGCCCTGTGAGCACCAGGAAGTCACTGGATGCCAGGAGGAGATCCTTGCCAAAGGAGCTGCTCCAACGACCTGTTGTGACATTGATTGGTCAATTGTTCTCAGCCTGGTCTGTGCATAAAATGCTTGGGATCTGACCTACTTTTTTTTATTTTTTAAACAAATGTTTTCATTATTAATAAGAATTCATCAGATAGTGAGAGGAAATAAGTTTTAGCCTGGAGTCTGCCCATGAAACATCTCCTGCGAGCACGTCCTTGCTGGCTCTGCAGCCGGGCAGCTTGAGTTAGCAAGGATCAAAATAATATAGAACTTATGTGAGGAGTTTAATAAAAAACCAGCAGATACTGAGCTGATGCATGTTATTAACTTGCTTCTCTGGGATTAGGTAGGTCTGGGTAAATGAGAGGTATTGGTCCAGGTTTGCTTTCTGTCGGTGTTGTCCTAGTGACAGGGGATTACACGCTGCTGGGGATTAGCCTGATGGCATGACATCACCGGGGTAACTGTACGTGCTGATGTCATTGAAGGCATTTGGTCAGGTCCAGAGTTCCTGGCATGAGCTGACATTTCTTCCCCCCATTAACATCCCAGGGCTCCCCAGCTGGGCACATCCCCAGCACTCCATTGTGTCCACTGATTCTCTCCTCTCCCTGGCAGGGGCTGGGTGATCCCGGCAGTTGCTCCCTCCTTGCTGGCAATAGCACCTGGACGGCGTTTTCATAGCTGGCACCAGCAAGAGCTGTAGAATAGTGCAAGCACTCGAAGTTCCTCTATGGACACATGATATGGTTCAATATGATGCTTTAAATAGCTCCTCTTCAGAGAGAGAGAGTGGGTCAGGAAGGCACAGTGGCCATGGCATTGAGGCTGCGTAGCCATCACCGAGTGACGATACGAACAGCTTTCAAAGACAGTTCTGCCAGCGGCATGTGTTAGGGAAAATTAAAGCTGGTCTGTCCCTGCAGCTCGTAAGGGGGTGCAAGGCATCTACATGACACGGGGGAAATAATTTGGATTTGTGGAAATGCAACAGAACGGGTTCTGGAAAGCACCCTGTGCCCTGGTCACGGTGCTGCCTTCCCACAGGGGTGCCAGTTTCCTGTAACTGGTTTCCCTTCCCACAGCTGGGCATCAGGCTGCAGGTGAAGCGATGGCCCGTGCTGGCGAAAGGCGCTGGAACAGCTGCAGCACCCGCCAGTGCTGTGAGGGAACAACTTCGTTAATCTGACATCGAGAGCAAATGTTGCTAATGAGGAGCCTGGGCTTCGGTAACCATGGCAATTCATGTTCCTGAAAATGTGAAACAAAGTCAGAGAAGGGGCCAATCCTGCTCCCCTCTCTGCTCCAACACAGTTTGCAATGCTGGGGATTGCCAGAGAAACACCAGGTCCAGCAGAAAGCTGGTGAGCAGGAGCAGCCTGGGGGCCTCATCCACCTTCCCACCAATCACAGGAGGAGCCCACCTTGCTCCTGACACACTGCCCTCCCACTGCCCTCTCGAGAGCAGGCTGAGCCCCATCAGCCTGGCACAGGGCAGAGGCTTCAGCTGGTACTGGCATCACTTTAGCCATGAACCCCCGGCTGGGGAAGGCAGCAGCACTGCTGGCATGTGCTGCATGGTCGCCTCTGCCAAGTGGCAGTTCACTGTTTGCGCCTCACACTGTGTCTCTAGGGCCAGCTGGGTTCCCTATAAATTTTATATAAAATATCAAATGGCATCTGGAAGCCTATGGCAGATAGGATCTCATTCTTCTAAGCAGGGAAGAGCATTGCCCTCTCTTAATTTTTCACAAATGTTGTCGTCAAGCTCAAGGGAGAAAAAACCCTGGTAATTGGGTAATCCTGGCTGCTGTTCCAGCTGCAGAGCCATCACCAGCTCTACATATTTTTGGAGAACAAACACAGACTCCAGCCTGTGCAGTGGCTCTATGGCCATAAAGCCGTTTGCAGATACAAGAGCTAAATCGCAATGCACTGAGCCTAAAGCAAAGCCAGGCTTAGGACTAAAAGCATCATTTCCCAGGACAAGGCCAGTCTCAATTTAATGAGTAGATGCACCCAAGTGCACCCCCGGGTGTCAGGGCATTCCACACAGGTACCCTCAGTGCAATCTTAAATCCAGACTTCGCCCATTTCCCCTGGGCAGCCAGGGGTTGCTGCGCTGCTGGTAGAGGAGGAGCGGGCAGAGAGAAGTGTTTCGGTTGATGAGGCCTTAGGGAAATCTGCTGGTGAGCAAAAATCTCTACAACAAGGAGGGATTTTGCCTTAATTAAACTGCAGTGGGGCTGCTGGTGCGGAAACCTGACAAGGTGTGGGGGGATTATTTCAGCTCAGGAATGCAGTGAGATGCCACAGAACCATCGGGTCAGTGGGAGATGCCTGTCCAAGGCAGCAGCCAGTGCCTGTGCCGGGAGGGGGGAGCACAGGCAGGGACATAGGCTGACAGGGAGCAGCAGCAGAGACTGGGGTACACCCCAGCAAGGGAACGGGGCTGTCAGACAAGGAAGGGAAACAAAACCAGGCAAACAGTAAAAAAATAGTAAAGCAACACAAACGACAACCCACGCATGTTTGTAACTGGAGTAAAGCTCAGAAAGAAGATTCATTAGGAGCCAAAAACACCAAAACCCCAAGGCTTTGGGGCAGCCAAGGTTTCCAGTGCTGTGCAGGATAAGGTACAGCTGCCGCCTCTCCTGCTGTGGCACTGGTGCCTTCCTCAGGAGATATTTCAAAGGCACCAGAGGCAGGGAGGGGTTTGCATGATGCCTGCAGAGATGTGCCCCCCCTGCATGCAGGGCCAAGGTCTCCCTCCCCAATGGATGGCCCCTCTTCTCCCAGCTTTTTCCCTGCTAAGCCCCATCTCTCCCCCCAGCAGCACTCCTTGCTTTCTGTACCCACTGCCCTTTGCAGGATCAGGCACGTGTTTCCCCATCTCTCCTGTGCCTCTCTAATCTCACTCATGTTTATAAGCTTCAGGAGACCAACTCCGGTGGAACAGCTTAGTTTTTTTAAATATTCTCCTTTTTGATGAAGTCAGGGTCTGGGAAGTCCTGGAGGACAGCCTCAAAGGAAGTGTTAGGTTTATGTGCAGAATGAGGCAAAAAATAATAATCTCATTTTACTTTCTTTGGAGAAAGAATTGTCCTCTCTCCCCTTGGCTCCCCTCCTTCCTCATGGCAGGCAAGAGAGAAAAAGCTCCTGTTGCTGCCACTATGCGTTTCCAGAGCCTGAGGGTGTTATTCCCTGTAAGTGTGGCACATCCCCAGACCTGCAGATGCCCCAGGATCTTTCAGGAACTGGTTCTAATGAGTCACTGCAAGATCTACCGGTGCCCAGGAGAGGTTCTCACCCCACAGTGGGGCTGTCCTGACCCCTGCTTGGCTTCCCCCATCAGTGGGTTGTGCCTGAGGACCCCCCACACCTCCCCTAGTAACCCTGGCTGTTCAGGTGGCTTTACCAGGAGGTCCCTTCTATAAGCCACTGTCTTTGCTGCTGTGTGATACCATAATTGTTCCTTTTTGGCTTTTTTGGAGAAGAGGTGATTACTTTTCTTTATTTTTTGACCTGTTACTAATTCCCACCCATCAGGGTGTCCTGCGTCAACCACCAGCACCTGTTGTGAAGGTGGGTTCTACTGAAGAAGGGATGGAGGAGAATAAGGAGGAGGATAGGGTTCCAAAGTGAAGCATGAAGGCAGAGAAGGCATCAGGAAAATATCTCAGTGGGGAGGAAGAAGGCAGGGAGGGGAGGAAGGGAGACCTGGGCTTCAGCTCAGTAAGCCTGTTAGAGATGAAAGCTCGGATGCTGGACACATTCTGTCCTTCCACTTGTCCAGATAAACAGCAATGCTTCCAAAAAAGCATCAGCAGAGCTGGATGCCCAGCCTGGGACCAGGTGCTGTCAGCACCACCCACCCTGTTCACATCTCAGTGCTTCACCAACCTTCTCACACAGCTCACAGTGACACTGTGCAGGACCATCACTGGCAAGTGCCCCATTACCTGCAAGGATCTGGTGGCCACAGCAATTCCCACTGCTGCCGGGGGACTTCTGGCCACTGCGGCTGGGGTCCCCCCTTGCCACGTGCATGACTGAGCTACCTATGCCAGGGAGAATGCCCCTGCTCAGGGCAGGGCTCCTGGTGCTGCTGAAAGAGTTCATCACGCTCTTGCTACCTGAGCACACATTTTGGCAAGACATTCAGCCTCACTGCGACTCAGGGAGCTGACAGCTCTCAAGTACATCCCAAGGATGAATAAAAAGCGACAGAACAGGTAGTGATTTCTGCAGTCAGCCGGAGTCTCTGCGAAGACGGTCTCAAAACTGTCTCACTGTCTTAGTGGCCAGAGGACGCCTGTCACAGCCACTTGACCTGCAGGCAGATGGTTACTGTCTGTCTAACGCTGTCTTTTGGGGCTTGATAGGCACTTCTAAAATGCAGATAGATGGCGAGCCCTCGCTGGGAGAAGGAGGCAGCACTGGGCAGCTGAATGCCAGCATTAGGATGTGCAGGGCGAGTTGTTGGGGAGCACAGCATGTATCGTCTATTGGGGGGCAACTCAGTAGCTCCCATCCATGTGCAAGCCCGAGGTTGGCAGGGCAAGGTCAGAAGGGTTTGCAAAGCAGGAGGAAAGAGCAGAAGCGTGACACAGGGTTGATGTCACCCGCCCGTGATGTCACTGTCTTCTTCAGAGGAACACTTCCAGTGATAGCAGAGCTTCTGCAGTCTGTCTGCCAGCCTGGCACTCACTCTGTACAGCATAATTAAGCAAATATATTAATAGAATATGAGCCAGGGCCTGGGCAATGTTCTTCTGTGACAGACAAATGCAGAGACAAAGCAGATGCTGACTTCAGAAGTCCTGCAGGATGCTGTTAGCGGGCACAAACTTGCATCCCATTAATGCCACTGCTGTTAGGAAACACCGAGTCATTTGCATTTTAAACGAAGCTCCCAGAGCAGCTCCAGTCCAGAATTAGCTCCAGGAAAACTGCAAGGCTGTGTCAGTACCAGGGGAGCCTTGAGGTGTCCAGGGATACCTTGCTAGTGAAAACAAATGTTGCATGGGGTCAGCTTTTTTGCCGATTGCAAAGCCACCCCACAGAGGTGAACAAGAGCATGGGAGATGCTGGCAGGGCTCATCTCTGTCAGAGTCTTTCCCAGGATGGTGGTGTTGCTCCAGGCTGATGTTCCCTCATGGCCAATCAGTGACTTAAATGTTGCCCATGGGGTGGCCCAGCAGGGAAGGACCATGCAGCCGCATTTGCAGGGACAACTCCTACACATCTGCATCACTTACAAGCAGAACATGTTGCCCATCTCAACTGAAACAGCTCTGCAAGCCCTGAAACTGCCAGTTTCCCTTCCCCTCCCTGGCCTTACATGATGGTCTTAACAAACTATGGCATAAATATGCCAGGCGAGGGAAGGCAGCTTTCACAGAGGATTGGGAATGTCATAAAGCAGGGGATGTTTTTTTCATTGAAAGGGAGATCTACTCATTTGAATGGACACTGCTGCAGAAACAAAACATTCAGAGGTGTTGGGAGGAG
The DNA here is from genome assembly GCF_003984885.1 of Neopelma chrysocephalum. Classification (NCBI taxonomy): domain Eukaryota; kingdom Metazoa; phylum Chordata; class Aves; order Passeriformes; family Pipridae; genus Neopelma; species Neopelma chrysocephalum. Next base: position 3,451,992 of record NW_020897729.1, on the reverse strand, counting down.
AGCAGAGGGGCACCACAGACAAAAACCGAAGGGCTAATTGTATAAAGGTGGTGAGGAGATGCCTTGGTCTGAGCTACCCGTGTGCTAATGGCCAGGTTGCTTAGCTACAGTGGCGATGGTACCTCAGCAGCCCCAGGTAGGGACGGGAGAGCCCAGCATAAACAGCCAGGAGGAAGAAGGGTCATTAAACTGTTCCCTGAAGATGCTTAACTATTGGTGGTGGGAGGAAGTAAATAAGGAGGAAAAGTTGGTCTGAGTGCCAGAGAAGAAGCCAAGCTGTTGGGAAGATGCCTTGTCTGCTGTTGGAAGCCACCTGTTGTCACTAATTTCAGCTGGAGACTTTTCCATAGAACAGTTTCTCCAGCTCTCAAGCCTCTCTGGCTTTATTCTCTCTCTGCCACTTTCCCATTTAATTCTTTCCCCTTGGAGGTGAAGTCTGGGAGTTCTGGTGTGTGGGACTGTGAGTGGGGTCGAGCGCAGCACTGATGCAGCTGGGAGAGCCGTCTGGTGCCCGGGGTTGGGAGCACACACGTGCTGCCCCTTCACATGTGCCTCAGGCTTTGCAGGAAGAGCAGCCAGGTGGCTTTGTGACCTCTCTTGTGTCAGCAAACATCACCCAAACTGACCTGAGCCTGAAGCCTACAGTTCACATTAACAGAAAATTACTAACGAAGCTTTGCTTCTGTCCTGGTTCCACCCGATGCTCGGCAGTGGGCAGGGAGAAATCACGGTGAGCGGCACTGACAGCACCAGCTCTAAACAACAGTTAGGAGGAGAATTATTTTAATGAATACATTTCCTTTCAATTGTATGCGAATAGCGAGATCCCATTAGAATGGGGAAGCAATTAAAGCTAATAAAAATGAACACGCAGCACTGGGCGCATGTGGAATAACAAACAGCGAACAAAGGATTCAGGAGAGACCTGACTCTAATCCAAATAAATGAGCGGCGATGAAAGGGAAAGCGGCTCGGGTCTCCTGCCGTGAGACACGCTTCCTCCCCGCCGCTCCCTGCCTCCGCTTCACCTCAGCGTGGCAGGGAAAGTCATGCTCGGGACCGGGCATGGAGGCAGCCGGTCCCTGCCGTGCCGTGCCACTTGCCCAGGGGTTGGAGGGGTGGCTGTGCTCACTGGGGAACATCCTGCTGGATTTTGAATAGGAGTCAAATAGCCCCAGCTGGGGCAAGAGGGCTCAGCAGCATTTGGTGAGGCTGCAGCAGAGAGAAGGGGCTGGATTGGGACAGTGCTGGGACCGCATAAACTCGTGCCATTCCCTGTCTTATATTTGATTATTGGTGGTGATCGTCCACCAAAATTAACAGTCTGAACACAACGGGCATGTGACTAAGCCCAAAACCATCAATGCTATGGCGAGGTGGAGCACAGAGGAAATAATTGCCTCTTACAATGGTGTATTTACACAGTAGGCTAACAGGAAAATTGGGTAAACTGATAATTACCCAAGGATATTATTGGCTTTGGCAGAGTTAATAGTAATTAGTACTTCTCTTTTTCCAGGCTACTTAGAGGAGAGACCTTTTATAATCCATAGAATACAAAGGACCCAAACCACCAAGAACTGCTTCCACGTGTGGCTCTGGAAAAAAAAACACACGGAGTATTTCTGCTGGCAACCTCCAAGGGTGAAAATCACCCAAAGACACTGGGGAGCCAGACTGAAAAATAATAATGGTGTTAGTAATAATAACAACAGCAACAACAATAATGATAAACGATTTTCTATATTTGAAAAAAAACCTTGTGTAGGGACTGCATTTTCCCCAGTCTATCTAGTGCAGCTGAGCCAGAGATAAACTCAGCCCTGACACTTGACAGACTCGTGGGATGCTGGAAGCTACCCTGCTGTTCCTCTCCCAGTGCTGGCAGCTCCTGGTTTGCTTTCTAGCTGCTGCTCTCAGTGGCAGAGCAGCACTTCCTCTTCCCAGAAAGTAGATATTATCCATCACCTCTCACTGCATCCCCCATCCCTGCAGGATCTCCCCAGTGACTGTGAAACAGCAGCCAAGGATGCTGCCACCACTCACCTCCTGCACCCAAGCCTGGGGCTGAGCACCTTCCTGCTCTGTGTGGGACACAGCCCTCCCTCCTGCTCCAGCCTGCTGTGCTGCTGCCCCCCGGGAACGGCCTTTTCTGGGTCAATGCCGCTTGACAGTTTGGGTTAAATGGGGTGAATTTGTTTTGAGAGATGCTGGAAGAGGAGAGTGTGTGTCCCCTCACCAGCCCATGGCCTCCTGGCTTGCTGCTGCCTGGAGGAGAAGAGGGATGTGGGTTGAGAGGGATCAGCCAGGTGATACATACTCAGAATTGATGTGTGTGATCAACCATGTGAGCCTACCTCCAACACCGAATGCTGGGAGGGATGATGAAGGAGGACTCCCAATTTCTGCACTCCAGCCTCCATCCCGCTCAGGCAACAAGAGAGATCACCTCCCCCCGGTTCCCCCACCTCTGATCTGAGCCCAAATCTCAGCAGTTCTTTAGACATCCCCAAAGCATAGCTTTGCCTATCACTCTTGCAGCTCCACCTCTCATTCCTGTTACTGAAATATCGTCCTCCCCACTCCTGCCTCCCCACCTTCCACCCAGCCCTGCTCCTGCTGCAGCTGCAGTGCCATCCAAGAGACCCTCTGTGCCATTCCCAGCGCTGCCCCTGTTGCCCTCCGCCCCTGCCTGCGGCAGCTGCTTCCCTGGCACGTAGGATGTTGGCTGTCTCTCCTGCTACAGGCAGCCTTCAAATGCTCAGAAATCACCAGCAAAATCCCCCCCGCCCCAAGTTGGCCCATAAATCACGGCATTATAAAAATAAAACTGTTTTGTGCGTGCATGCACATTTCAGGTTGCCTTTTAAACCTGAACTTGTTTCTCACACGTTGGCAGAAGAACAGAGGGGAGTTGGAGTCAAAAGGCAAGCTTGAAAAATAAACGCATACTTCTCTCTTGCTGCTCGTGAAGGGCTCCCAGAGGAAAACAGAGAAAAACAGGGCAGGAAGAGGCCCCAGAGGGGTCAGTGTGCCTGTTCCCCCAAGCAAGAGCGAGCTCTTCCCCACAGGCATCAGTCTGGCTTGTGCCTAAAGACTGGGGTGATGGGAGTGCCAACTTGGTGCCCACAGTCCCTCACTTCCACTGCTCTCACGATTTTCCCCTTTCTCCCTTTTCCCCCACTTTTTCCCTGCTTCCTTTGGCCCCATACTCATCCCTATGTGTCTGTCCTGTGTCCCTGCAAGGGCTGCATCACTGCTGTGGTGCCACGGGGACATCCCCGCTCGTGCTGAGCCCTGCCCTGGCTGTGCCACGTGTGCTCTGCTCTTGCATGAGCCACCCAAGGAAGAGACTGAAAGTTGTGCTGTCTTAAACCACAGTTTAACATAATTAGACATCCTGGCTTGAGGGCAGTAATTACTTTTATAATCCTTAAACATATTTTTTTTTTTTAAATAATTGCCTCCCAATTCAATACCTTTCAAAAATCCTTTTAAACAGTGCTGCCTTCTTCAAACACAATTCAGTCAACAGTAATTACAATAAATTATTCTAAGTTCTAAAAAACATATAGGAATTAATCTATATCTGCAAACTACTAACCAGTCCTTGTTTATCCTTTCCTCCTGCCAGCCAGGCACTCCCCAGCTCCCTGGCTGCAGCCCTGCCCTCGGTGAACTCCCATCCTAAGGATCCAGCAAAGCTTCTGCCTGCCCTCACCAGTACCAGGAGATGTGCACAAAGCTCATTTCCATCTGATTTGGGCTGGAGGCAACAGCAGCCAGCTGTAGCTGGGAGTTTGTGGCCTTGGCTGCCATGGGCAGGCACCACAGAATTCACCAGCTTTTTAGGCAGAACTTCACTCTGACCTGCGATGCAAAGTGCTGGCCGATGGATTTGATCCTCAGCTGGGATAAATAAGACATAATTCTGCTCGAGTCAAAGGCGAGAGCATGATTCACAGCAGATGAGAATCTGGCCAACAGTGTCAGCAGCACGACAATAACGTAATGTTTTCATTATGCATTGTTTTTTTCTAAATACTTAAAAAATTATCTAGGAATTACTCACACATCCAGTAATAGTTACCAGTCTTGGGTGTTTAGGCAAAGGTTTTTTGAGACAGGGATGGGATTGCAAAAGCTTTAGCTATCGCCTCTCCTGCTCTGTGCACTTCTCCTATCACTTCTGCTCTCCTCCTCCTCTGTGTACACAGTCCAGTAACCTCTTCCTGACAATCTCCAGATCCACAAAATTGCTCAGTTGGAATTTTGCAGTAAATAGAAAATTGCTTTGCTCCTTTCTCTCAGGACAGCACAGAAAATGAATCCAAATGAAAAAGCAAGTAGTGTGTATCTGGTAGACATAAACAGCGCAAGGAAGGCAATTCTGCTTTCCAGCCCCACTGCAGAGCAAATGACCTTGGAAATAATAAAAAGCCTGGGGCCTCAGCATGCTGCAGAGCAGCACGAGACTTTACTCGGGGAAAGGCTGGAAAGCAAAACCTGGAGGAATGGATATGTTGATGTGCAAGTCCCCACCAGCTGAAATGTCTGTGCTTGGGTCCTCAGCTCACAGCAGGAGAAGGACAGAGCTCATCAGTCCTTTCAACCTCACCCAGTGCTCCTGGGATGCTTTGCCCAAATGCTCTCCCTCACCTCCACCAGCTGCTCACAGTGTGCCATCCTTGGTTTGGAATGCCCTTCCCTTGTCGGGATGGTGGGATGATGCCACATGGCCAGGGGTGCACAGCCCTTCCCACCCCAAATTCGGTCACCTCTACAATACTTGCAAATGGTGAAAGACTGGTGAGGAGATCAGGGTAATTCATGGCTGTGGGAGGAAGGATGGGATAAATTTATAATTCTAATTATGCATCAAACCACTGCACCAAAACATGATAAAATAGGAAGCATCTGTTGGGCCTCCAGCTCAGCCGGTGGATCACCCACGTCCACCCATGGCACTTGGCAGCAAGAGTTCCACGGGTGCCCAGCACTCCTCCAGGGAGAGGCTGGGGGAGAACCGAGGAGAGAGAATGAGAGGTTGGATCTGAGTGTGGTTTATGTCAGAGGGAAAAGCTACTTTTGGTGCCAAGGGTGGTTCTGCTCAGAGCACATGCCCAGCATGGCTCTGGCTGTACCAGATCCAGCAGCACTGCCAGCACCAGCACTGGCACTCGCCAGGTCATTGTGTTCTGTGAGAGGTGTGCTTTTTGATTCCCGCATTTCTTCAGAAAGAAAGAAGGAAATAAATAAATATATATATTAAAAAAAAAAGTCCATGGAGGCAGCTATCAGAAAAATATGTGTTTAAAAAATATAGGTTCCTGGGTAAGAGCAAAAGGGCAGCATGCACAGCTCTGCTTGGCATGGTTCACTTGGTGCCAAGGAAGCCTCCCAGTCTGCCTGCTCTGGAGCAGGTCAGTAGCTTTGCAGGGAGAGCATGGGGGTCCCAGGACAACTTCACCCCCCTGGAGCTCCCCCATCTCTGCTTTGCCCACCCATTTATCCAGTACAGGGGACTGAAACCAATTTGTCATTTCAAGAAAGGCCGTTGAACTGAAATAATCCCCGTATTTGCTCTGCTACTGCTGCTTTTTTAGGCCTGGCTGCTCCCAGGCAGAGCAGGGCGTCGGATACTCAGCGGCAAAGCCAAATGGAGGCCTGGCTGCTGGGACAGCTGAGTGAGAGCAGCTTGCCTGGCTGTGAGGAAACGACAGGCTTAGGTTTCACCGGCGGTGGAAGGGGCAAAGGAGTTACCCACGGGGTCTGGACAGCTGAGAAATGCCCCGGTAACCTACACGCGTATCTCCCGGAGTGGCGTCTCCCTAAATCTCAGAGCTTGTTAACTCACTTGCATTTTTATTTTGTAGCAAACTATTTAATCTGAGCTTCAGAGGTGCAGCTTGCCCCTGCAGAAAGCAGTGAAACAACGAGGGGGGGAAAGGGAAAAGTAAATCCCACCTGTTTCCTGTTTTTATTTCCCCCACCCCCGCCTTTCTGTATTTTTTTAGTGTTCCCTGGTTATTTGGGAGCTCCTGCAACTTGTCCAGAAATACCTCTGCTAGTTCAGTGGCATTTTGGAGCCCAGGAATTTAAGGAGGGCTTAGAAATTCCTAACACAACTTTCAACTGATTAAATGTGGGTGAAGGTAGCTCACTGCTTTTTCAACCAGCATTTCTGCTGTCCTTTTTGGTTCCCTTCCCTTCTCCTGACCACTCTCTTGTCCCCCTCATGACCAGGAGTTGTGATACTCAGCTTGTCTTCTCCTGCCCTGTGTCCACGGATATTTGGTGCACATGTGTGGTGGTGGTGGTGAGGTCCAAACGCTCCCTCAGATAAATCCCATGAGCAGCTCCTGCAGACTTCTATGTCTCTGCTGGGAGTACTGGGGACAAAATTCCACTATGCTGCACTGTAGGGGAGAAATCCATGAATGTAGGACTGGTCTGAAGACATCAGCTGGGAGATACTGGTTTTATCTGATTTTCCCCAGGGTTGCTAAGATGGTGCCTTACTGCCCATCTTGGCAGCAGAGCTCATTTTGGGAGAGGAATTTCCTAAGCTCTTCACGTCTCAGTAAGAAGCAGCCAAACTTCCCCGCTAGAAAGATTCCCTGAGAAAACAGTAAGGATGGAAAACCACCCCATGAAAGCACGTATCACCTTCCCTGCACCAGTCAGCTCTACCTCCGCTGCCAGGGTTAGCGACACAGCCAGAAAAATGTTTGTGCGATGCTGCCCTGCTACCTAGAAACCCGTATACATCTCCGATATGATCTGAACCTCTCCCCTTACAATACACCAATATATTTTAACTACAACCCGAAATGTTGCAAAAGAACCCTTTGAGTAAGTCTCTTTGGTGCAATACAGATACGTCAAGGCTGATTGTTATTGTACATGTCAGGGCTGTTGAAGTGCAGGATAAAGAAGGCCATTGTGCTCCCACGGAGGGGACAGCTCGGATGATTAATGACTGCTCCCTCAATTCTCCGAAGAAGAGATGGAAGTCGGATAAGGCCTCCGCTGGCGGTAGGGGCAGAGCACCAGAAGACATACCCGGAGCAAAAAAAAAGGACGGGGCTCCGCATGGAGAGGCAGGATCAATAGGCAGCAGCCTGCCAGAGTGCTCGCCGGCAAGGAGCGGGAGCAGGGAGGTGCTGCCTAACACTGGGGCTTGTGTTTGCTCCTCTCACCTCCTTTCCTAATCCAGGCTTTTTTCTCGCCGCTTTTCTACCTTGGAAAGTGGCTCTTGGGAAGGCAGATGGTTGCCCATTGAGTAAGGCAAATGGCAAAAATCAGGGAAATTGCAAATTGATCTTTGCCGAACACACACAGTGACTTTGTTACCCACTTTTTGAGCCTCGGCGCAAATACCTCCTGGTCTAATTCTAAGGCGTGCCAAAGTAAATTACATTTAGTTTGCCTTAAATAAACAATGACTCTTCCAGGAAAGGTTTGTCTCTTCTGGGCACTTGCATCATTTATCACTGCTCCACTGTTTTGAGTTGGCTGCCCTTTTAGGGTGAGATGTCTCTTGGTTTTAGTGTGTGCACAACCATAGAGAGGACAAGGTCTTACCCCAAGAAAAATGTACTGAGAAGATGTCATTAAAGCTAATGAGAGTCCAGGCAGCTGCAGCTCATTAGAGAGTGCCTGGGGCCAATTGTAACTGAGACCTTTAAATATACATCATAGTCAAATAAACAACATCATATTCGATCTGCAAAGTCTCTATCAGTTCCTTCCCAGTCCTTATCGCTCAGCCTTACATTTTGCTGAGAAAATGTTCCCTGTTCAATAACAAACCCAGAAGCAAATGAGACCATCCCACTTAGCAAACGATGTGCTGAGAAATGAGGGTAGAGGAGGGGGGGTCCCTTCTTCTGAAAGCTAAATTTGAAATTAATTGATTGCAAGGGTGGGAGACAATCAGGGCTCAAGCTCTCCATCCTGCTTATAGGACAACATGGAAAACAGATCGAAGGAGCTGCGAAGATGCTGAAGACCAGCACGTTTTAAACAGTGAGTGAGCAATTAGCTTTTCTTTAGTTCCTTTCTTTGGCTTCGGGACATGACTTTACCGTAAAAGAAAATGAGGGGTTTCTGACACTACTTTACATTTGTTGTCGTTACGAAGCATTTAGTGAGGAATTACAGATTTACAAGCACGGGGATTTCCTTCTCCATCAGCAGAGCCCCCACAGGGGCTTCCCATCACCCCCTTCCCCACGCAGGCAGGAGCCCCTGTGCTGCGCCGTGGGCAGGCTGTGGGCTTCCTCCTGTCCTCACCCCACGTGTGATTATTAAGTTCTTATCGCAATAAGGAGTCACTGACACTGGGCTGCTTTCCAGGGAATGCTGCTCCCTTAATAGGCCATTACATCTCAGTAATAAGGGCTAAACTCTTCTGGGGGCATTTAGTCATAAATTAAGTAAAATAACACCACTGATCCTGTCTTTCTCCCAGCCCTCGCTAAGGGGGGTGATGCTGTCCATGGACGCCCTCCAATGTTGGCTTCTGGGGCTGGTGCAGGGGGTGCACAGCACTGCCAGAGGGGTGCAACGTCCCCTCTTGCTGTCAGGGCCATATGTGGGGGCCCGTAAACAATGCAGATAATAAAACAAACTGGGGACAGTCTGTGGCTGGGTTCACTGACTCCCAGATTAAGACCTGGCTCCCAAATGAGCCCTCACTTGACAAAGGGCATCTCCAGTTTCTGTTGTGCAGGGGCCTGGGAACGGGGTGGCTCCTACCCAGGGTATCTGCATGCCTTAGGGCATGGTGTCACAGGCAGGCTAACCCCTGTGATGAACCCAGGAAGGCAGCACAGACACCCACTTTGGCAGGAACTGCTGTGTTTGGGATGCTGAATCCCCTCCTCTGTGGCTACACCATAGAGTAAGTGCTGGCCTGTACGGATCAGACCCAGAGACTCGTGTGATTTCTGGCTGTTGGCCACAGCTTGGCTGGAGAGGCTGCTGAAGCCGAGCTGCCCAGACTCTCGCAGCATCCCAGATAGGGCCATGTGCACCTTGTCAACCAGGAACAGTCCCTGCCCCACACCTCCCAAAGTCATGTTTAGCAGAGCTACCCAACCCAATGTTGTGCTAACAATTCCCCACTCCCTGATACCATTTTGTTCATGACTGTGGACATGGCCACACCATCCTGCAGGGACTTGCAAGAGCTGAGCTTGGGGTTGTCACTGCATGCCCAGGGCTGCCATACCCTCTGTGCTAGTGGGAATAAAACCATGGGCCCACCTTTGCCCCGTCGAGAGAGCTCTGGAGCCTGGCTTGGGGCAACCTCCCACTATGGGGCTTGCAACATAATCTCCCACCATGGGTTGCAAGGTAGTCTTGTAGCATGGAGGTTTGTGAGGTGGCCTTCCACCATGGGAGCTTGCAAGGAGGACTGTGAGCTCTCACCTTCATCCTCTTGATGATGCTGAAATGCAGGGAGGATTAGGGCACTGAGGGAGTGAGGGACATGGATGGCAGCTCAAGAAAGGAGCATCTCCAGCACCAGCAGCTACCAGGGAAGGAGCATCATGGGGTGGAGCTGGGGCAGAGCTGCTATATCCTGCCCAGGAAAAAGAGCAGTTCCCTATTTGTTGTTCTCACTGGATCTGGTTTGCACTGGGGTTCTCTGATCCCATAGGGACCTTGTCCAGGTGGAGACCCTGCTGCATCCAGCCTCACGTATTGCAACAGGTTTCAGCAGAGCCAAGGGAGCCAGGGTAGAACCCCCTCCTGATGTCTGACCCTGGGGGCAATGGAGCTGCCAGCACTCTTGCAGCTGTGCAAAATGAGACCGGCACGTCTCTGTCCCCCAGGAGTGGGGACACTGAGGGTGCTCCTGCTGGTGTCCTGTTGTGTCTCCAGCCCTCATTAGAGGCAGGTACAGCTGTGCTGGCCTGGGAAAGCCCTGCAGACCCACGGCTGCTTTGAAACGGAAGTTGCAGCACTTTGGGTTCACTTGGCTTTAAAGACAATTTGGTGACAGCCGTGCAAACCTTCCACAGAGACACCCCCTGCCCCCCCACCTCCTTCCCCACACCAGGTATATTGATTTAATTTGCACCTGTGCATTTCTTGGCACAGCCTGACCTGGAGCAAGCCAGGAGTAAATTCAGTTAGGAGACTTCTGGCACAAAGCTGCCCCAGCTGAGCTAAGCCAGCATGAAACAACAGGAGTTCAGCAGGTTCAGCTTTGTGTGCAGCCCAAGGTTGGGCTGTAGCTTCAACCCTGCCCCGAGATGGTAGGAGAGAACAGGAGGTGTTTGGGGTGAAGGGTTTTGCTGTGGGTAATTTATGTTGTCTTAGAGCAGCTTTTTGCTGATGCTCACAGCTCAGCAGGAATGCTCTGGATTTTGCCTGGCTCCCCCCTACCTTCCCTGCTCTACCAGCATTCTGTAGCACCTGGGGATTCCCCCTTCTCCCCTCCCCAGGCCCTAAAGCAGCCTGGAGGGATTGCACCCTGGGAACAATCCCGCTGCCGACCTCTGCTCAGGTGATGGGGACCTGTGAGCAGGATGCTGATGCTCATACTTGAGGTTTCGTGCTCAATTCCCTTCTAATCCAAATTTTCAATTGCTCATAACTTATGTCATTTGGACTGGAATTTTCCAGACGTGATCTCCCCTACAAAGGTGGGTCTTTCCTTTCCTTTTTTTTTTTTTTTTTTACCCAAGAAAAGCATTCAGCCAAATGGTCTGGCTATGTCCATTTTCTTTATTTTTTCTTATTTTTTTTTTTTAGTAAACACAGACTTTTCTCATTATATATTAAAATTATAGTTATAGAGTCACCTTTCCTGCTGTGGTGTCAGTGGGGAGCAGGCCTCTGGCCGACCGCCGGGGAGCTGGCGTGCAGAGGGGGATGCTGCCGTCCAACCCAGCTCAGTTTTCCCCGGCTCACCCCAACACTGACCCTCCCCAGGCCCCTTTGGGTGCCCCAGGAAACCTGAATTATGACCGTTTGAGGAAGGCATTTTGCCCAAGTGCAGAGCAATGCGTGTTCCCACTTTAGGGTTTGTTTTCCTCCAGCAAGCTGGAGGCAGATTGGGTGGGGGTCAGGCTGCTTTCAGCCAGAGCCAGGGGTAGGTTCAAGTTCAAAACCCCTCTTCCTTCCAGATTTCCCAAAGGCACCGATTTTCAAGCAGGGCTGGGAAATACACATCTGCAGGTCTTTTTGATGTATTTATGCTGTTGCTCCCTGTCATCTCCCTGCTGTGAGGGACTGGGGGATGGTCCCACTGAAGGCAGTGAACATCCCCACTTGGCTCAGGATGGCCAGCAGTGGGGACAGGCAACACACACATCCAGCCCTGCGGCCGACAGTTTTGCAAGCTCCTCCCTTCCTTCTGGTAGCAAAGGAGTTAAAGCCGATGGGGTGAATCCCGGGGGGGCTCTTGGGGGCCATGGCTGCGCAGAGCAGGGCGGAAGCAGCTCCCCCTCTCTTCTGCTGCTCGACATGATGTCACCTCCCCGCTCTCCCCAAGGAAGCATTAACGGAGCCCGTGTGCTGACGGGGCGGTGGGGCCAGGCCGTGCAGGTGGGCAGCACCTGGCAGGGAGTGCCCATGGTCAGAGCTGACAGAGCACCTCAGCCCACAGCACAGCCCCCTCCAGGGCTACATGCCTCCTCCCAGCTGCCTTGGAGAAGCCAGGGGTGAGACAAGTCGCTCTGCTCCCCACCTCCCTTCTGATACCTGATGGGAATCAGGTGAGGACCAGAGAAAATCCCCATTACATTTTCTAGGGATGAATGGATCATCTGACAGTGGAAGAGTTACCCAGGCCAAGATCTGGGTGGAGGAAACATTATTTATTGGTTCTCTTTTTGGGGCAAGGAAGACCATGGAGTATCCCTGCTGTCCCTCCTCCGTCCCCATCCCATCCTGCCAGCAGATGCAGGTCCAGCTTACACCCTCATGCACAAAAAGTCCCTTCCTGCAGCCCTTCTCCTCTGCAGAGAAGAAAGGCGTGCAAAGGAGGTTCCTATATTTCTCCAATTAATGTAATTAAGAGAATTAAACTTTTGGAGAGAGTGAGTTTTTCATTTTCTTTTTATTTGATTAGGGAAATTCCCACTGCGCACTCTGTGCAAATGAAACCCAGGCTCCTTTCCGTTGTTCAGCAGCCCCGGGAGGACACGTTACCTTTCAATCTCGCACACTAATGTGTTTAGAGTTAAAATCCCCCCCGCCCCAGGCGAGCAAAGGAAGGATCCCAGAGCCTTGATTAAAGCACGGCTTCCTGAGCAAGGATGTGCACATGGAGCCGCTGGGTTCGTGGTGTGCCCTGCACAGCTAGCCGAGCCTCCTCATGAACACCAGGAGATGCCAGTGCATCCTGGGGCTCCCAGTATTCTGTTGTTTAGTCCAGAGTGGTACAGTAACACCCAGGGAAAAGCAGGGAAGCCCTGGGTTTAGGTGGCTGGTCCCCACACTTCACTGGAGGTCTGTCCTGGCCAGCTTGCCCACGTGAACTCCAGTGCCATGGCCCTATCAGGTGATTTATCACATAATACTGAAAAGTAATTATTTTTGTCAGTCTGAATATTAAAAACTCTTCTCCACAAGACTGGGTTTAGCTATGAAGGTTACTGAAAAATAAAACATGAGGAAAAGTCTTTGTCCAATCCTACCATGAGGCCTCGGGTACTTACACTGTCCCACAAGTGCTCCAAAATTATGCTCCCACAAGCCAGCTCCCCCAAATGAGATAGGCTTAAAAATCAATAAGAATAAAAAAATACATTATGGCTTTTAATTTTTCTTCGGCTTTCTGAGCATTTTGGGCACACAGGGGACGTGTTAGACATTAATGAAAGCTGCTATTCTCGTCCAAACACAATTTCAGGTGGTCGTAACTTTGAAAACCACGGGAGACATCACTGGGTCTGTGGCGGGTACAGACCTGGACAGGGAAGAGCAATCAAAAGATTGGGGCAAAATGACTCCTTTAGCCCCACTGGGGTTTCCCACACTTTCTTACAGTGGGAAGTGTGTCTACAAAAAGCCAAACCTGCTCTTTTTTATTTTTTTCATCCCAGTAAAAATCTGCTGACTTGAAGTCTGGTTTTCTGGTTCCTCCCATTTAGCATAATGAATTGGAGATAGAGCTCCAGGAGCGCCGTCTGGGGTGGGAGGAAACCACAGGTCGGCTCAGGAGGCAGCGCAGGGCTGTTGTGGCCGTGCCTACACGAGTACAGGTGGCCCAAGAGCGGGCTGGAGGTGAAACTTGGGTTTCCCGGTGTTTGGCTCCTCTCCAGTAAAAACTTTAAAGATCCGCCGCAGAAGATGAACGGGGTTATCTGGATTTAGCAGGAGGCGTTAGCTTTCTTTTCACCTCCAATGGAGGAGTGGGAATGGCTCCCTGCGGTCGGGAGGAGAACTTGAAGCTTTAAAGCCCATCAGGTTTCTGGGCTCGCAGTGAGCTCTTCTGATTATATCATTTTTTTTGATTAGGTGAAATATTTTTCTCTGTTAATCCCTAATTCTTCCAGTTTTCCCAAGGGTCATCCAGAGGAGAGAAGCTGGAGGGGGGAGGAGGGGAAGGTTGGGCGATGCCATGTTGGGATAATGGCACAGGATAGGATTTGTGGATGCTCTTCCACGTCCCCTTCAGCCCTCACTCTGTAATTAACCATAAGGGCAGTGACTTGCTGGTGATGGTCCCATGGCTACCCTGGGCACATGATTGCAGAGCAGCAAAGCACCCACAGCCAGCAGGCAGGGACCAGCTGCCCATTACAACAGCACTGGCAAACCTCCTCTTTCAGAGGATAACGAGCATTTTTGGCTCCAGCAGCGACGTGATAAAACACCACGAACTGCTGGTTTCAGACTTCTGCCATCGCTGCTCGGAGCATCTGTGGAAGGGAAAACTTCCCAGCGTAACATCCACAGCCTCTTAAGTAAATAGTCTTTAATGTTGCACTAAAGGGTTGTAGTCTTAATATGTAAAATCTGTTTAGCTTTTTTAATTCTTGGATCGCACTGTGGAAAGTCCTCCAGAACTTGCCTGTTGGCTTTTTTCCCCCAGCCTTTGGTCTCGGAGGAGCCGTGGCCAGGAACACCCTCCCGCAGAGCCGCGGTAACCCGGGGCCAGCAGGAGCTAGTGGGAGATGCCCTGAAGATGGCAGCAGGGCCATGGGCACCACACAGCCAGGGCTGTGACAACGCGGGGACAGCCGGCGGGTACCACAGCGCTCTGCTAAATGCTGTCTGAAGCAAATACTTTCCTTTTAAGAAAATAAAAAAAAAAAAAAAAAAAAAGGGTGGGGAGCAGGGAGCTGTTTTGTAACAAATGCCGGAGTGCTACCCACAGCTGGAACTTTCTGCTACATCAGGGTGGAGCAAATCATACCCGTTCACTGCAACCTGCCAGGATGCTAAAAGGCTTGTCAGCCCCTCACATCTGGGTCTTCCCCGCTGAGCGGCAGCTGAGCCTTTTTAAAGAGGGATGAAGAGTGGGATGGGTTTCCCCGATAGGTCTGGCTGCTGGCAGCTTCTTGCAGAGGGCGTTATTTTAGGGTTTGATCCTTTCCTTGTGCTTGTAGCCCTTGTCAAGGTGGGCTCATCACTGGTCTGTGGCTGTTCAACACATGGCACAAACGCAAGTGTGAGCTGGAGCCAGTATCCACTTGGCTCCTGATGGGGCTGTGTGTGCTCTGGTGCCCTGACTGGGTGCTGTGGAAAAATGCAATTAAAAGAAAAAGCAATCTTTCCTCAGAGATCTCCCGACTCCAAATTAGGGAGGCTGAAACGCTGTCAGTAAATGACAGACTATGGCTGGGAGAGGCACAAACAAGCACGAAGGGAGAGCACTGGGGGGAGGAGGAGAAGGTCGGGGTGCTGCACCCTTGTTTTTGTTTAGACTAGGAGTGCTGCAGCTGAACTTGTCTCCTGCCTGGAGTGGGGAAGTTTAGGAGAGGCCAGCCCTGCTGGGGATGGGGATGTGTGAGGGGGAGTAGCAGCCCTGGAGAGGGGGGGTGAGGAAGGGGGCTGTAGCAGGGCTGATGGAGCTGTAGCAGGGCTGATGGAGCTGGGCAGAAAGAGAGTTGTAGTGTCCATGGGGCAAATACCCAGCCCTGACCATGGGGTTGCAGGGGGATAGAGAGTGTTAACCCACCACAATGGAAAGTGGGTGTGGGGAGGTAGCAATGAAGGCAAGGAACGACTGGTCCTAGCAAAGCACTGTACAGTAGGGTTGAAATCATCATCATCCTCCAGTGCTCTGACCTCCATCTCCACCCTGCAGCTGAGGCACTTTCCAGCAACACCCAGGTACCGTCCAGATGGAGCAGCCCTGCCTCCTCCAGAGCTGGGCCAGGCAGAGAGCAACAGGCTGGCCCCAGAGACGGGGTCCACTTCTGTGTGGAAGAAGTGGTCAGTAGATAAGGAGCATTTGGGCCCATAAACCTCAAGGTAAGGTCCCTGGGTGGTGTTAATGGCCCTACAGCTGCTTGATGGAGTGGAAGTCAGATGCAGGGATGTAGGGGAAACTGATGGGTCCTGGGACCTAAACATCCATGTCTCAGAGGACAGTAGCTGTACAAAGAGAGCTCTGTGTGCTGGCAGGCAGGACAGAGCCCGCAGACAGACTGGGGGAGGAGGAGGCTGAGATCATGTAAACCCTGCGAAGGTAAGATATGTTGGACCAAGGCACAAAGCACGTTCCAGCAGGTGGCCAGTGACAGCTCTGGATGTTGATTCACAGGCACAAGGGGCTTCAAAGGAGAAGGCAGTGAAGCAGCACACCCAATGGAGGTGGGAGGTGGACTTGTGTTGTTGTGTGACGGAAGAGCATGGAGATGGGATGTGGGAATACGTCTGCAAGTGTACACAAAGCTCTGGTGCCACCATACCCAGCATCCATGGAGATGTGCCTGTGGTTTGGCTCCAGCCCGGGATAGGTGATATCTTTCCTAACTCTGCTATGCAGGAGAGGCTTGTGAGTTGCCACTGTGCCTCCTGAACTGTGGCACGTTGGCCTCACACTTTGTAGCAACTACCAAAATGAGGGTACCTGAGTGTACAGGGGTCTGTGGCCCCTCTGTGGAGATGGGGCTCAGCCAGCCAGCAATGCACCTGTCTGTCCTGCCAGCATCACCCATGCCCTTCCAGCTGCTGGTATAGTCCAGGCAGCACCACGCTCTCCCTCAGACAAGACCTTTCTGTGTGGGTACAGCTAAGCTGGCATTCTTGGTGCCTGCCCATGGTGTCAGCATCCCTGGGGCCACCTTGAGTCAGCACTGAGTCCCCTCTGCCTGGAACCCTGCCAACCCCTGAGCAATGATTTCCAGTGCGTGCAGCCAGGTTGTGTGTCAGGAGGATTAATGATAGAGGCTTCTCGGGCCTTTGAGATCTGGGTCTAATTTAAAACCAAAACAAAACGTAGAAATTTAGGAGCAGGGGAGTTGCTGTCCTGGGGCAAGCCTGGGATGCAGCTCGTCGCATATCCAATCCTGCAGTAACATGTGCCAGGACTTCAGAGAAGGTACAAGCAAACACCTGGTACACAGGAAAAACCCAGCCTCCCAGGGGTGCTTTCTTCTTTGTCTTTTGCTATTAGTCATTAGCTTATGCTCCGAAGCACATGGCCTTATCTTCCCTCCAGGCATCTTCCTTTTATCTACCTTGACTCATGGAGCTACAGAATCTTCTATTAGCCGCATAAATGTCAGATCTTCTTTAAAATCTTACAAAACTCTCTGCCTTGTTGTATCTTACGGCAATGAGTTCCACACATTAATCATGTGCTGGTGTAAAAATGAGTTTCTTATCAGTTTTTAGCTTTTGGTCTTTGAATTTAGCCATCTGTCCCGGTAGAACTTTCACTGTTGCATAAGGGATGGACACTCGTTTACATGCAGTGAGTTGGATGCCAAGATGAACTTCAGTTTTGCCTGACTTTTTCTGGTTAAAGGCTGGTGACTGGAAGAGTGTGACAGCAAGCCTCCCTCTGCAAAAAGTCTCAGTAACTTTCTTACTGAAAAGAGGGGCTGGCAGTGTAGCAGCTCTGCATGCCAGAGGGATGGGAAGTTCAGGCTGAAGATGTCTCCCAAGGCAAAGGCTTGGGGTTCTGCCAGGTTGTGGGAGGTGGAGGTTTGGGAAAGGGCTGCAGGGCTTAGCCAAGGACCAAAGGAAATGTGGAACAGGGGAGCGTTTGTCTTGATTTAATTTGACACTTAAACTGAAAGGGTGTGATTTGTAGCTGTGCGCATTTAAAAAGCTCCTCAAGATAGGGAAGTGGAGGCAATAGCAGGTTCGGGTGCCAGATCAGATAAGACCCTGTGGGTAATGCCTCTACCTTACTCATTTTTATTCAGCTTTATCTCCAGGCTCCTAAAAAACCCAATGGCTTGAAATTCTCCACTCCTGACTCTATTTCCAATATCTCCTTTACAGTGAGGCACCTGAACCCGATGTGATGTGCATTGTTGTATTGCCTTAGACTGGTATAGCACTCCCTGGCCCTGCCATCATGCACCCAAGGGCAATTTGGTGTCCTGGTCTCTGCTGTACACCAAGCTGTACGTTGTGATGTCTTTGAGCAGCTTGGACTGGGATACTCAATGGGATAGATCCCCAGAGCTGCTGAAAGGGGTTCCTGGAGGCCCTTGCTCTGTGCTAAATCCTGGTTAGTGTGCTAGTTAGTCCATATGGCTCTTGATGTAGGGACTGCTCCTTGCAGAGGGTGGGAGGAACAGTGTTGGAAGGACCAGTGAAGGTTTTGCTCACCAGGCTCCATCGCTTGTGCAGCAGAGAGCAGAGCAGCTGCCTCAGGGCTCACTGATCTGTAGGGGAGCATTTCAGGGAAGGAGAGAGGCAGGCACAGCCTGGGCATGTGGAGGCATCACCAAGGAATGTGCCCACACCCTCCACAGGGCACATCATGGGGTGCTGGCACAAGAGCCCTTTACTGAGCCATTCCAGCAGCCAGCTCCCAAGATGGGCCCTCTGCAGGTACCGGAGTAGCTGGTGGATCACACAGAGGCTCAGGAAAGCACTGGCCACGATGAATATGTTTGGCACTGACCCTAATCCTTTCCTGCCAATACGCTGATTGGAATTGAATTTCCAATATGAGCAGTCGTGGGACTCTATCTGTAAGCTGGCAGTGAGAGCTATAGATTTTTATCATGTGTTTCACAGCTATTTCTTTCATTTGAAAAAAATAATAGGAGTGACAGCTGAAAACACTTCAGCAGCCAAACTGTCTTGGTGGCGTTGGGCAGGGTGAGATGGGTCTGGATGTGACCATGGGATGGCAAGGAGGGAGGCACCATGTCCCCTCCCCCGGGGGGAGCAGTAGCCGCCAAGGCTACAGCCCAGCACCAGGACAGGACCAGCTCAAGCCTTGCTGGGTTTGTGGGAAGTTTCTCAGCCCCTCTGAGGTGGAGGTGATACGCCTGATGGGTTTGCAGCTAAGAGCATTGCAGCCAAAAGGGGATCTTCCCCCCTGAAGCTTCAGCCTGTTGTTTCTCCCTCAGCACAGATGAGGCCCTTCCTCCTTGCAGCATCCCACCACCCAAGGGGCCTGGGTATCTGCCTCTCATCTCCTTCCCTGGGGGATGGCCCATCCCAGCCAGACAACTGCTCCAAGGCTTTGCAGATCTCTGGCAGGTCTCGCTGACCTCGGCCATGTTTTTGCTGTTCATGTCCCACCTGTGTTACATGGTCAGCATCACCCAAAATGAGGCATATTCACAGGCAGGACTCTGGCAGGATTGAGGAGGGCTCTGGAGGTGAGATACTCTTTTTACATCTCCCAAAAATACTTTTTAAAAAATATTTTAATTTTTTTTTGTCACAGTGCAACGCTCCTGCCTCATGTTCAGCCTGAGATCCGTTACATCCCCCAGCTCTTTTCTGCAGAGCAGCTGCCTTGCCAGCTTCCCCCTGTATTTATTTAGGCTTCCCCCCCCCGCCCTGTATTTGCTCCGTTGAACCTTGAACTTGTCTTGGTGAACACCCTCCTGTTTTTCCTGGCTCTATATCTGATTTATGTAGATCGTTTTGAGCTCTAATCCTGCCTGGCTGACTTGGCTGAGCATTCCTGGCTCTGGCAGGAGGCACAAGCTCTCCAGCAGGTGACAAGAGGTGATCTTTGGCCATGCACAGGTTAAGGACAAAGTCAGTTCCTCTTCCTCTGACCCTTTCCACCCTCATATCTTTAACAAGACTGGTCCACCTGGGGCAAATACCCAGGGAATGCTCTTGCTTGAGAATTGAAAAAAAAAAAAAAGGACAGGCAGTATGTCCAGGGGAAAGCAAACATCCTAGAGATGCTGGGAAAGGGGCACAGCACAACTCTGCCCTGGAAGAGCCTCCCCTCTGCCCCTGTTGTTATTGCTGCTCCCTTTTTTGACCTGAGCAGTTTGCAAATATTTTCAGTCCTGCAGGTTGTTTCCATTAAGAGGGAAAAATCAATGAGGCAGCCAAGAGTCTGTGGCTGAGCCTGCTCTCTGCTAAAAATGGACCAAATGCCTCTTTCCTGAGTGCAAGGGGGTGGGTTTGCATTTTCCCAGCTCTGACCCCATCGCTTCCCGAAAGCTGCTCTGTGTTCTGGGCCTCCCTGCCTTAGAGCTACTCTGGCTTCTCCTCCCTCACCCTTTGCCCAGCCCCGGTGCTCATCCTCAGCTGGGGCTCAGCAATTCCTGCTAATGGGAAAAGCATTCCTGTCATTTCATCAAGTCGCTTAATAATGTGCCAGAAATGCCTATTGATTTCTTGCACGCTTCTGTGCAGACAGAGGTAAATAAGAGCCATTCGTCATTGCATTATGTATTGGTAATTAAAAATTACTAGGTAACTTCAACCAAAAATTGAATAATTTGAAGTAAAATTAAATAATTCTAGGTAATCAGTACTAAATGAGACCATTATTTTACTTATCAGTGACTAAAAATTACCAGGCATTTTTCCTCGTTTGGATGCTCTCCCTCGCCCTCCGTGTCAGTAGAGCCTTTCTAATTTGTTTTAATTGTTAATTTTAATGAGTAGTGTTTTCTGATAACATTTCAGCATGTTTTGTTGTTTTTAGAGAGGGTTTTTATTGCATTGCACAAAGCCTGAAGCACCTCAATGCGGGAGCAATTTGGAAACTAAATTATTATTATTTATTTAAATCAAACCCTCCAGCCTTTTTAACCGTTTGGCTGATTCTGTAATTGCTGTAGCAGTGTGATGGAAACGCTCATGAGGCTGGTGAGGAAGTGCCTGGGTACTCTTCTCAGCTCCGTGACCTTCTGCACAGATGTACCCAGCCATCAGTTCTGCTTCTTGGGAAGATTTTTTGGATCCAGAGCTTTGCTGTTACCCCAGGTTTGCACATCACCTCCCATCAGTGTCCCCCAGAGTGGCTCAGAGGCATCTGGAGAAGGACACAAGCAGGAACCTTCTGTTGAGGAGTCTTATCCCATCCACAGAAGAAGCAAGATTGAGGGTAAGCAACAAGACACAATTTCAGCTTGATTTTTATCTGATTGTCAGATCAGGGCAGGATGTGGCTGGTGCTGAATTGCTTTTGGAAAGGGAGCTGCTTCTTGGATTTGAAACCACTGCAGTTCTTAGGTCAAGGGCATCTTTGTCCCTTGAAGCTCTCCTGCTGTCCAATTCCTGCCTTAACTAGTGGGGCTGTGTGGGTGCACCATCCACCTGGACCCCCTGAGATACTCCATGGCTCTGAGAGGCAGCCAGGACCTGTGTCAAGTCAAAAAGCTCCACATGGCTCAAGGTGAGTCGTTACCCCAAGGTCCTCAGACCCTCATCTGTACCCATCCTTCTCCAGCTTCTTCCCAAGGGACTCCCAATACTTGTGTTGGCAGGAGAGAGTAGGGCAAGACCGGGCCAGCGCTGCTGCATTCCTCTTGCCCTTGGATCTTGAGGAGATCTCGAGGCAGATTAGCCCAATCCCCCCTTGAGCCTCCCTTCCCTGCAGGGGAGGCCTGGACCTCCGTGTCAACTCCAGTCTGCTCGGCAAGGGTTTGTCACCTCCCTGCTCCATGGCACAACACATTAGTGCATTCAGCCAAGAAGGATGCTGGCTGTCTTTGCTGCTGCTGGGTTGCATTACAGTCCCCTGTCTATGGCAATTTGCGACGCGCCATCGCCCCAGGGGCACGGCAGGATCTTCTGTTCGCCGGTTGTTCGCTGTGAGCACACAGATGCCTTTCACCCACGGGCCAAAGCTCAGGGAATCCCTGTAGGTATCTCACTCAACATGTGCCTGTTGCCCTGGAGGTGTTGGTGGGGCTGAGGTCTGGCTGTGAATGGCACAAGGCCAGGCTGGAGAGCCTCTGCCAGGACATGGAGGTCTCTGCTCATGGGGGCTGCAGTCTGTGAGCCTCCTGCCCTGGGCTGCTCTGTGTCTTAATGACTGTTAAAGAGGAAAAAAGATGTTGCCTCCTCCACGGAGGATGGAGTTTGTGAAACAACCTTATAATGTTCACTTAGTGGGCACCAGCCCTCATCCTGTGATACCTCCTGCTTTGGGCTGACCAAACAAGACAGCAGATGGAATAAGCAAATAATTTGGAGTTTTTTTCTTATTCTTTTCTTTTGTTTAATAAGACCCTCTTCCCTTCCCTGAAGTCCTAGAAAACAGCTGGGTGGAAAGCCTTACCTGATGCTGGTTTCAGGCCTGACTCTGCTCTTGGGGCCATGGTTGTTTCTTGGGGCAGTCCTGGGTCTCAGGGAAGGAAATAGCCTGGGAACGCTGAGGATGGACTGAGAATGGGAGCCTGGGGACAGCTACTGCAGCTGAGTAGCAGAGGAACCAGAGAAGAAAGGGTGGACTTATTCCTGAAAGCTCTGTTCCTCTCCCATGCACCTGAGATGCCCAGTCTTCCAAAATCTGAGCAATCCACTGTAATTTCCTCACTGGACTGGGACTGGCAGGAAGATATCTGGATAAACCTGCTTCCAGGATGCTGGGGGGCAGGGACCCCCGAAGTCTCATGCCCACTTGCCCAGCTGTGGCCCAGTCCCTGACTCGGTGGCCAGCCCCTGCCCTCTGCTGATGAGACACGGAAGTGCCAAATTCAGACCAAACAGCCCCAAATCTGAGGGGTGCCCAGTGGAGGGGGATACTGGGGGTCTGGACAAGGCTTTTTGTTGAGGTCTGCCTAGAGAGGCTGCTCCCTGCCTTGTACCTCTCACACCCAGGAACAGTTTTGTGGTACTTGGCATTCATTCCTCTATGCTTAATTTCATCCCATTTAGACCTAGTAAAAACTATTCCCTGCAAGCAATTTATTCAACAAATGTAGCTGGCACTTTCTGTTGCTGAGTTGTCCAGGAAGAGACCACAATTTTTAATGATTTTTTTCCATTCAGTGAATGCTCTTTATGTCAGTATTTGAGCTCAGGGTTATTCGTGAATGGCAGTATAGTAAAAAAAAAAAATATCCGGTGGCCTATCTGAGCTGCAGTTTGCTATTCATGCTGCGAGGCCAGGCACCTTATCACACCAAGTATTGTTTCTCTCCCCTGAATAGGAGCCCTCATCTCCCTCAACTACCTCCACTCCTACCCAGAACAAAATTAATTTCATCCTGCAACAAATCTGGCTGCTTGATTAAATGAATCTGTTGCCAGCCCTGAAAGATATCTCAGTGAGCAAAATTTCATTTCTGGTTGAACACCCACCGAGCCGGCCACAGATACAAGCGGGTGGTACCCGGAGGAGCTCAGGGCTGTATTTACACTGCTAACCTGCCTCTGACCCCCTCACTTTGGCTCGTAATGCCCTGGAAAGCAGCTCCTGAGGGTGTGTAAATACCCTGGACACCTAAGGCTCCACATCAGGCTCTCCCACCCCAATGCCTGCTCCTGGTTGGTGCCTAGTCAAGCTTGGCAGATTGAGCTCTTTTAATTTTTCCTTAAAAAATCAATCCTTCCAGCCCTTTTATCTGTTGTAGGGGAATATCACCCTCTACATTGATTTCTCTGCAATTCCTTGGTGTACTCTGAAGATCTGAGTGTGTTGCTGAACCTGGGGTTAGAGGTGTGATCCTGCTGGCATTGCATCCCCAACCCTATCCAGCTCTAGTCCTCTGTTATCCTCAGCCCAGGATGACACTGCCTACTTCTGTCACTATCCCACGCACTCTCTCTGCCTTGTTTCCAGGCACTGAGGCCCTTTTTGTTCTGTCTATCATGACAAACATAGGGGAGTACTCACGGCCGCTGCCTGGGGAGGGGTTTGCCAAAACTATCCTATTCTGGAGCATTTTATAGTAACTGTGTGATGAGGAAAAGATGGTGAGGGCTTACCGTTCTAATTAGGATCGTTTTTGTCTTGCAAGAGGGATTGGCGGGTAGTATTTATGGATACGAGTAGGTTCAGAAAAATTCCTAGCACCATCTGTTTGAGAGAGAACAGGAAGAATTTCAATATGCTTTAGACCTTGAAGAGTAATGTTTGTATAACAGGCTCATAAAATCAATTTCTAATAGTTACAGGTACCCCCTCAGGAATTTAAATAGTCTGTTAACAAAATTATTCCATCTGCCAAGCAAATACACTAAGTATGCATGCTCCATACTACATATATGGCTGCATGTGCCTTTCTCCTCCACAGCGTGCCCTTGTGTCTTGAGAGCTGGTTTCGCTCCTGGGTTACACTCAGTCTTTCCTGGTGGCACCTCACTCTATATTTCTGATTCAATGGGAGCTCACTCAGCTGCCTTTGGCCTGTCAGATGAATCATGTTATGGTCACCTTGTTCCCCAGGAGCTGAGTGTGGGGGTCGCTCTGTCCTGGTCCCCTTCCTGTCTCCTGCTTGGCTGCCCATGGGCTGCCAGGGGGAGAGAACTGGCTGCAGGGGTTAAAAGGGTTATAGAGGACAGGGGGTCTGAATGTGCAAACGGAGAACATGCTAGGGGCAGGGTCAGTCCCTTCACGCCCTGTTTGCAGCCTTTTTAAGCTGGTGTTACAGCCTGGACGTTGGGCCAGTTGGGCTTTGCTCTGCTTCCAGTCTCCTCAATCCTCCATGGCACCTCACTTTTCCATTACCACTTTGGATCCATCAGTGCCCTGCTTGTCGCCAGAACTCCAAGGCATCCTGCCTTGTATGTTTGGGAACAGGCTGACAATGCAGGGCATATGCAGGCAAACTGCAAATATGTCATCCCGTTAACTCAACAGTTTGCATTTAATGCTGCCCGTGGAGCCGTGTGACACCTCGCCAGTTCTGCAAAGGTTGTGTTCTCAGTGTTATCGGGAGTGATTTATGGTGAGAGTTAGGTTGTGTGTCCAGAATATCGATGGAGGCGTTTGCTGCCTATTGTGTTTAATAGCTGTCGGGGTCCCTCTTTTTACCATTGTGTCATTTGCTGCCTGCCAGCCTGTGCAGGTCTGGGAGTGCGTCTCTGTCGGGGCAGAGTTATTGATTACGGCGTGTTTGGAGTAGTCACTGGCTGGGTACGAGTGGTGGGTGCCTCTTCCAGATGGCTGCAGCAGGCACAGCACTCGCTGGCCACTGTCCCCAAGTCCCCTTACCCACCTGGGGCAGCATCATCGCAGAGAAGGGGCCCAACAGCGAAGGGCTCTGCCCTCCTTTTCCCACCTTGTATCAACCAGAACCAAAGTGAAATGTGAGTGACTCTTTGCTGGGGAGCGGAGCTGGAAGGCTAAAATCTGCACGGTTTTAATGGATTTACCCTCTCCACCCCACAGGCAGATGAGGCACAGAAATCCCATGGTATTCACCAGTGGTCAGGCTGGAGGTGTCCTGGAGGGAAGAAGCAAAGCCCCACATGTCTGAGGTGCGCCAGGAGACTGGGATTTCCCTCTGATGATGATCTCTTTGTGTCAGGCGGTTTCTTCTTCTTTTTAATTTAAAAATCCACATTCCCACTTCCACATAGCTCGTTATCTCAGGGCATGTGATGAGGTGTCCAGGGGTCTGTCCCGGCAGAGATGATGCAGAACACATTTGCACAGGCGGTTGGATCTGACCCCCCTCTCCCTCGGGGAGCGGGTGGTTTTCATTTCAGCCTCTTCCATTAGAAGCTCTAAGGGGAGCTCCATCTATTAACTGAGAACTGCAGGCCTGTAAATTTTGGCAAGAAAAAGTCCTTGGAAGCAAGTAATCTGTATTTTCTCAGAGCTGTTTGTCCTCCCTCTTTGCATGTACAGCTTTTGCTGGTCGGGAGGCAGGTACTGCTGCTGACTCCTTCTCCACATGTGCAGATTGATGGTGTCTGCTCCAGAGCCCGCTCCCTCTTCCCTTTCTCTCCCTCTCAGTTTTGTTCCTTCGCTTTTGAGCTGTTTCTGCTTTGCTTGGGAGACTCCTTTAGCTGCCAAGTCCTGATGTGTATCTGTTCATTTCCTAGGGCAAACACATTGATCTGTGATTTCTGTTATGATACTGCAGATTTCTGTTCCCTTTATTCTTTTTTTTTTTTAACTTTATCCTGCCATCCAGGAGGTGGTTTCTGTGCTATGGAGAAGCACAATGTTTCTAGAAAAATGTGTGTTTCCCTGCCTCAGAGCTGTGCCTAATTGAGTACAGAGCGAGCGTCCATCCCTCTTAGTTCCAGTGTAATTCATTGCGGTGTGTTCCTTTGTGATTGTGTTATTCCAGCAATAACAGCTACTCTCCTTCCAGATATTTATTCTTTTCATGAACATCAGCATACTGGCAAAGAGTTGGGATTTTTTTTTTCCATCTTAATGCTCTACTTCATAGCTCAAATCGGGGATTTATGCTTCAGGGATCTCGGAGAAGACTTTCCTCTTTTCTGCTACCTCTTTCCAGAAGCGCCATCTTTCTATGCTGGGATTTGGAGTTCTTGGACATGTGTTACTGCTGCCGGGGATGCTGCTCACTGCTTTCAGATTTGTATTTACTGCGGTGCTTTGCTCTTTAATTTTGTTGTTCTCTCTCTGGCACAGAGATGAAGTGATGCAAATAAAGGCTGGAGCGTTTGGTTTGGAGTCAAACCAGCACTGGCCATTCTGAGTGGGGGCTGGGGGGAGTGGGAGGGCAATGGGCAGCATCTTCCTGTGCAGCCGCTGCAGCTCTGGGCATCCTGTGAGGGCTGTGATGGAGGGGCAACAGCCTGGACAGAGGTGAGTGAGCACCCAAGGTGTTCCCAACACCTGGCACAGAGAGGACAGGAGGAGAAAGCGCATGTAAGACAGAGGTGCCTCCCAAATATACTGCTTACCTCTCCCTGTGCTGAGGATAATGCATTAGTTTTTCATCCTGGAAGACCTTATTTCTTATTATGAGTTAGTTTTACAGCACCCTGATGTGTGCTCAGCACTTTACAGTGCGGGGAAAAAGATGAGGTCCATGCGACAGATTTACCCGGCATTAAATCCTGACTGAATTACAAAGGAAAGAAGCAGTGTGTGTGCCCTGGCCTTCATCCTGTCCTGCTGCCACAGGAGCTTTGAGCAGCTTCTACCTTTTTTAGTGACATGAGGGGGTTTTTCTGCCCCATGGCAGCCTTGCTGCCTGCTGTGCTCTGCTTCTCGCCCAAGCCATCACTTTTGGCAGGTGGGAGTCCCACGAAAGCTGCAGCAAGGAGGGCATATGGCTCACAGCTCCCAAATGGGGACCAGCGAACAGTGCAGTGCCAGGACCATTTGACAGCCTGGCACAGTCCCCCTGAGCCACCTGCGGGTGGAGGGAAACATTGGCATTCAGCGACGGCTCATTCACCCAGGCTGGCATCTCAGCTGCAGGCTGTGCTGGAGCCAGTGGGACCTGGAAGCTGTGTCAGGGCGGGTTTGCGGCGGGAAGCCATGCTGGAGGAGGGCAGGCTGCCCCAGAGTCATGATCCATCTCAGGAGAGCTCTCTGTGCCCTGCCAGAGGGTGCCTGGGTGCACCTCAGCCCAGCCATCTGGGCGGGAGAGGTGCAGCCTGTCTCCCACAGCTCTGGGACCTACGGGGATGCTCATGCTCCACCACAGTCAAGATGGGGAGGTGATGGGCCCTCTACCTCATCCCCACCCCCAGGCGCTGCCATTGCCCTCCCCGACTGCGTGGGAACGGCTCCTGGGGCTGGAGCATGCCGAATTTCACTTTTTAAATGGGGCTTTTGGCACCCGGCCAGGCAGCGTTTCGTGTTGTCAAATATTTTGGCAAACCGCATCTCAGCTTTAGTCTGAAGCGTCTTTTGCTGGGGAAACGGCACCGAGCCGAGCAGCCAGCACAATCCCAGCGCAGAGGGGAACACCACACTGCTGGCCATATCCTGCATGGGAGCTGCTGGTGCTGGAGTGCTGTCCCATCCTGGTTGGGGGCACTGGGAACTGCACCTGGACAGAGTGACTGTGGTTAGCAGTGAAAGGGCCAAAAAAAAGGTGTTTCAAGGTGACTGAAAGGGTTTGTGAAATCAGGCTGAGCGGGACAAATTGTATTGACAAGAATAAGAAAACCCTGAAAAGTGATTTTTCAAGTCCCTCTTTTGGCTTTTTGTTCTGAAATTGCCCTGCATTAAGAAGAGAATAAAAAAAAAAATCCAGCTCTAAGTAAACTAGAAATAAGGGGACTGTATTTTTTTTACCACCTCATTGGAAAAATGAAACATATTTGTTCTGGGTCAGACAAAAATGAGCAAAGCAATCAGTTATCCACAGAGCCACGCTGCAGGCTGGTTTCCCTTCTGCTCACTCTCCTGGGCATCCTTGAAAGAATATCCAATACCTTTTTATGATGTTTGAAAGAAAATATCTCTGAGGAAAGAAAAAAAAGCAAGGTGTGATCCCAAAAAGTTCGCTTTCACAGCTTGGACAGACCCATCTTTCCCTCCCGCGGCCGCCGCTCCTTCCTCCTGCCCATCACGTTGTGTGGTTAGAGCACACATACTCACGGCTCCAGCACCATGATGGGTTTTGAAAGCCTGAGAAATCCTCCCAAAAGCCTGGTTTCCGGCCAAAAAAACCCGAGGTTATGCAAACATGCGCATAGCTTGCAAACAGGCTGTGTGTGTTGGATGGAGAGCAGCTTTACGAAGCAGGTGTGAGCTGATGCAGGAAGAGCTGCGCTGCCTGATGTCTGCACTGAAAGCCAGTGTCAGCCCACAGACTGAAACCAGGGCTCTGGAATTAGAGAAAAAACAACCAAGGAATAAAAATCTACCCCTGCAACAGCATCCCAAGCAAAATTCCACCCGATCCCAGGCCAGAGGGCAGTGCCACCCATTTCGGTTAGGGCTGCAGGACCCCTTTTTGCTAGGCCACCAGCCCACGTGACGGGCTGTGGGGTGAACTTTCCCAACCAAGTTCACCCCACAGCCCATCCCCCATCATGCTGCTGCCATCCTGGTTATGCCCCCACAGCCCTGCGGGACTTGCTTATACCTTTGTAGAGGTTTAAAGGTAGATGGCTTCTTGGCAAAGGCATCCCTGGAATCTTCTGAGCCAGTGAAACCTCCTAAAAACCAAGTTCCTAGCAGCTGCCAAGAAGAAGCTTGTTTGGGTTTAAAATGTGTTCAGAAGAGTCATTCTCTTATGAAAAACTGCGGCTGTCAAAGCACCACAGCGGAGTTGCACTTATTACATATTAATGACTCCACATCAGCTGCGTTTGCTTTACAATACCCAAATATTGGAAATATCAATGTATGAGCATTCCTGAATGTGAATTGTCAGACATGCAGATCTTGGTGCCTGGAAGCCCAGCAGAGCCCCAGCATTACCCACAGTAAATGCTCCCTGTGCCAGTGAATGCCATTGTGGAGCTGCACGGTCACAACCCTGTGAAAGCTGGGAACCAGTGGTGTGGAAGATGTGAGTCTATCTTGCTCCATCCCGGAGCTGTTGGCTGCACCGACCTCCCATTTGGATGCTTTTAGCAAACAGGGTGAAGTGGCTCGTGCCAGTGTGATAATGTGGAGGGAGGCACGTGGTGTGAAAAGCCTCAAGGGGGAAAAGGGATGGTGATGTTTGCAGTGTGGGATTTTTGACACCTGATGTGGGAGGCTGAGCAGAGCAGGAGGTGCTCTCTGGCATGGAGAGGGTCTTTCAGAGTATTTAAGCCTTTTTCTGATTGCTCCCTGAAGGGGATTTTTTGGGGACTGAATCTTATCCCCTGCGTTGCTCAGTGGAGAGGGTTTGGGGTTGTCCTGTATAGGGCCAGGGGCTGGACTTGATGATCCTTGTGGGTCCCTTCCAACTCAAGATACTTCTATTCTATTCTATTCTATTCTATTCTAGGGTCTAAGCCTCTCGGGATGACAGGGCTGAGTGTCATCCTCCCCCTTCACCTCTCTCCTCCAGGGCAGGGAGGGATGCTGCACGAGTTGGGTGAGTGCCAGGCAGAGCTGATCCTCCTGGGGCTGCTGCAGGAGAATTGGCAGAAATGGGACTGGGGACCCTGCTGCTCATGCCATTCTCTAGGCTGATAAAGGAGACTGAGGCATCTCCTCTTGCTCATTCCCTGGCCAGGTGCAGGCACTAGGAATTATCCCTTGAGATGCTTTCTGCAGCCTCTACTGTCCCCACTGCCAGGCATCAGATCCTGATGGAGCACAGTCCCTGTGCACGGCAGGGCTGGTTCTCTCCCAGTCACCTTGCTGCCAGCAGGGCAGCAGCTTGGGCTTGCCTGGGTAGTTCATCAATGATGTGTTCTTTTCTCACTCATGTCTCCAGAAGATCTTGGTGGTAGGAATACACTTCCTGGCCTCCCTTCTCCTGTGTTCATTGGGGAAACTGAGGCATGGGACGGTGGGGATGCAAGCACAGATGTCTCCTACAGCACAGGTGGGTCTGCAGCAGAGCTGGAACAAAACCCCAGGGGGTTCAGCACTTCACCTTCTGCGTCTGCTGTAAATCCACCTTCTTCCACCACTCACTGTGCTCGGCATTAGCATGATATTAGTTTGAAGGAAACGTTGACTCTCTGTTGACTTTTTTTGGTTTTTGGTTTTTTCAAAAGCATGTCATGTGGGAGTTATTAAAGAGTTGCCTACATTTTACAAATATTTCCAGGAAGAAATTTGCCAGTGGGCTGTGGAAGAGGGAGTGTGATGCTGACCAGCACAAGGCTGGCTGCCAGACCGTGCTCTCTGCTCATCCATCAGACTGTCCCCAAAACCTCCCTTCCCCCAGTGAACTGGTAACAGTAATGAGCTGGGGTGCCAAAGTATCTGTGTACCTTGCATCACCTTAGCCAAGGTGATCAAAGGCTGCTTCCCTCCTCAGCCTGGCACGGGGGGACAGTGGCCACCTGCCAAGGCGCACATTCAGTTTGGAGCGTTTGCAGCATCCCCCACCCCCAGGGATGGTGGTGCCTAAATGAGGACTGCGAGTCTGTCAGGCTTCTGCCTGTCAGCTGCCTGTTCCTTGGAGACACACGGAGCTGAGCCCTCCTGGGGGATGCCTGTGATCAGCACCGCGATGATGGTCGCTGAATCTGGGGAAAGGCTGGGGCTGGAGGGCTCCTTTCTGGGAGCTGCCAGTGAGAAGCAGGAGGAGAAGCTGTGCTTAGGGAAAGGGCTTGTTAAAAAGCTGTGGAGAGTCACGGACAAACTGAGGGGGTTCTCTGCAGGACATCTCCAGGTAACACCGAAGGGAAGAGTAATGGCAGCTCTCAGTGCCACTGAGTGCCTTGATCCCCTCGGCCATAACTCACACGGCCATGAGTCAGTGTAAAGTGCCTCCTGCACCTGCCTGCCTCTGTAACGGGTAAACAGTAATAGTTTGTGGTTAAAATATTGCCCTCAGATGGTAATCTGTGCGACATGGTTTATACAGAACAGCTGCCCTGGGAGGGGGGTAACCTCTCCATCCTTGGCAAGAGGTTCTGTACTTGTGGTGCCGGATCCCAGGTGTATGGAGAGGGATGCTGTCGGATGTAGGGTTTTGCAGGCATCGTGCATGGCTCTGCACTCCACGAAGCAGGCAAGGTGCAGGGAAGGGTCTTTTACCACTCACAATAAGAGCAGTTACTGTGCTTACAGGCAGAAATGGTATCAGTGAAACCTCAGAAGACATCCTACCCAGAAGAACAGCAACACCAAATCCACGCAACACCATTTTCCCAGAGCTGTTACCTCCCTCCAGGATGGTGGTTCCTTGGGGCTGGCTGACCAGGATAATACTGGGCAGGATTTCAGTCTGGCCCTTGAGGCTCAAAAGAGGTTTGGGGACAGACAAAAGTCTCCTGCAAGTGGGTGGCAGTGACGCAGGGCAGAGCGATGGTATTGCTGGTATGTCGAGCACCTTGTTTATTACACCTCAGACATGTCGCAACAGTGCTGGGTTGTGTAATGGTTTCCAGGAGATTTTCCTGCTTTCAGCTTTTGGGGCTCTCATTCCCAGGGTTGGTTTCTGCCAGAGGTGGTATCTGGTAGAGAGAATGAGTTAAAATCAAACTTCTTAGGTGGGGTTTTGTGTTGAGATACCAAGTGTGTGATGGAGAGAGGGAGGAGGAGACTTCCACCTTTCTGAATTTTTTTTTTTTTTTGTGAGCACCTTCCTTCCTGGGAGCTTACAGACAAGGGGTGAAAGCTGGGTGCAGCTTCCAGTCTAGGTAGTCTGATGCTACTCCATTTCAAGAAAATTGTAGGCACTGACATCATGAATTTCACCCACAGGGATTTAAGTGTTTCTGCCTAGCACCAGTAAGAGGTGGTACTTGACAAGTGGCCTTGCCTTCTCACTGCAGGAGACTGAGGATCCTGTGATCCAGCCCAAGAACTTCTATGGAACTTCTATGGCACTATTCCTGCCCCTGCCAAGTCCCAGCCCTCCTCAGGCTGAATTTTGGCACGTTCCTCCCTTTCCCTTTCCTTTGTGCAATTTTCTTCTCTCTTCTCTCCTTTCCTGGGATTGGAAGAGTTTGCACATGCAATATGAGTCACCTTGACTGCTGCAAGGTGCAAAGGACAGAGAGAGCTCTGTTCTCCTGGCAGTTCCAGTTGGGGCTTGGATAAATCCTCTGAGTTGTCAGTCAGCAAAGGCGAGCTCCTTGTTCAGCACGGGTGACCCAGGAGTTTCAGAAGCTCAAAATATTGCACAACTTGGAAGAATTATCACTGGGAAAATTACTGTAGCACCCGAGGGGAATTCAGCTCTCCACCACAAATGCGGAGGCATTCAAGCTTCTCCTTGAAGCGGCTGCAAAAATTTCTTGATTTGGCCATTTTTGTTTTCCAGAACCTCATTCAGCACATTGGCTGAAATCTTCCTGGCCCGGGTTGTGCCCCCAGCTCCGGGGGATTTTCTTATTTTTGAAAACTCCAGCTAAATGCTGGCAGAGTTATAAGGAATTGAGGGAAGCTCTTAAAATGGAAAATGTTGGGCAAGCCCAAATAGCTTTGGAGCATGTGGCATGGTGAGGAGAACCTCCTTGATGGAGACTGGGCTCCCTCGTGCTGCTGTCTGCTGTGCTCAGCCAGGCACAGCACAGATGGGCTCTGAGCATGGAAGGATGCTCCTGCCCCCATTCCAAATGAGAGCATCAAATAGTAGGGTACAGCAACACCAAACCTGCTTCCCAATGCACTTCTTTGCAGGGAGGTGCTGGGTAGCAGTTAAGGGGGACCTATCCAGCTCACTGCCATGTCCGGGTTCCTTCCACATCCGGACTTCAGCCCTCAAAGGATGAGTTGCACCACATATTTGAGCCCACGGCAAGGTCCCCCTCTGTGCTTCCCTTGCAAAGAATGAAATAACCTGGAAGCTGTTGGTCTCTGGAAGCAATTTAGCATGGGACGTGGCTATTAATTTAAATAGATTACAGAAATTTGAACTAAGCTGCATATAAATCTTCTGACCA
Source organism: Neopelma chrysocephalum (assembly GCF_003984885.1). Taxonomy (NCBI): domain Eukaryota; kingdom Metazoa; phylum Chordata; class Aves; order Passeriformes; family Pipridae; genus Neopelma; species Neopelma chrysocephalum. Next base: position 3,419,229 of record NW_020897729.1, on the reverse strand, counting down.
GTTCTTTAGGCTTTGGTCTCTGTTGTTTACACTTTTTTTTTTCAATTTTTTTTCGATTGTGTTTTATTGATTCCTGAAGCTGTGATGTTTCAGTTGGAGCTCACTGCTTGGATGGCAGGCAGCTTCACTTTTCCACACATATTACCTTTCAGAGCTACTGTGAGTAGGACACAGATGTTGTTAGGTCTCAGGTAAAGCCATCAAAGGTGGACGTTCAATCAAGTTTGACATCATCTTCAACCTGAAGGCAAAGGGGTTGGTTTTGATTAGCAGCTCGCAGGGCTGAGCCTAACCCATATCAGAGCTGCTGCTGCTACTTTACCTGAATGGCAAAACCACAGATGGTAATTATAACCATAAGTGCTTACAGATTTCCTAACAACAAAGATAATTTGTTTGCTCCATGCCTTGTTAGAAGGAGAATTTTGTTCTGGTGACTGGGTGGTTTGTGAATCAGTCGTTGCCCTTTCACCCCTTCATCCCCGGCTCGGCTGTTCCCCCCAGCTGTGGCCATTAGATGTTGATCCAACCAGAAGGGTCCTGCCGAGTCTGGTCTCTGCAGCGGCCACAGAGACGCCAGCCCAGTGCAAGGAGCCATCCTGGCCTGGCAGGGAGTGTGATGCTGTGCTGACACCCATGGGATGTCCTGGGATGCTGGGCAGGGGAGGTCCTCCTTGCTAAAACCACCCTTTCCTCGTCCTATGCTTGTGCGTATAAATTCTGGGGCAATTGGGGTTAAAACTTGCTGCCAGGCTGCCCCGAGTCACTGGACAACTGCTGCTGGTCCAAAGCAGGGTAAAGCTCAGTCGCATCCCCCATGCTCATCCCATCGCCCTGCTGTGGGGGATGACAGCCAGGCTTGCACTTCAATTCTGGGAACCACTGCCAAAAACCATGGCTTTCCTCCCATCTGAAGGTGACCCAGCATCCAAAGTCTTGGGAGGAAAAGGGGGGGAGCTTGTCACTATTGATCCCTGACAGCCGGAGGTCTCTCTGCACCCTGCAGCCGCTCTCCGGTGCTGGAGACGGGTTACCTGTAAATTAAACCAGCTGGTGACAGTGGCTCGCTGGCAGCCCTGGCCCGTGTCCACAGCCGTTCCTTGGGGCAGAAAGCCTATGGGTCGGCTTGGACCTCGGCTTGGCAGCGACTGAGGGCAGTGTCTCGCCTGTCGCGGGCAGGCAGATAACAGCTTTGATTTCTGGGTCTCACTTTAATTATAATGGAAGGACGCGGTTCGTTAAGTGCCCGCTTTGCTTTCCAGAGATCCCTCCCGGCTGCCAAGTGCGCTGGGCTAACAAAAGCATTCCTCTCCCTGCCGGGGCCGGCCGCAGCAGCCCGTATGGCGAGCAGACGGAGGGGATTAATGCACACGAGAACAGTCTGCCCGACTCCCGGTCCCTGAACACAACCTGAGACCTCTGATCGGCCTCTCCGGAGGAAAAACTACCCTTGAAATGGAGACCTCCTCCAAAGAACACTCTTATGCCTTTACACCAGCTCATCTCCGCCTCTCTGCCCGGCACGGGCAGAATACCTGCAGGGTCTTGCCCCAGAGTGTGTTTCTCCTCTCCCACAGCTTGAATCAGATGATTTTTTCCATGCCAATCGTACCTGGAGTTGTTCAAGATGGTGATATTGATCTTGTTCATATTTGTTGCCTTAATGAGTCACAAATTCTGTCTGCAAGCAGAGGTGCTGGCTGGCTGCTGCTAACCTGCCTTTCTGGAAGGGTAGGAATTTCAGCAGATTTGGAGAACTGGTGTTTTCTTAGATTCCTAAAGGAAATTACACTAATTGCAACAACCCCCATGTCCCTGCAGCAAGCAGAAGTGATAGGATCTCCCCCAAAAGTTTGCTCCTGGTCACTGTAACCTTCCTACAGCCCGCCTCCCACCCTGCAGCGCTGAAGGACCTGCGTGATGATCTGCCAGACCCCAACACTTATGGCTGCTTTGAGGACAAATTGTTTCTGTGCTAGTTCATCTTTTGGCTGTGGATGGTTACCTGGGCTGAGCAGAAGTGTCAGCTTACCACATGGGCAGGGGACTCGGGCCGTTCACTGCCGCTGCTCTGATCTTGGGTGTGGCCAACATTTCCTTATTTTGAAATTATTTTAATATTCAGGCTACATGAATATCCACACACGGGCACAGTACACGGGGTCACAGCACAGTGCTAATGTGGAATTAATATAAATGCTCTGTGGGGTATGTCTAAACAATGGTCCCATATTAATCAGCTTAATATTAATCAGCTTTCTCCTCCACTCAGATCTAGCAAAGCCCCCCCTCCAGAGCAGGACGTGGTGCTGGTTTGGGGATGCAGCCTGTTTCTGAAGCAGGACAGTGTGCTTCTCGCATGTCTCAGATGCTCTTCAATAGGCTTAATTTAAACATTAACTCCCAATTTGCCTCTGGGCTCAGGGCATGGAAAAAATTAGAGCAAAGGGAGAATTTTTCAAGAAGTTGTGAGTGAGTAAAGCAGGGTTATAATAGAAATAGTTTTTGACCTTAATTATGGCTTCTAATGGAAATAGTTGTGCAACCTCAGCAGTGGGGTTTGGTACATGCAGCAGATCTGAGCCAAGGATGGTGACGGGATGACAACGAGGGCTCGGTGGCCTTGGCTGCTCTCTCATAGGAGGCTCTCAGGCTGAGGCTGGCAAGGGAAATGTTCCTCATTTCCACCATCCACAGCTCTGGCTCACTCCACTTGGACCTAAGGCTTTGCCCCATTTCTGCTTCAGACAAGATTGTAAGCGGCCTCAAAGTCCCTCATCACAGCCGGCAGATTGTGCAGCCGGCACCCAGCACCTCTGGACAGAGGAGCGGTAAGAGCCTGTAATTCCCTGCTGGGATCAATACAGCAAGTCCCAGCACAAAGGCAGCACAGCTCCCTCTGTTCTACTCCCACCCAGGCAGGGGCAGGAGGGACAGCCTGACTCTCTCTCCACTCCCCTGGGGAAGCAATTCTCGGCTGTGAACGCCGATACAATAAACTCCAGTGCTGCCCTCCAGGGATAATGATGCCAGTGGGAGCTGCCGACCTGCAGAGATACTTGTTTGAAGGATCCAGATTGCAAAATAATGACATAGCATTTGCTAGGGGTGGGAGCAGTATGGGTTAATTACTGAAGAGGAAGCACATCACCTCTGGTGTTGGGTCAAACCTCCTCGCTCTGGAATTGTGTTGTTATTACCCCTGCTATAACGGGTCACTTGGCACAGCCTGGGAGCAATGACGTGTGTGGCTAAAGTGATTTAGAAACCTCTGTTTTGGGTGATAAATGGATCCTGGCCCTTCAAGGGACCAGGGATTGCCTGGTTCACCTCTTCTACCATAAAGGCAACCAAGATCTCAGGGCATGGAGCTGGCAGAAGGTTCACTTGTGTCTAGGGAAATGCAGGTGGGATGAGTGGTTGATTAACACAGCTGCAGGGCTGGAGGACACCAGCCAAAACCACTGCTGTCAGCAGGGCAGGCTGGGATGATGTGAGATCCAGAGGGACTTGAAGAAGGTGTGACCTCCTCCTGTGCCTGCACACTGCCAGCAACAGTCATGGAAAACGATGGTGACATCTTGCAAGGGACCAGTGTCCTTCACATCTGCAGTGGTGTCGGGGTGGGTAGGGAATGGCAACCCTTCTTCCCTAGAGTGCTGTGCAGAACTGTCCTCTTGCCAGATCTCAGCCAGCTTTAGGTTGTCCCCAGGGGGAGCAAAGTCACCTCCCAGAGATATCCATATGTCTCTTCTGGATATAAATGCAAGAAATGTGGATTGGTTCCCAGTCCAAAAGGGATGTGGGGTGCAGCAAGCCACATCCAGGCCTGTGTGGTGATTTTGGAAACATGCTCATGGTGTGTATCCTAATTTCTCGCTGCCAGAAGTGATCTCACAAGTGTGACCATGAGGAGGCATTGGGGCTGCAGCAGCTCTGTTTCACCTCCCATTCTGGGAGTCAGTGACCTGCAGTATCCCAAAGGCAGCTCCTGCCTGAACAAGAGCAGAGGGAGGATGCTTCCTTTCTGGGCAGGGACCCACAACAAGATCTCTCCAAATGCTCAGGGCCCGGCAGCCACTGCCAAGGCACACGTCCTTGTGTTTTCAGCTCTCAGTTCCTAAAAACTTTGGGAAACCTGACCATTTTTGTCCTCCAAAGGGTGCTGGAAAACCCCGACCTCAGTGTGGGGGTTGAGTTGTTTGGAAAATTCAGGCTTTGTGCTGAAGATGCAAACATGTTAGTTCCCCTCCATTGCCTATGTCTCTGTGTAGGTTGCAGAAATAAAGCAAGTGTTTAACATGCAGGCATTTAACCCTTTCAGGATTCCAGTTTATTCATAGCATTACCTAACATAAAGAATCCTTCGGTGCGTTTTGACAGCTACTGTTTTAAAGTTCTTATCACCGTTATTTCTTCTTTTATCATGGTTTTTGTATTGTGTGGTGAAGATTCGTCTCATTCCTTGCCTAGTTTATCTATAATTCAGGACGTTTTTACACTTAGGTTATAATTGACTTTTCCATGCTGCAGCAACTCAAACAATAACTATTAATATTCAGCAGTCTATAGTGATAAAGATTTCCATTTACTTTCTTTTACTTAACCGTGTGAATATACGACATCCTATCTCACACGGTTAATATTGAATTCATTCATATTTACTCTCCATTTTCCTGTATAACAATATTGAAAGAGTGAACACTGTGGTTTTGGGGACATCTGACTCCCACCCTCAGCTAGCCAGCCTTTCTCCCACCCTCAGCTAGCCAGCCCTGCTCCCACAGAGGGGAGCTGATACCTGCAGATGCTGGTGATGCTGTGATGCTGGCTGGCCATCACCCCTCAGGTCTTTCCAAGCCTGGGGAAGAAAGTGGAGCAGAGTACAAAGCACAGTACCTCAGCCTTCCTTGCCGCAGGGACAGGACCCAGGTCCTGCCACTGATGAGGAGGATGCATTTGCAGACAAGAAGCTGTAGTCTCAAAAATCCAAAAGGGTTTCAGATGGTGCTAGAGGGCTGTGAGCTGAGTCCTGAAAATGGGGAAAACACCTTGGTACGGTGCTCCTCATGGGGTGGGGTAATGCTATAGATGGATGAATGTGCAGGGCAGATTGATGGTGGAAGGAGCCAGGAGCCGGGCTGGGGCTGGGAAAGCAGAATAGTTTGTTTTTTAAGGGGACTATGCTGCAAAACAGAGCCAGGAGCCCCCCGCCCTGACCTTACAGGACTGGTGAGGAAGTCTGAGGACACACCAGGCTGATCTCCCATCCCTTCTGCTGCTGTAAAATGCACAGCAGCAGGTTCAGCTGGGAGGCTCTGAATACTGGCACTGCAGCTGAGGCTCTGACCCACCACTGTCACCACCAGCAATTGCAAAAGCATCTTGGCTCTGCCTCGAGGGCTTTATTCTGCTGCACAGCCTCCTCCTGTGGTGCAAAGACACCCTATGGCTGGGTACTGCTGGGACCAGTGCCAGACCCAGGCTGGAGGAGCAGCCGGGGTGGGAACTGGTAGGAAACCCCAAACACATTCACCCTGACGCTGGGCAGCAGCAGATGAGAAACCATCAATAGAGAAGATGGGGTGGTGGGAGGGTGAACTGTCCCTCACTGCTGGGGGTTGGGGATGGAGCCATGTGCATTTCCTTCCCACTGCCCCATGAAGGCTGGATACTTTCACCCCAGCTGTATGGGACACTGTGTGGGATTCCACCATAGGGGCTGGCACCACCCCTCTGCACAGTCTCCTCTCACATAACTGGTGCTGCCAGTGTGGGAAGCACTGTGCCGGGGAGATGCCACCTCCTCCATTCATGTCTCTAACGGAAGGTGGAGCAGGAACCGACTGTAAAAGCCAGCAGCGGGCTAGGTATTAACTGCAGCTGTGTCGAGCTGTTGTGACTGAGCTCTTCCTTGTAATTATGAAAAATGTCCTGCACAGGGGAGAAGTGGCAGAGCTGCTCCCCCCTGCTTGGAGAGAATGACTTTCCCAGGCAGATTTCCTCCAAAAAAGAAGGGCTCTTCATCCTCTCTGCCCCAGCCACCCACAGAGCAGGAGTGTTCCCACTGGTGCTGTTGGTAAGCTGTTCCTGCGCTTCACGGCTAGTTAAGGGCTAGTGGGGTTAAACGGATAGTCCATTAATCTCAGCCCCACTGAGGTCAGAGCCGAGGGACACACATGCAGTGGGTGATTTATGGGCAGCCTGGGCCTGTGCCCCCTCCTTGTGGCTGCTGCCAGAGCTGCCCAGTGCAATGGGCTCTTGCTAAGCCTGACAGGAGCTGGCTGCAGCCAGTGCTGCTTCCACCCTGGATCAGCCTTGGAAATAACTTGTCTTGCAAAGAAGCCTCAGGAGCAGGACTCCCCGCACCCCAGCTCTCATCCCAGTCACCTCCACTGCCCTCCCTGCCTCAGTTTCCCCGTCATTCAAGGAGTCACAGCCTCCCCAGCCTCACAGGACCCAGTGCCCATCTTAGCCAGTGCAATGCCCAGCCTGGTGCAAAGAACGGCTCTGTGACACCAAGGCAGCTGTCACCAGGCTGCAGCAGGTGGGATGGTGACAGCCAGGACTCCAGGGTCACCGCAGCCACAGGGAACCAGGACCTGTCCCCGCAGCACGTGTGGAGATGGGATACCCTCTTTTTTTCATGTTCCTCTTGGCCTCTGATCAGAAGTGAGCACTATCTGCCTGCTATTAGCCTGCCTGCTGCTCTCTGCCCCGGGAGCAATCACAGGGTGAATGAATAAACACAACAGCATTTAGTGAGATCTGAAAGGAGATGTGATGATAATTTCTTCCCTGCAAATTGTAGGCGCTCATGTTTTCAGTGTGCTGAAGGCAATTAGAGTGGAGCGGAGCTGGCAAGACGAGGGGCGACGCTGGAGAAGCTGCGACTATGGAGCCGTAATAACAATTTAGATTCTATTTAGATACAAGTGGCTACAAGTCGAGTTTCAATATTGAATCAATCGACACAGACAAATGATATAATATGGAGGGTTTTGCCGGAGTGGTAGGAGAGGGACCAGCCTTTTAGAGGCACCCAGGTGGGATGGGCGTCCGGGACAGATCCAGAGCTTCTGGCAGCATGGAGGGGAGACAGAAAGGGGTGATCCTGCAGGGAACAAATGGCTTTTCTCACAGCTTTTGGCACTCTGGGCTGGCTTATGCTCAGAATCGATTGGGGAGGTATTTTTAGACGCAGTCTGGTATTTGTTAACCTTCTTGTGCAGAGTGGAACTCACTCCTCAAAAGCATGTGTGTGCGCACGCGTGCGAGAGGCAGGAGAGATCCCGCCAGAGATAAAACGTAAGTAGCCAGCCCCAGCCAAAGGCCGGGTGCAGCTGTATAAATACGAGGCGGCCTCCCTCACCCCCACCTCCTCGCAGTCAGTGGGGCTGGTGACACTGGAGAATGCTTTGCTGTCATTAGTTAATTGAGCTGCTGATGTTAAGAAAAGGTTATGTATTTCTCCTGGTAGTTTTTCTTTGTAAAACTCTGACAGGGATCTCTTGCAATAGCAGTGGTAATGTCCCAGCTGGGGAGTCCGAGCAAATCTTCCCTATGGTGTGGAATTTTTTTCTTTCCCATCTTTTCTTTTTTTCCCTTCCATGCGAAGGTGGCTCTGCAGAGGAGCAGCGAACCCCAAGCCACCCTGTGCTCCTGCCTCCTGTAAGCAATACCCCACACTGCCACCCCATGCAGGGTCTGCCCACCAGCCTGTGTGGGCAGGGACCACCAGCAGTGTGGCCCCTCCACCCCCTTACCTGCTCCAGGGAACAGCCCAGGGACCCATGCACGGTGTCTGGTGTCCCCTCGCAGCCAGGCACAGAGTGCTCAAGAGGGGAAAGCAGAATGGATCCAGTCTCCAGTGCTGGAAGCACTGCAGAAGCATTGTGGTTTGCTCCTATGGAATCTGAAGTGCTCCACCAAATAGTACCCGTATGCATCATGCTGCCAGAGGGGTCCCTGAGCACCCATGTCTTGGCTGATGCCATGAAACTCATTTCCCTGTAAGTGCTTTTAATGCACATCTCTGGAGCCTCAGTGCCAGGGACCTGGGAGACAGTCTCCTTCCTCTGCTTTGTTCTGAGTTGTCCTGCTGGGAGGTTTTCCCAGATGGAGGTGGGTCTCACCTGGGATGGCTGTGAGCAGGCTGCTTTGAACAGGGTGGTTCCAGGAGGGAAATGGGAGTGCAGGGGTCCTGGGAGCTGTTGTAGGTGGGGCTCAAGCAGCATGGGTTTGCTGCTACAACCCCCCGCACATTGCTCTGCGGAGAGCAGGAGCGAGGTGTTAGCAGTCTGTAGGTGTGACGATGAGTTTGATGGGAGCATAGTGACGGTGCATCACAAGTTCATGTTTGATGGTCACTTCAACCCCCTGTGCCTGTGAAGCACCACCCAGGTGTTCGGCTCCTCCTGAGGAAAACAGGACTGGCTTTTGTGATGATTCACCTTCCAGTTGCCATCCCAGAGCAGCTCTCAGGTGTTCACGTCCACATGAAACAGGAGGCTGTCATTATCCACCCCCTCAAAGCCAGAGCACTGAGGTGGAGGAGCAGGCAGGGCGAGCTCCTGGCTGAGAGGCTGCACCCACAATGAGAGCAGCTCCAGCCATGATAGGTTACGTGACCCCAGGGCCAGCTGCCATGGCCGTCCTCACCCCATCCCACCAGGATTCACTGCTCTTCACAGAGGGGGTGCGTCCTCCCACAGGAGCCAGGAGGAGAATGGTTGGGCATGGCAAGCCAGTGCAGAAGCCCTGAGCAAGCAACGTTTTCACCTGCACTTCTGCCATGGGGATTTTATGCCAGTGTAACACATCTTGCTACAGCTTTTGCTCACCAGCTGCCTCCTGCCTCCTTTCTGTCTTCAGGTTTCCACCAAGTCTGCCAAAGCCTCAGTGCTTTGATTCCCCAAAACATCTCCGTCCAGTGCTCTCGGTTCTTGAACCAGGTGATGACTTGGCAACAGACCTGTGAGTGAGACAGTCCTGCACATGCCTAACAGCTGACTCTGCCAACCGGTAGCAAGCTCAATCCAGCCGGCACGACCTGCCCCTGTCCTCGCAGCCATCCTGTCCAAGCAGCTGTCATGGAGCCTTGAAAAATACTTACTATAAACCCAGTACTGAAGTGGAGGGAAACCCTTAAGAAGCGTCTGGGTGCAACATGGGGGTGACGTGCTGCCACAGTCCCGCACACCGGCCCTGGCATCGAGTCTCCACAGGATGAAATGTGACCCAGGCAGCCTTTGGGGTCAACGCTGCCTCGCCCCTCTGGGGTCAGAGTCTGGCCCGGTGGTGGCTGTGTCCATGGAGGAGGTCACTGACCCCAGCTTCCCACCACTGCCTGCAGTGGAGAGGCCACTACGGTGCCCTCCGCTAGCACAGCGGTCGCTGGCTGATCCTTAATTAATCCCAGGCAAAATTAATCAGTTGACATCCGACAGCTGAAGAGCGGATGGCGACCACTCTGGGGCTGTGTCTGCTCTGAGCAGTAGTGCTGGACTCGTCTGAGCACTCTCGCCCCAGTTTTGGGGGATGCAATCAAAATTTCCTGAGGTTGTGTTTGACGGTCTTCATTACCAATACAAAGATGTTTTCCCACTGCTGCAGAGCAAATCAGTCCTGGGACCACAGCAGCAGCTGTTGCAGTGACGGCACTGTGTTCCCCTCATTCCAGGGATGACCATGCCTTACCATTTCCCACTGCCTCATTCCCTCCTCCTGGCCCAAGTCTTTAACCCTTCCCCCACAGGCTCTGCCGGTTTGAATTTCTAATCACGGCCAGTGCACGCTGGAATTAACTATCTGATCCAATCGACACCCATGAATCCGTAACGAGACTCCACTTTAGATTAATCAGTCATTAGGCCAAAATGCCAACACAGTGCCTGAAAACTATTTGTCTTTCCTGACGCACTTTCTTTTTATTTGTCTCATTTTAAATGACTCCAAAGGGCTCAGCTCTACCTCTTTTCCTCCTCAGGAGAGCGAGTAGTTTCCTTGCCACGAGTGCCGGCCCCGAGTGCTGACCCTCTCCTGTCCCTTACAAGCAGCCTCAGATGCTCTGGCTCTGCTTCTCCGTAAATCGGCTAATTTGGCATATAAAAAGAGGAAAATCAGTCCTGACCATACATGCAATGACCAGCAGTTGTTTCAGGAGTGGGCACAGAGCTCGCTGGTGCAAAGTGCTGGTGGAGGGTGCCAAAGCTCCTGCTCCAGCCCTCGCTTGCATTTTGCAGTCTCCAGGCGTAGGGGATGCTGCACAGCCATGGGGTCTGTGGGGTTACTGCCCACAGAAATGATGGCAGTGCCAGCCCTGTGTCACACCTGCTGGCTGAGCTGGGATGCAGGGTGGACAGGGTGGATGCTACTCCAGAGGTAAGGGAGAGAGCAGTGGGGGTCCGGTTTTGGTGACCTCATTCCTGCAAAGGATATTGGAAAACAGTAACAAGATCAGAAGCAGGCTGAGATACGTGGCAGAGCTGAGCTGCAAGACCTGCTTACCGTGAGAAATTTAAGGATCCCAATCAGTTGATCAAAGGAGAGGAGACCTGAGCTGCACCAGGGGAAGATATCTGATAGCAGAGGCTTCTCCAGCTTAGCAGGTAAAGCAGGATGCCACAGCTGGAGGTTTCAAAGGAGGAAAAAAAATGAATTCAGGCACAAATATTTATTTGGGAGAGGAATTAACCACTGCAGCCAGGGGATGCTGCGGGTCCTTCAGATATGGGGTCTGTAAATCTGTGGGTGTAGCTCAAATGCTGAGGGTTAATTTCCTCCACACACTAAAGGAACTGATGGGGAGTTTTCTCTGCCACGTGCAATGCAGTGCTAATGCCTGTGGCCTCTGCTGGCTCTGAGACATGAATAAAACAAAACCAGTTCCCAGCTCTTTCATGAACACCTCTTTGGAGATGGAGGGGGTAGGAGCAGGATTTGCAGTGTGTTTTTGTGGCTCAGTCTGATTGTATCCCTGTCCCAGCACCCTCCTCCCAGAGAGCTGGGTAAATCTGATAAGGCACCAGGGTTAGGCTTTATCCCACTCAAGTAATTTCTGAAACATTACATTTTCAGCCAGACCTGCACCTTTTCCTGGGGAGCTGCAAATGAACCTTGCTTAGCTCATGAGGAATAACTGCTGATATGTAAAATGTTACTGGGAGCACTGGGGTGGGCTTGGGAGGGTGCAGGGACCGCAACAGGGAGAAAACCTGGTTGTGCCCAGCACCCTTGGAGAGCAACAGGAAAGCAGAGGGGAATACACAGCCTGCTCTAGACCCCTGTCACCAGCTTAACTACCTGATGCTAAGCATGACTTACCATTTCTCCTCCGCTGCTTTAAAAAGGGGAGTTTCTGCTCTGCAATATCTAATCATCCTTCAGGAGCGGGGCTGCAGGCAGGGATGCAGGCGGGCGCTCTCTCCTTGGGTGCTGTGGTGCTCCCCACATTACTCCTTGTTCACCACCACCATGAGGCATTGCCAGGACAGAGCCTTCACCCCAGAGTGCTGGAGGCTGAAGGTGACGAAGCTGCCCTTGAGGGCTGCGCTGTGCAGCTTGGACATGGGGCTGGACCCCCTCCAGAGGCATCAGACCTCCCATGGCCATCCATAACGATGTGGGGAGGGGAAATGAGGATGTAACAGGCAAAAACAACATCCCCTCTGCAAGCCCCATCTCCCACTCCACACTGGTTCCATGGAATAGAACTGGTTCCATCACCCCTGGGAGCCAGCCTGGCTTCAGAGGCGTAATCCCCAGAGCTGCTTTGCACCCCTCAGTTAGGAAAGACCCCCTTGCAGCATCAGCCCCAGCTCCCAGCCTGCATTTCCAGCCCCAGAAGTGAAAGTTGGGAGCAGGAGATGCCCCATTGCGTTGGTCACCCTGGGGGCCAGCCCCTTCCCTCTGGCTGCTCCGAGGGGGACAAGGGAACGAAAGGTGCCTGGAGCTTATTCAGTGTTCTTGCTGGAGGAGGGGAGTTTATTGGAAAACACCTGGAATCTATTAGGCCTGGAATATGGAGTCAAGGTTTTGCCGCCTGCAGGCAGCCCAAGTATAAATAGCGGCAAAGGGTTTGTTTTGACTACTTTAAATTGTGCAGGTTTCGTGCCCTGAGAATTGGGAGTTTGAAGCTGCTCCTAACGTAATAATCCACCCGCTTCCCCCTCCCACCCCAGTGGCCAGGAATCTGCACCTTGTTCTCTTCTCCTTCTCATTCCTCTCTTTGTTTGACTATTTTCCCTATTTCCCATCTGTTTATCACAAACCTCCCTCTTCCTGGAGCCTTCGTGAGTCTCCAAGGAGGGGAGAGTTGGAAATGTTGTTGCACGCAGGGAAGTGGAGGGGAAAGTTTGGAGCTTTACAATGAAAACCAGAGAGCTGGGGGGAGAAAAAAGGAAACAAAACCAAATGCCAAAACATTGGGACAGACCCCTCTGTGTGATGGGGTGACCCTCTGGTGATGGGGATAGGTTTCTTCCCCCGGGTGATGACATGAGCATTGCCACTGCATCCTGTCTGGGAATAGAGCAGGGAGGTTTGGTGATCGGCTGTTGCCCCACCACAGCCAACATCCTCTCCCATTCCCAGGGCTGCCACAGCAGCAGTGATGTTCCTGCTAATGCCATAGTAATAGAACGGTGTGAGGCTCCTAATGGAAATACTACATCACTGCCAGCACGGAGTCCTCGGTCCCAGTGCTAATGATTATTGCTACTCCCTCGTGCCGATGCCACCACGCTGATGTGCCTGGCAGTTCCAGGCAGAGACTGATGCAGCTTCCACTCCAAGGAGTTGCTGCTCCAAATTAGACCATACATCTGTGAGGAAAAGGAGGAAGGTAGCTCTGAGAGCTGCAGGCTCACGGAGAACAGGCCGGCTGTCATCATCTCTACTGTGAGCAGGAAAAAGGGCGGGCGTGGCCACTGAGGTTCCCCAACCTGCCCTAGCCTTCCCCTGACACAATGTCCCCTCATAAACACTGTGCTCCCTGTCTGAGGTCGGCCCACACATCCTGCCCTTGGCATGGTGCCTGGCTGAATTGCTCTCGAAGTGTTTTGGCATCACCTGGTGCAAACAGAGCAGCACAAGAGGCAGCGCCCAAGGGCATTGGCACAGCATCACCCATCCAGTGCAACAACCACACGAGTGGAGCCTCTGCTGAGCACCCTGTGGTGGGACCTATGAGACCCTGGGACTGCCCTGGGGCTGAACCACGGCCCCTGACCTCCGAGAAGTGCTGTAAGGGTCGGGAGCTGCCACACACAATGGGTAGCAGCTCTTCCCCTGGCTTCAGAGGTAGCCATCTGTGCTGTAGACCTGAAAGTCAAACCCTGCTGACAAGCCATCTGGGGTGTCCAAACGACTGCACATGGTGCAATTTATTTTCCTACTTTTCCTTTTAATCATTGGTTTATTTCATTCATCTGGTGAGAAAACAGCCTTGAAAACCAAGGGTTTACATCCAGGAAAGAGCTTACAGTGGCCAGGGTGACCAGGCTCATGGTGAACGCAGGTGTTGGCTTCTCAGCACTTTGTCACATGTGGCCGATGGCTGAAGTCATGCCTGGGGGCTTTGGCATCCAGGAACCCCAGCTGGGATCCCAGTGTGGGGACTGGGGTCAGGATGCCTGGAGACAATAACTAAATGCTAATCCACAGGAATAACAGTGGCCATAAACCACCCAGAAGCATTGTGGTGCTGCGCATGCCTGTGCAGGGGGACAGGAAGCACTACCAGATAAAGCAACATTGCCGTGGAGATGGAAATTGGGGACTGTCACTACAAAACATCCTGCCACAGGCTCGGCTCAGGCTCACCAGGGGGTTTTCCCAGGCTCGGTTTACCCTTTGTACACATTTCTGCTCCTTGTGGCCTTTGTCCTGATCTCGTTTAAGAAATAGAATTGGAAGAACCAGGTTGGATGTGAGCTGGGAGCTGGAAGATGCTCATGGCCCTGCTCAGCCTGTGAGCATCCGTGCCCATCACCGGGGACATGACTGTGCCCCGGGCACAGCGTGTCCTGCTGCTGGGGTTTTCCCACCTGGTTTTTGCCTGCAGCCATCCCATGGGTTGGCCTTGAGGTATCGGCACAGGGCTTCAGTGGCAGACAAGGCTCAACAGCATCCTTCCCTGAGGCGCTGTGATCAAGGACAATGCTGTATCTTTGTACCGGGAATGCCTGTGGAGCCCAGACAAACTCGAGCCACAGGCTATCCCTTCCACACTGCCAGAACTCTGGCTTCGCTCTATAGCTTCCCAGGCTGGCACCACTCCCAGCATCCCAGCAGTACACACAGGCTCTTGAGGCATGAACTGAAGGTCCCAGTGTGGGATAGCACCTTCCCTGGCCTCTTTGCTCTGCCCGGTACCAGCCATCTCTCCACCACCCACCCATGTGCACCCCAGGGTGCCCTGGAGCAGCAGACCTTTTTGCACAGGACAGCTTCACCAGCCACCCCCTTGTCTCCAGAGTGCTCTCTGCCTCTCACACCCAGCTGAGCATCCTGCAGCAGCGCCGCTGTGACCGGGCCACCATGGGGAGGGGGACACTTTGTGGGCTGGGATCCTGCACCCACCGTGACTGCGCACATGCTCAATCTTGTCTCCTTTCTCATGGAATTAGCGTGACACAATTAAACCATCTCGTTAGACGGCATTATTTACTCCAAAGGAAGCGTGGGGCCGGCCGCGGGGAGCTGGCAGCTCAGCGTTTCGCACATCATTATGTTCCCCTCACAGCTTTGAAGTCAGAGAGCCGAAGCAGCTCTTATTCCCTTGGCGGGCTCCCGCGCGCCTGGGCGGAGGTGGTGGCAGGAGGGCCCTGGGGAAGGCGTGTGACACCCGTGAGCTTCTTCTTATCCCAGGTCCTCACTCTGCAGATCATCTCCTGTCACTGCATGGCTTGGCACCTCAGTGGGGCAGCTTATGACCACCAGTCGGGGCTGCAGGGATGGAGACATCTCTACCTACTCTTCCAATGTGCCCCTTTTCAAAGCACTTGGATAACCCCCTTTGACATGCCACCACCTTGTGCAGTGGGTGAACAAGACTCCAAAAGCCCTCATACCTCCCTGTGCTCCTTCCCTGGGAGCACTGGTGTGCTCTCCAGAGAGTCATGGGCTGGGATGGGTGCATGGGCCAGAGATGAGGACTCCTTTGATGCCGTGGTTTGTTTACAAATGACGTGCGATATCCTGTTACTCTTGGCGCAGAGGGAATCAAGCAGTGGAGATTGTGGATTTGCTCAGCCTGCCAGGCCTCCCCAGACAGTGCTGGACCCAAACGCTCCTTCACCTTTCCTTCTTCTCAGGACTTATTCCACCCCTTTTTCAATCTTCCTCTGCCTTTGCTGCTCCTTTTTTTCCTTTTTTCAGCGACTTACTGCTCTGTGCTGGCAGCATGAATCCTTTTATCCCTCCGTGCCCACGCAGCAGGGCTGGAGGAAGCTGCCTGGGCAGATGGGTCATCTCCAAGGTTAAGCAGCATCTCGGCGTTGCTCCCAGCCACTGTTTGCCTCTGTCCTTGCTCTAAGGTTGGAGGATCTGCCAGCATGGCTGGCTCTGCCCTGGCTGCAGGGATTTCAACAATCTTTTCTTTTAATAGGACTAGGGGAAAAAAACAAACCAAAACAAAACCAAAATGTTATTTTCACACCTCTTTAACCAGCCGGCTCATCCTTTCTTCTAGGCACTGGCTGCGGGTTGCCTTCCCCGTGGCATTCCTGCCTGGCACGGGTCCCAGCCAAGGCTCCCGTGAGCACGCAGTGACCAGGGGGAGCTCCCAGCAGCAGGCAAGAGGGTCAGAACAAGGAGTCAGCACACTATGGGACCAGAGCATGGCAGGGTGGGCACCTCTGCCCTGGGGTGCCCTGAGGGTCCTACCCCACCACAGGGACCCTCAGCAGGTTCCTTGAAGCAGCTCCAGCGCCAGTGGACCCTTGCGAGTTTCCACCAGCCGCCGCGTCTCAGCCGCCGCTGCCAAATGTTTGGGGGAGAGGAGCCAAGTCAGGCAGTCGGGAGATAAATCTGAGCTCTCTCTGGCTGCACTGGGACTTTGCTCAGGATTAATTGGAGGCAGCGGTTCTCCTCCTGCTCCTCTCCCCCCAGCAGGGCCAGGGCAGTCGGGTTGGCAGCCTGGGCTGGCCCAGCTCCTTGCAGGAAGCTGCTGACATGTTTTCAGCATGAGGAAGGTGCGTGTGTGTTTGAGCTCAGGCACAATCACTTGTGGAGGTGGGAGGAGGCGAGGGATGTGCTAAACTATGAATGAGCACAGATCGGAGACATTCCCTGCAGTCTTGACAGACTCTCTCCCTGAAATATTTAGAGGTACTTGCAAGATGTTGTTAGATCTGGCTGCTCATGGGATTGTTGGGGGGTTTTTTTCTGAATAAAAGCCTGGCGTCCACCTGAAGTTAAAGCTAATCTAAACAATAGGGAAAAATAAACACCAGGATGTAAAAGAGGGACAACAGCCCCAGCAATAAAATGCTGGAGTGGAAAAGGGGAGTGGGAATTGCCAGCGGCTGGTTTATTAGCCACACCACACAAAAAACATCTGATGCAAGCTACAAGATGCAAAATACAGCCTCAGTGCAGCAGAATAAGGCACGGGGAGATGTCAGTGCTTGTCATCCCTGAGCTCCGCAACCCTGCTCCTCGCAGCCTGAATTAATCATTCTGCCAGGAGCAGCCTTGCTTTGACCTCCGCCCTACCCTCCGCCCTCCCCAGCAGCAGAGAACCTGGGAGTGAAACACTAGTTTAAGGACTACGTCTTTGCAAATGCAAAGCTTGAGTACATCCGGGCTAACTGCAACCACCCTGAGCCATGGGTAACCCCCGCGCTGGGAATGCCAATGGCTTCAGCATCGAGGGTGCCAGCATGCATTGAGCGGCGGTCTCAGCCCGTGGCTGCCCAGCATCCTCCTGCAGCATGTTATGGCGAGGATGTAATTTCTAAAATAACACGTTACTTTTGCTTAATTACCCCACTTTATAGAAGTCCCTTCCGGTGCCAAGCTCGAGTTATGAGATGCATTTCTGAGCCATTGTCTGGGTGCCAGGAAAGAAGAAAAAGAGAGAGTCAGAGTTATGATTGTTATTGGAGTGTTTTATTTTGGTTTTTAGATGTCTGGGTTTCTGTTATAAAATGTATGAACTGCAAAGGAACTGAAATCTTTATGCTCACAATATTAGTTTCTCATTTCTAGGCTGAAATACTTATGGCTCTTCTTAATTCTCTTGGAAATGTTCTGTGTGTTTACTTTTTTTCCCAGAAGTGTTTATGTAGCTTCCTCTGGAAGCTTCATTTTTAGTTAATTAACTTTTTTGTCCAGAACTTCCTTAGCTCAGTTTCTTTATTAATAAACCTGGCATTTCCAGTTAAGACTGTAGGTGTGCCTCTGTTAAGTTCACTTGGGTTCTGCCACCTCAAACAGATTGCTTGAAGGGTTTTGGCTTTACTCTGAACATACTCAACTCAGAGACAGCTTCAAAGATGCTCAAGGAGCCACAGGAAGTGCAAGTCTTCCATGGTCCAGTGTAATCAGAACTGGCATAGCCATGGGGGCAGAAGACAGGAGGAGTGGGCGCTGTTCCGACTGTCATGGCTTTGGCAGCACCAAAAGCTGCTCAGATGGGAATCTGGGGGTAAAATGATGCTGGGGATGGAGCCAGCACGCTGAAGTCTCTCCACATTAATCTCTGTGAATGCAGCATGAGGCAGGGGGTGGGAAAGAGGTGCCTGGAGAACCCAGTTTGCCCCAGGTCTTCCTCCCGAATGGCATGGCTGAGTCAGCCAGGCTCTCTCTGCCGCCTTTTCCAGCCCCTTTCTACATCCCTGTTGGTGTCTAACACCTTTTCACTGTAATGTCATCTGAAGATTTAATTAAGGTGCTGTTTGTTCCCTCTCCTAGATAATTAATTGAAGGTGTTAGATAAAACCAGGCCTAACACCAATCCTTGCTGGGTCTGAACAGCACCTTCCAGCTCAAGATATTATTGTTCCCTTTTGTTTCAGATCCTTCAGCTTGTTCTCAGCCTCTGTGAAAAGGCTTATATCCAAACCAATTTGAATTAATTTTTCAAGCAAGATACCACAAGACCAAGATACTATTAAAGGCTTTGCTAGAAATCAGGGTTCATTAGAACACACCCGGCTGCCGTTCCCTCCCATGCACATTCTGCCCTTCAATAAAAAGACAAAAGAAAAAAAGCTTTGCCTGCCAGGGCTTTGGTGTTTAAGCCAAAGGACGTGCGCGGCTGTAAGGAAACAGATCCTTCACATGCCACAGCAATGAGAAGGCTTTCAGCAGCGACCTTGTGTGTCCTTGGCAGTGGTGAGCCTGGCATGGCCCAGACCTGGTCCTGGCAGTGGTGGTTCCCCCAGGGTGATGTCCAGTGATAGTGATGTGGTGACGCGGTGATGTGGTGATATGGTGATGCCAACACTGACTTAGGCAGGACAATCCAGTCTCCATTCGTGCCGCCCCGTTCCCATCACACAAACACTTTGCCATGGCTGGGGTCAAGGCCGGGACACAAATTTTGACACCTTTCCACTTTGTCGAGCAAGTTGCACAGGCTCCTCCAAGGTGACACAGACACTGTATGTGAGCACCAGCAATTCCCCCAGTCACAAAGGCTCTGGCATTTCTCCTCTCCTTTCACCAGCTGGTCCCACGGGCCAGGACCATCCAAGCCTGGCCAGCTGCAGCAGCAATGCTGGGCTCTGTGAACATGTCTGTGATGGCACACAGTGCTCTGTGCGTGGCTGAGGGATTTCTCCTCAGATACGTGAGAAGAGCCCAGTGCAGTCACCCCTCCGAGCACTTCCCTCAGCTCAGCACCGTTCCCCTCCTCTCTCCCACATTGCAAGGACCCTTAAAAATGATCAAAGGAGTCAGAAAGCTTTTGCAATTTCTCCTTTAATGGAATTTTAAAAAGCAAGAAGAATCCAACACTTGTTATTTAAAAAGAGGGCCCTATCAGTAACGGAGATTTTGTAATGAGTCGATTTGAGAGTGTTCTCATTGATCGCCCAGGTGCCTTTACCCTCATCTTAGTGTGAGATTTTTAATGCAATTAGTAGAAAGTGTTCAACAGCAAATGTGCTTGCAGCACAGGGCACCCTGGTTTGCCACGCTGCTGGCACCTTGCAGCCTTTATGAGAAGATGGATGGTGTCTGAAGGGGTTCTGTCCCTATTTCTTGCGTCTTTTCAGCAAGATGGTGTTCACAGCAGCAGCACAGTCCTGGGCTGTGCTGCTCTGGCAGCTACAAAGAGTGGCAGCGCATGGGGCAGAGTGGGGCTGGAAGAGGGTACCTTGTGTGTCCTGATAACCGTGCAGGAGCAGCTTGGAAGACCCATGTCTGAGGTCGCTTTCGACTCAAATGCCTGGCAGTGCTGATGGGAAGATAAGAAAAATCCTTATTTTCAGTGCTGGTGTATTCCAGCCATGCACCCAGCCTGCCTCTGCTGTCAGAGAAAATGCAAACCGCCCTCCCCGCTCTCTGAACCGCTGGCGGGAGGCGCAGGGTATTCTCCCAGCCCAGCGTATGTCGCCGGCACATGCATTTAAATGGAGCCCTTTCTGTCTCCTTAACAAGAATGACAACGCTTTGCTTATTGCCTATTAACTTGCGAGGTGAACACATCGGCTGGCAGAATCAGAAACATTTACCATGAAAAGGAAAAGCTGAAATCCCATTTTCTACCCACAGCTCAGTGGGAAACAGACTGTCAGGGCCAGGCAGGGCTGCGAGTGGCTGCATTCCTCAGGCACTCACTCCACAGTTGGCACTTCCCAGTCACACTGGGGGTTCCCCAGGAAGGAAAAGTACCTCAAAATGCCCGAGTTGAGGGACAAAGGGATAAACGCCTCCATATTTTCCTAGTTTCTGACCAGTTTCAGTGATACCCCCACCCCTGCACTCCCTCTTTTCTGAGGACAGTGGCACCACGCAGTCAAAGACAGAGAAGGTCACACCACTGTCCAGGGACAGCGGCACAGGAGACCTCTGCTCCCTTCTCTCCTCTCCAATCACAGCCCGTTAGTTCTGGGGATTTGGGTTTCCATTAGTGCCTGTTTGGTGGCCTTTCTCCTTTACACTGGCATTTCCACGGCTGCTTAACTTCAGTGCATTTCATTAGCACAGAGGTTTCTGTCGATATTAGAAAGTCACTGTAATCATCAGGGGGATTTGCATGGCTGTTAGCCCAGGAGCTTCACTATTTGCAAGTATTTTCAGCAGCATTTTTGCAGAAAAAGGTGCCTTTGACATGCACCCTGTTGGTGGGGACTTCGTACCTCTGTATCCCACTCTGCACCAGGGCGCTGAACCTCCAGCAGAGCAAAGGCAGTGGTGAGGATGCCAGCCCCAGCCAGGAGCTGCTTATTGGGATGCCCTTGCCCCTAATATGCCCGTGCTCATGAGGACGGCTTCTGGAATGCCCACCAGGATGCCCTGGCCAAACAGGATATCCATGCTCACCAGGTTGCCCATCCCCATTGGTGTGACCGTGCCCATTGGGGTGCCCATACCCACCAATACACCTATAGACCCCTTTTCAACAGTATGCCCTCAACAAGTGTTCTCTGCCTCGGAACATGCAGCGTGCTGCCAGGTCCCTCTGATCCATCGCTGTCACCCATCTCCTCACTCCAGGACCCATTTGTTCCTCATCCCTGCTGCCCTCGGCTGGTGTTTTGTGAGCTGCAGGGAGAGCAGGACAAATGCAGAGCAGCGGGGAGCGTGGCAGGACAGAGCAGTGGGACAGCGGAGATGGCCGCCCATTCCTTCCCACTTCCCTGCGCACTTTGGGGCCGGCTAGCCTTTGGCGGACAGTGCAGTTCTGTTTTGCATCACTGCTTTGAAAAGCCCTTGGAGAGAGCAGTGATTTATGAGAGGTTTCTTGTACAAGGGGAAATAAACCTCTGACCAGACCCAACTGAAATCCACACTGCTTCATTTTCTGTGGAATCAGGATTTTACCCCTATCTGAGGATTTTACTTCTTTCCAAGAAAAACAGCCAGTGACTTTCTCATAAGCAGCCATGCTCTCTCCCTTTTCAAAAGCTGGGCTGGCTGGGAAGGGCTCCTTTCCCTGCCGGCCTGCGTGTCCCGGTCCTCACTCCTCCACACCGGAGCCCTGCGGTTCACAAATCACCGCGTTTCCGACCAGTGCCGAAGCGAGAACATCTGCTGGGAAAGTCAACAGTAATTAACTGGCTTTTAACTGGGAGATAGAGAAGCGAGAGAGAAGCATAGACCCTTTTAATGAGAATAAAAGGTGTTTAAGTTTAGAGGACTGCAGAGGCACCCCAGTTACTTTGTAATGTGATAAGGGGCCGGGAATTTAAACCAGAAATTGAGGGGTTGAGGGGGTGTTTGCGGGTGCTCCGGCAAACTCTAGTGGAGCCTAGAAGGGAGATGGTGCCGGAGAGCTGAGGTTCCTGGAGCAAAGGGGTTCCAGGGGGGAGCAAGAACAGTTCACCCCTGCCTTGCCCCATCTGTGTGCAGGCAGGGTGCTGAAGGTGGGGGGCTGCTGCCAGCAGCAGCCAGTGATACTGGAGAGGACCAGAGGTGCTAAAAGGCAGCGAGGGCAGGGCTGAGGGAGGGATGCCAGGGGTGGTGGCAGCAGGGTCAGCGTCTCCTGTGTGTGATAGATCCAGGTTGGCTTGTCCACATGAGACCAGGTTTGTTGGGACTATGTGGCACTGAATGGCTCAGCAGAAGCCCCTCAGTGGTTTGGGGAGCTGAGTTGTGGGTGCAAGGAGGGGAATATGCCTGGATTTTGGCTTGGCTGAACTGGGGAAGAGGCTCTGTGAGCTGCTAGAAGCAGAGACCTTGGCACACTGGTAAAAATAGCACAGGGAAGGATGGAAAAGGAGGCAGCAAGGGGAAGGGAGGAGAAAGAGGTGATGCTGGAGGCAACAAGGTTTGGGGGTGGAGGTGAAAAAGCTGTAGGGACCTGCAAGTGAAAGGCAGGAGCTGCGTCCAGTGATTGCTCTGCTTGCCCTGCATAGGCTGTAGGTAAAGCAGTGGTGGGAAAAGGGTGCTGAGGCAGCAGCAATTTTGGAAAAAAGGGGGGAGAGCTCCTTGTGGGAGAAAAAAAAAATTACTAAAGGCAGCTGGAGGTGTATAATAACAATTATGATACGTGTTAGTGCAATATACCCTCTGCAAAGGGATGACACTGAAGCTGTGGGGGACAGGCTAGTGTAGGAAGAAACTCAGTTAATTAGTTAAGCAGAGCTGTTTAGGAAGTGTTTCCTCAATTGCTTTTTTCACCCCTTTATTTCCATAACTACCAAATTGTTTGTTGTTCATCCTTAAGGTGAAATCTGCCCTGAGCCTGCCAAGGGAGGCTGCTCTGTATGGAGCAAAAGGAAGAAAACCAAAAAAGCTCTGCTGTGGATAGGACAGTTCATCCAAAAGATTTTTCATTTCTTTGAAAAGCCTGATTTTTTTTTCCCCTTTTTTCTGATACATGTGCAAAACTGAGCCTTGGAAATTCCATCTGTGTATTTAAATCATCTCACCATTACCCCACCTCACCTTGCCTGCTGGGGTCTGTCCCAATGTGCCCCTTGAGCTGTCCCTGAGCAGGAGGGGTGTGTAAGGAGGGGTTTGAGCTCCTAGCACCCCCAAACAAGCCCCAGGCCCCCAGCACTGCCAGCTGATGTAGCCCTGCCAAGGAAGCAGAGGGAGAGCATTACCCAGCTTCGCACAGGGGAAATGATATAATTGGAGCTGTTTGGATTTAGAAATTAAAATAATTTGAGTTTGCTCGGAAAGGTTCATGCAACGTCAGCTTCCATCAGGCAGATGAGAAACAGAGGTGCCCCAGGAGTGAGCACTCTGACAGCTCTCCCAAATAACACCCGTTCTGCTGGGAATCCATCCTTTTATTTGCTCTGCCCTGTTTGGGGGGCGCAGGGGGTGGGGGTGGGAAGGAGTTTCCTCCCACGCTAGGCAAATCTTTGTGCCCTTTCCCAGAGTAGAGGTGTCATCTCTCCTGGGTGTCTATTCAGCCCCGGCCATGCCACATGAGGCAACCAGCACTCCAGCCCCCCTGGACCCAAGGGAGCATTTTTATCCTGGTCCCCAGAACAACATTTTCTGTCCCAAAACCTCCAGGCAAGGCAAAAATCAGCATCCTCCTTGCAAAATGCCTGGCTAAACCCTGCCATGCCACTGGTGATTTTGAGGGACCCTGATGACTTTCAGAGCTCTGAGAGTACAGGACAGATGCATTGACAAATCCCACCTAATTTGCTACTTCCAGCTTCCCCCCACTCCGGGGCTGTCTCCCAGCTTATCCCCACCACCTACATTGAGGATACCTTTTCCCCTGAGGTCCCTGCATCATTTCAGGCTCATTGCTCACCCAGTTCCACCTGTGTTTCAAACCTTCCCGGCTCCTGTTGTGTTATTGCTGTTCGCAGTGTGACCTAATTAAGCATCAGCTGCAAATGCAATTACTTTACCATTTATCTTCTTGATCATTAATGTTCATCCCGAGCAAGACCAAACCTAGTGCTGGTTCCTCCACCAGCCGCTGCACCATGTGGGCTCCCGAGCTGGCCTCGCTTTGCAGCCAGTTAATTCCTCCAAGAAAAGTCTACGAGACACAAGGTGAAATGCTGTGTGTCCTGCCAGGCTTTATCCACAAGTCCCTGCCTCCAGAGAGGGTGCAATGTCCTGTAAAATACCAGTCAGCTTTGACCGTCGTAGTTCATCCTTAATAAATTCATCCTTGGCATTGCTTGTGGCTTTGCTCTCCTCTGGGAGCTTCAAATGCCTTTTCCTTAATCCCCAATTTTTGTGGCATTCCTTGCCTAGAAGATGAAACAAATTTCCTGGCTACTAATTGTCAGTCTCCTTTTCCAGTCTCCCTTTTTTTTTCTTTCTTTTAAATTTTGCTTTGTGCTTATTTCCTTCCCTGACAGTTCCTGCCACCCCCCCCGAGTCCTCCACTGATTTGTTACGCCAGCTCGGAATTTGGCGGACTCCAATTTTATTTTTGTTGGTGGTGGTGGTGGGTTTTGAAGTGGCGGAGGCTTGCTAAGTTCGTTAGTGAATTCCCTTAATAATTCAGAACGCATGTTGTTCGCCCCGGCTGATTTGTGTATGTTGGGCTTGTCAAGCATTCCCTTACGTGCTTTTTATCAGTAAGTGTATTTACAAGGTCTTCATTACTTCCTAATTGACCATGCCTCTTCTCTTTAGTTATCGCCTTAAAGAGCAATTTAAAAAAGCAATTCTGCAACAGCCATTTTAAAGCTCTTCATTCCTTCCAGCCCCTTTCTCATTTATTATTATCCTTCTGTCTCGCTAGTGCTTCTTTTCTCCAATGCTTTTATAAGCCCTCTGTATTCCCTGGAACATTTTATCAGTTCCAACTTATTCCACTAGTCAGCTGCCATCCCTGTGGCTTTACTCACCTCATGCCCCTGCTTTTGGTGCTTTTCTTCTCCTCACTGACCATGTTTATTCTGGGATTTCTCAGTCCCAATCTGCTGCAGGATGAGGTATTTAGCAGAGGGATTTCTTCCTCCCTTCATGAGCATTAGGGAATGGGGACTGGTGCCATCTCTTCTTGTGTCCTGTGCTCCCATTTTGCATCTCCTCCCAGTCCCACTGGCCATGGGCTGATCCTGGCCCAAGGCGTGTGTATCCTCCTGCCCCAGCAACTGCCACTCCTTACCAGCTGTCCTCTTATGTCTGTAATTCACTGCAGCAATGCCTCCCATCCACCAGCTCCAAGGTCAGTCACACGCTGCGCAAAGCCCAGCATCTTCATCTGTGGCTTTTGGGTTTGTCCAGCACTGTGATCCCTGAACCTTCTTCATCCCCTTCCTCATCCCATGCTGCCTCCGTTGCCCATCCCTAATTTCCCTCTCCTCCTTCTGTATCATAATTTTGCAGCTGGGGGACTGGAACTAAACAAGTATTCCCTTGATTTATTCCTACATTCATAGGCTTTAAGGCCAGGAGAAACTATTAGCTCACTTAGTCCGACCTCCTGCCTATTACAGGCCATTAAACCTCATCCGGTTATCCCTGTACCGAGCTCCATCATTTGTTTGGCTGAAGTGTATCTTTTTGGAAAGGCCCCCAGTCTGGATGTGAAGACAGCTTTATATAATAGTATTTTCTATCCCACCCTTTATATATTCCATAATGTTTTATTTGGGTTTTGAATGCTGCTGCATTATGCATAGACACATTTGGGGGAATATCTGCAGTGGCGTTCAGGCATTTTCTTTCCACCTCAGCTGTGTTCAAACCACTTACTGTGCACATGAATAGCCCAGGACATCCCCATGCTGGGCTCTGGGTAAGCAGCACTGTACCCTGCACTGAGACCCAGCTGTGCCAGGGGCCCCCTCGTGCCCCACACCATGTTCACTGCCCTCCATTAACCCCCCCTCAAAGAGTTTTCAAGTTTTCATCGCTTTAACTCTGACTTCCCAGCCCTGGTACAGAGGAAGGCTTGCCTGGTTCTGGCGGAGATCTCCAGGCACCCCATGGTTTAATGTTTTCTTTCTCTTTTCTCTTTGAAAACTGGTCTTTTTTTTTTTTCCCCTGTGTTTTGTCTTCTGTGGCTTATGTTCCTTGACATGTTGGCTGGTTTTGATCTTTTTTCTCTTTCTGCATTACAAAATTGTCAGCTGTGTAACCTAGAAACAGAGCTGGCTGAATGATACGTTTGCAAATAATGTTTGTTAGAAGTTCATCTCTCCCTAGTTTGTGAATCACGCCTGCCCCAAACCTGGTTTCAGGGGATGTGCTTGTAAGGAGGAGGGGGTGCCCTGCAGCATGCTGCCAGCCAACTGGGGAAACCAGGCTTTGCTTCCAGTTCCCACATCGATTTCCTCCAGGACTTGGTGTGAGTCTCATCATCCTCCTCCTCCAGAGCACTCCTGCCTTTCCAAGCCAAACACAGATGTGTACAATTCCCTTTTCCTTTGGGATTTAAGCAGGAAAGACACAGACTGGCAGAGCTGTCTGCATCCCACCTCTGGGGCCTGGAGGCCCAAATTCATGTGGGCACCACTCCTCTGCGGGTCACTAATGCCCAGCTCTCATGATCTCGCTGCAGTATCAGCCACTTACAGAATTACAGAATCAACTAGGTTAGAAAAGACCTCTGAAATCATGAAGTCCATCCTATGACCAAACACCACCTTGTCAACTAGACCATAGCACTAAGTGCTGCATCCAGTCTTTTCTTAAACACCTTCAGGGACAGTGATGGAATCACCTCCCTGGGAAGCCATTCCAATGCATAATCGCCCTTTCTAATGTCCAGCCTAAACCTCCCCTGGTGCAGCTTAAGACTGTGTCCTTTTGCCCTGTTGTTACTTGTCTGGTAAAAGAGATCAACCACAACCTTGCTACAACCTCCTTTCAGTCTGTTTAGAGTGTGAAAAAGTCTCCTCTGAGTCTCTTCCTCTCCAGGCTAAACACCCCCAGCTCCCTCAGCTGCTCCTCATAGGACTTGTGCTCCAGACCCTTCATCAGCCTTGTCACCCTTCTATGGACATGCTCCAGCACCTCAACATCCTTCCTAAATGGAGGGGCCCAGAACTGAACACAGCACTCCAGGTGTAGCCTCACCAGTGCCAGATACAGGGGAAGAATCACTTCCCTGCTCCTGCTGGCCATGCTATTCCTGATCCAGGCCAGGATGCCACTGGCCTTCTTGGCCACCTGGGCACACTGCTGGCTCATGTTCAGCCTGCTGTCAATCAGTATCCCTAGGTCCCTTTCTACCTGGCTGCTGTCCAGCCACTTTGTCCCCAGCCTGTAGTGCTGCATGGGGTTGTTGTGGCCAAAGTGCAGGACCCAGCACATGCCGGCTGAACCCCTGTCATAAAATGATCCTTGGGAGCTCAGCACAGGGCCAGGCACCTTCTTCACTCCCACTGCTGCTGTTTGTGAGAGAAGATGCTCCCTGTATCTTCTCCTTTGGGTCTTACTTTCGTATCTCAGCTTTTCCCTTGAATCCTTTTGCTAACAGCTTTGCCATTGCAAGGCTGGTGTGTGCTCTGCAACCTGTCCAGTGCTCCCAGGCAGCACCCATCCATCTCTTCCCTCCTCGTGACAACATCTTGCTGCAAAGCTCCTTTTAGGCTTGGGCTGCAGCCCTCACTCGAGCTGTTCCTCTTCACTCCCCTCATCCACAGAGGCAGTGGTGGTATTCTTGCCCTCTCCTGTAGGCAGTTCCTTTCCTCTTGCAGCACACCACCATCATCAGCCTCTGCCTTGTGCTAGGTATGCAGTCCCAGGGGTTTCTGCCAAAGCCAGAGTATCGCCATGTCCATCCTCATTTAATTTAAACACCAACAAATCCTCCTGACCATGGTGTTCATCCATCTCTTAAGCTGTCCAGCTCCTGCAGCCACCTCGCAGCTCTCTCTGGCTGTGCAGTTAATATGTCCCTTGGCTGAGCGTCTGAGCTGGCTGGCTGTGTTTATTTTTCTTGCAGCTGGCTCTGGCTTTCCAAGCAGGCATCCACCTGCGCCCCACTGTCTGCTCCCTCCCAGTGGCTCAAGTCTCTCTGGTTAGGTCACCAGTTCTTAATTGCAAATAGCATTTCTACGCCTTTCTTGGGACATAAGGGTGAGGACATGCTATGGATAACACACAGTGGCACCTTGGCAGAGCTGCTGCCCATCCTTGACCCCACCTTTGAGAAATCTCTAACATGCAAACCCCTGCGGTGGAGGACCACGATTTATAAAGCTCTGTGTTCCCTTACATCTGCCAACCAAAACCACCCTCCCTGCTGTGGATAAGGGGCAGTAGGCCATTCACTCCCTCTGCCCATCCCCTGGGAATGGGGTGCAGATGGGTGTGTGTAGCCCCCTCATCACTCAAAAGTAGCTCTGCCCCTCTGTACATCATCCCTGCTTGGCCCTGTGGGCAACACTCGCATCTCAGTCGACACTTCATACTTCAAGTGCTCACCCTTCACTTGTTAGAGCCTGTTAATCTTGGCAATTAGCTCTTGCTCTGATGCAATTTTCGTGCATGCTGTCCCTCTCCCAAATCCCTCTAAGACCCCCTCGGAGCGTGTTCCTGTGCTGCTGCAGCTGCCTCCTTGGCTCCACACCAGCCTTCCCCAGCAGAGCCCGAGCTCCGCGGGGAAGTCAGGCATTTATTTAGGTGTTACGTGCACACAGACGCCTGCTCCCTGACATCGCGTTCTGCAAATCTGACAAGAGCAGTATGTCACCCTTCTACCTCTGCCCTCCCATCCTGCTGGGAAGAAGGGAGAGCCGAATGTCTCCTTTCAGTCTGCGAAGCCCGAAGGCCTGATAAAGATTCAGGGTGAGCTATCTCTGGAATGAGGAGCAGGGAGAAATCCGAGCTGCATAATTAGGTACTTTGGGAACTGTATCAAAATGCAGCTGACTATAGATTTCCGTATAGTACGTGCTCTTCTGTATTGACTTCTGCTCCTTCTTCCACTAACGCACCAGGAGGTGGTGGGAAGCCCCTTGCCCAGGCCCCTGGAGATGGAGCTCAGCGTGATCCCATGAAAAAGCTGAGCAAGAAGTTGGAGGTGAAGGGCAGGTTGGATGCGGTTTGGAGCCTGGAGGAAGGAAACTTCATATGCTTGCTTCCTGGCATGCTCTCGGCTGTGACTTTGAACCCCCTCTGTAAATAACCGGGGTTCATGGAGGGATTGTCCAGTGCCACCATCAATGTCTATTCCTGGCAGGAATAGCCCACAGGACCTAGCTAATGGCTTAGGTTAAAATATGCAATTGCTTAAACTGGTCAAAAATTGCAATGTTTTCCCTCTCAAATCAAGACAAAGTTGAAATATCAAAAATGTTCACAGAATGGGAACAAAAAAGAGATTAAGAAATGTCAGACTTCACCACCGACATTTTTGATGGAAATACTTTGACATTTGCAAACTCAAATGTTTAGTTTGTCAAACCAGATGAAAATGTCACACCAAGACAAGTTGAAACATTAATCTGTCTGCTTGCGGGAGGCTGAGGTCTCCCATGAGACCCCCCTTCGCAGCTGCCCCCCAGGGTCCCAGGAGCTGCCTGTGCCCTCTGGCAGAGCAGGGCTGGGATATATCCCTCTGGATTGAAAGCTCCAGTGTGGCTGGGCAGGCAATAACATCTGAAACCTTGGTGTAGGAAGGCCATCCATGGGAATGGGAAGGGAAGGGCGAACTTGGTATTAGGATGCTAATCCAAGAGATACGAAACCACATCCCTATCACCTGCTTCACTACAGATTTCATCATGGATTTTGGCAAGCCACTCCTGCTGTGTCGTGGTTTCCCCTCTGTAAACTGGAGTAATAACTCTTCCCTGCCTCAGCTGGAGGTTGCAGGCTTAAATCCATTACTGTTTGTGAAGTGCTCGGTTATCGGTAATGGGGGTCCTGTAAGCACTGAAGAGAGCCGTGCTGGTGGTTTGGAGATGGCATTACGTGATACACGGTGGAGGGCTGTGCAAACCCGGCACCAGTAAATCCTCACGGTGGGAATAGTATTTGAAGTGCAGACGTGAAACATGAAGTGAAAGCATACAACATATCGGGGTCTTAGGAATTTGACTGGACTCACAACTCAGGACTGGGTTTGTCTGGGAGAAGGGGGTTTGGGTGCCCTGGCCCCCAGGATCCCATGGCCATCGGGGTGCTGGTTTGCCACAGTTGTGAGAGTGGGTGTAATCCTGGAGAGAACATCCCACCTGCCACTGCCTGAGTACTTCATTTTTATTATTTTTTTAACCTTCTCTTATACTGGCTGCTGGAAGAGTTCAAGAAGAAAAGGCAAAAGGATGTGTTTGAATTAAGAAACACTTCTTGGAGAAGCAATTCACAGAAGAAGCTTTTACTGTATTTTGTTATTGTCTGGCAAAAAAATTGCCTGTATTTTTTATCTGCTCTTACATTAATGTGCTGGGCTGAAGCCTGTAGGTGAAACATGACTCACTGTGCGGACAAACCTCTCATCTTCTCTTGCTTTGTGGATCAAAACTACAGGGTAAACCAGCAAAACTGTCGCCTCTCTCCTACACATAGACACACCTCAGGCACCAATTTCTGTTAGTGATGCCTTCCTGCTGTTGAGTTTTCTTGCCTATAATTACCAAAACCTTTGAACTATTTAAGCCTCCAATTCCTCTTTTGAGCTGGTGACCCCCAGAGCCACCCTCACCTTGTGACGGGGCAGCGACGGCTGTGGCAGAGGCCACGGGGAGAAGACAGGCAATGATGCTCTGTCCCCACTGCAGTGTGGGCTGTCTCGTGGTGGTTATTAATGCCTCTGCTTTGCTTACCCAAGTGCTTAGATGGTTCAATACATTTTCAGACCTGTCCTTACACTATTGTTGGGAAAGATTCATTAGGACTTCGGCTGGAAATTATAGTGACAGAGCTGGGTAATTTATGGCTTTTCTTGAGGGTTGTGCAATTATTCAATAAGTGTCTTTCCTTCCCCTACCTCCCACCAGCCACTTGTTGGAAATAAATATTGAATTTATTTGCGGAAAAGTAACCATTGACAAAGCTGTGAGTGGATGGGAAAAACCCGGCAGGGCTCTTAGTGTGCCTTTGCTTGCTTTTGTCTGTGGGAACAAGCGCTCCCTTCCCCGTGCCTAGCTGTGTGTGCATTGCCTCCTCGGCACCACTTCCACCAGGTCTTCCCCATCTGCTCCCCACAAGGTCCCTGCTCACACCAGACTGCCCAGTGGTGTTCAGTTTGGTGTACTTACTGCTTTCTCCCTCCCCAGCCTGCGATGGCTCTTCAAAGCCAGTGCTGGGGTTGGAGTGTCCAGCTCTCAAAGCAAAGCTCCCACTGAAGCCTAGTGTCTCTCAAGTGTCAAAACCAGGGTGCATTGTTGGGACCCTACTGGCATCTGTCCCCCAGCCCATGGGGGCACCCTCTGCCCACCCATGCTCCCCTGCTCAGTGGCTGATATGTCTCAACATCTGCATTTCCTTCAAAGACACTGTAGATGTTTATCACTTCCAGGCACCCGCTGAGGGGACCTGTCAAGGCTGAAGAAGTCCAGCCCCAGCTCCATGGTTCCTCTGAGCTGGTTTGGGCAGCACCAGGGGGAGAGGGGCGAAGTGGGGAGCTGGGACCATCCCCAGCTGAGCAAACAAGCAGCTCTCCCAGGAGAGAGACAGCATTGGGGTCAGGCACCACATAGACCTCACCAGACTGGCTGATCCCGTTAAACCTGGGCTCCATATGGGACTTCCCATCTTCCCAGTCTGCTTCAGAGCAGCCATTCTCTAGGATGACTGATCCCTGGGGAGGGTGGCAAGGTATTTCACCTTACCTTACTGTCAGGAGGTTATTCAGCTGGATGAACGCCTGGCAGGTCTCACTGGGCTTTCCCTCTGGGAGATGAGGGTCCCTATGAGGGCAATCCCAACCCACAAAATTGGGCTCTTGCTCAGCACTTCCTGACAGAGGAGATGCTTAATCTCACCTGACAGACCTCCTCCATCTGCACTGATCTCAGTGTCTAACAATGGGCAGGGTTTCTCTGTGCCTTGCAGCCCCTGGGCTCCTTCTGGGAAAAGCAGGGCTGCAAAGGGCCTCTACCCAAAGTGAAGCAACTGGGTCTGAGCATGACACCCCCAATAAGGGGGTGCAATCAATGGAGGTATTGGCACCAGAGCATTTCCCCTGTTATCTCTCCTGTTCCTCTGTGCTTTAACATTCTGTTTGAATTAGTGGGGCCTGTTCCTCGCAGCGTGCATGACTACGCATTTGTCTACTTTGGATTTCATCCGCCATTGACTGGCCCATCCATCAAGTTCTTTTCAGGCCTTTTGAAGTTTCCCGTAGTCTTCTCTTGTTCTGAACACTCCGTGCGATTTGGGTCCTCTGCCAGGTTTTCCTTATGACATTTTTCATTCTCCTTTTCCAGATCATTAAGGCATCTCTTTAACACCACTGGTATTGACACAAAAACTTGGGGAGCCTCCCCATGGGTGCCATAGCCTCCTGGAAGGTAGCCCTCATTGATATAGACTGTTTAGCCTCTGTGTTTCCAACCATTAGAGTTACTTTTTCCATTTGCTTTGCAAGCATTTAATTCCCTTAATAGTCTCTCGTAAGGGACCCTTGTCAAAGAGCTTTGAAACCCCAAACACATTATGTCAAGTAGTTCTCCTTACTTTGCCCTTCTGATAATGGAAGAAAGCATCCTAGCAGATAGAGGCACGAACTTCTTTTCAGGAAGCCAGGACTGCTCACCCCCTTCCTACTTAGTTAATTTACAGGTTTTAAAATTAAGCTTCTTATGAGCACCTTCATCTCTAACCACCAGTTCAGTTCTCGCAGCCTTAAAGAGAGCCGTGTCTCTATGCCTGCCAGAGAACAGGCTATTTCCCTTGCTGGCTCTTTTGTTAGCAGCCAGGTCACTTGGCGATTGAGAGCCATCAGAGCCTTTGGGTATTTCGCTTTCAACTTCAGAGGCTTTGTGCTGGCCAGACATACAATCTCTGCCCCTTTGGCACTGCTCTTTGTAGAAATATTTCGTTGTTATCACCTGAAAATAGTGGGCATCTCTCTGCTGTCCCTGCTAGGCACCAGCTGGTCTAAAAGAAACCCTCCTTGGCTCTCCTACAACACTTTAGCCTGCCCTGGCTCTTCCCATCACACCCTGGCAGTGCCTATGCCGGCATGTCGAGTCATGCAGCGCTGCCGAGGGAGGAGGATGGGATTGATAAGATCCCTGCCGAAGCTGGGCTGTCTCTGCGTTACAGGTACAGGGTAGAAACCTGTTTCACCCGCCTCCGGTGATTCATGCCTCTCCACTCCCGTGAATCATCCCGGCTGTTGTGTAAGGCTTATGGTGCTCGTGCGGCAGGGATGTATTTTCTGTGGCTTTTATAAAGTTCTGCACAATTTATATGTGCTGCTTCTGCCTTAAAACATTTACTCTCTCTATTCAAGGCTTTAGGATTTATGGTCCCTTTACCTGGGACCCTGGGAATGGCACTACCAGTGGGACGATCCTTGGGCCAAGGTGCTATTCATTGTTATCAGAAACAATCCTGCCCTGCAGCGATTTCTGACCACAAGGAAGGGAAAACTGCTGTTTTTCTCTCCAACACCAATATCAATGAATCTTTAAACAGAAGAAATTATTTCCCCGAATGGTGCCCGTTGAAGACGTTTAACTCTAAGAGTATGTGACAGCTCATCAGATGAGGAAGTGAGATGGTTTTGGGGCTGTGGAGGGAATGCTGAGTGCCTTTGCTGGAAGCAGCCCCTCTGCTGGGAATTCCCACAGCTGCTAGGAAGGAAAACGAACCACTCTTAGTAATGGAGTAAACCCCCTCCTGGCAGAGACACCCTGTGCCCAAGCAGCTGGGGGAATTCCCTAGTGCAACCGCTCGCACTGGTTAGGGCTTGAGGGTTTTGTGTTTTTTAAACAGTGTGTGGCGACTTCTGCGTAAACTTCTCCAGACGGACCTTTTGTGCCAGATTACCTGTCTAGCTGGGCCCTTATCGCCATGTTTATCACCACCGCCTCTCGCTGTCAGCACTGTTTATAGGCAGGGGAACCGAAACCCTATGCTAAGAAATTTCCTCCTCCTCTTTTCTTTCAAATCTGCGTCTGTTCCAGACTCCCTTTCATTAGAGACCACATGAAAGACAAAATAATCCCAGGCTATCAGGCACAGAAACCTTTGCAAGGTAAACTCCTCTCTGCTGGTAAATAAGGCACACCCTGACCAGGGCTCTGCCCTGGCACCCAGGGAGGTTCTGTCCAGCCCCTGTCACCTGCACCCCTGTTCCTGGGTACCTATGAGGCCTCCAGTACCCACTGGGGTGTTCACAGAGCCACAGTGAAAATTCAGAGTGCAAAGTAATGTTAGAGCCCAAGGATGTCTTCCTGCACCTGCATCCCAGTTGGTGTGGTGATGGTGCACAGAGTGCCCCGAGGGAGGGTTGGGCAGGGGAGATGCGCTGCATGCCTTTTTTACCTGTTGTAAAAATATTTGTAGAGTTGCAGCAGGCTGTAAAGAGCGATTTTGGGGAGGGAGGAGCAGGGCTGATACCGATTAGGCAGGAAATGGCTCAGTGTGGATGGCATCCATATGGGAGAGCTGATAGATTTGGCGTCTTGAAGGCATCCCTTGATGGATCCACTGATAACCTGGCAGCAAAACAGACCTGGTCTCTCTGATTCCCTGCCAGCAGCTGAGCTGCAGCCTGCTTGGTTGGCCTTTGTTAACACCTTTCTGCCATGAGAACTTGTTGCTTTGCCCAGGGGACCAGTGGCCCCTTGGTACCCCTGGGGGGCTCAGCTGGCCAGTCCCCATAGTGCTGCCTGCCAGGGATGCTGCTCCAGCTCCTTCCCTTTGAAGGCTCAGTGTGAAATCTGGTCAGAGTTTAGGGAAGCAGGAGGGCAGCTTGCAGAGCAGCCTGCGTCCTTGGGATGAAAAAGCTTCATTTTGCAGCTCTGGAAAGAATCAGTGGGTTTCCAGGCTGGGCTTCTGCCTTGCATTGGAGACAGATGGAGAGTGCAAAACATGGGGAAGGCATCCGGCTGCTCCCACCATGCAGAGGGCTGGCTCACTCATGAGCATGAGTCCTGCTCCATGTCCTTTCCTGCGCGTTTCATGACCCACCTTTTGTGCACATCCATGATGCCCAAAGCCTGCTTGGAGGTGGTGGAAAGCCAGTGGTCCAGATATGGCACTGCATTTGCTCAGAGTGACTGGGAACCCAGTGAAGTCTCCCTGTGCCGAGAATAGCTGGTGCATCCTGTTCCATGATGCCTTTCCTTCTCTGGAAGCTGGCAGCAAAAACAAGGGGGTTTCAGAGAAAAAGCAAGATGTAGCAGGATGCTTACTGGAAATGAAACAAGATGGAGAAAATGGTTATGTAGCAGAGGGCAGTGGCGCCTTGCAGAGATGAATTGGAGGAGACTTGGGAAGCAGCAGCCACCTTGTGTACCGGTTGGTCCTTAATGTTGTTGAGGGTCTGCAGCCTTCTTCACCAGCCCCTGCCTGGTTGATCAAATATAAAACATGAGATGGTATGGCTTGGTAGGAAAGCTTTTTGCATGGGCTTGATCCCCTCCAGCAAGGCTCATCAGGAAATACTTTGGGGAAAAAAACCTGTCAGCCTAAGTTATGCTTCCCTCCATGCTTCCAAACAACTCCAGGGCAGTGGATTGTCCTGGCATCCACCTCCTGGAGCTCCCCATCCTCCATCCCTCAAGCACCCGTGGGGTTCTCGGCTGCAATGTGACTGGGCTCTGCCTGTGCTGGTGATAAATTTGGGCTTGGTGAAAAACCAAGCTCTCATGGCAGCAGGCAAGCTATGTAATGACTGCCCTAAAGCTGCCTGGGGTTACCGCAAATTCAATGGTTAAATTAGATCCCCCGAAAGTGCCGGCAGCCCTCCCACTCACAGGCTGCATTAGCCATGCACCTGGGTCACGGCCTCCTCGGCTGCGAGTCGGACGGTAATTTCGCTGTGGTTATTTCTACGATAACTTGTTTCAGGTTTTTATGATGCTTACAAATTGGACAACTTCTTAAAACATAATTCAGGCCTTAACTGGCTTTAAATGTGTGTGATTTTACAGGGATGTATAAAATATTTTTAAGTGTTGGTAAATTCCAAGGACTGGAGTTGCGGGCAGATGGGGAGGGATAGAGGGTCTGGCCCAAAAATGGTTTTGGAGACACAGACTGGGAACTAGCAATGGGAGTTGTTTATATGTTGTTACCATGAGGAGCTACGTGGTTTGAGCAGGTTGTAGACTACAAAGCAAAATGTTTATGGGTAGTGAGTCTGCATCTCTTCTTCCCCTTAAAATTGGTTTAATTTGTACGAATTAGCTGTGAAGCCAAGCACTTGATACTGATATGCAAGAGTTGCCATGGCAGGGAGATGGCTCCCAGGCACTGGAAATAAAAGGGAGCAGGTGAACTGGAGTGAAGGTGTGTTCCTCAAGAACATCAATCAACATGGCAGGAACCAGCCGTGTGAACTGCCTGGTGCCTTTGCACAATCCTCCACCAACTCCTTCCTACTGGGAAGGTGGCTGTTCCTCTCTGGCTGTCCCATCAAAACAGTAGGCGTGGGTGGGAGGCAAACCTGACCCTGAGGATTTGGGTGTAGGGAGTGGGTGTGCAGCAGTGGAATAGGGCTGCAGTCACCCCACCTCTTGCCTGGGGCAGGCACAGGATCTGGCAGAGCCATGGTGGCTCCCATCACTCATAAGAAGCTGTGGCCACACAGGGGACCAACTTGCTGCCACGTGTGTTCGACAGCAGTCGAGTGAGGACAGCACCGCATAGGTGGTTTGCAGGGGTGGGTAGGGAGGGGTCTGTTATGTGCTACTCCCTTCCTTGATGAGCTGGCGGGAGGCACCACTGGCTGGATTTGCCAATACTGACAAAACCAGGGCAGCTAACACAGCGCGTGGTCCTGGAGCAGAGGCACCCGGACGGATCACACCAGTGAGATTAA
Organism: Neopelma chrysocephalum; assembly: GCF_003984885.1. Lineage (NCBI taxonomy): Eukaryota > Metazoa > Chordata > Aves > Passeriformes > Pipridae > Neopelma > Neopelma chrysocephalum. Next base: position 3,382,724 of record NW_020897729.1, on the reverse strand, counting down.
GCAGGGATTTGGTCCTTGTCCTTCACAAGCAAGAGAGTGCTTTGGGTAAGCAAACACGATTCTGCAGAGAGGAGCTGGAGCTGATGAGCAGGCACTGCTCTGGGACTGGTGCTGCTTCTGAGCAGGGAGCCAGGAGGACCATCCTAAGCAAACTGGCTGTTTCAGATGAAGTCTTGGTGAGCAGAGCTTGGGGAGGTGGGAGCCATGCAGACATGATACCAGCCTGTGTACCCATGGCTCCAGTGCCTGTGGTGGGAAAGGATCTCTGTGGGTGTTTGTATTTGCAGAAATAACGCTGTTGTCTTGCTCTTTCCTTTCATAAGGGTGCGGGGATTTCACTGAAATGCAATCCCAGGAAAGGCCTGGGACTTTGGCTGTTGTTGCAGGCACATAAGGAAGATGTTATTGCCAAGTGCTCCCCTCTGTCCCAGGCAAGAGGTGTTGCGGAGGTGGCTGAAGGCTGCAGGAAGGCAGAGGGAGACAGGGGAACCTCTGGGCAAGGCAGGGTGGCAGCAGAGAAACTGGGGGAGCTCTTTGGCATGTGGTCTGCAATCACAGCAGCACCCGTGGCCAGGCTGGCCTGGCCTGCCAACATCTCCTTCTGCCAGGCTCAGATGACAGCAGCCGCCAGCCTCATAACCAAAGCCCACATGAGCTTTCCTGACTGCACCTCTTCCAAAAAAAGCAACTTCCAGCCCACGGGAGAAAACTGAGCGTAAAGGCAGAGACTCTGTGATGATGCATTGTCTCACCAACACCTACCCGTGTCTGCAGGAGGAGGGACCTGCCTGGGCAGCCCTGGACCCTAGCTGAAGGGGAAGGGACAGCTGTGTTTGTCTACTTTATTGACACTGGGAACTTTCATAACCTCATCAGTGGAGCAGGAGAGAGTGTGTGATTGACATCGCTCCAGAGCAGATTGCTCCAGGAGATGCTGCCGATGGCCAGGAGACGCCCTAAGAAAGCTTTGCCTGTGGCTCCCTGGGGACAGGTAGAGCTGAGGGTCCCTTCCTCCATGCACAGCCCGTGCCCATAAAATGCACTGAGCTCCTGCAAGGCTATCCTAGGGGTCAGTGAGGGGTTGGGGACCAGTGAGGCTCATCTAGGTTCTGACCATGTTCTGCCAGCAAGCACAGAGTGACCTAAACACAGCAGCTGTGTATCAGGCAAATATGCTGGAGGGAGCCTTGTGATAGACTGTGAATTTGGGAGACTTTCTCCACCCCTGAGCTCGCCGTGGGTCAGGTTTGCAGGCAGAGGGGAGCATTTCAGGGAGGTAACAAGGTGCTGACAAGAAACAGTTTGTCTTTCTGGATAAGTGTTTCACGGCTCCCTGTGAGACCGCCCCATCTCCATGGGGACAGGGGAGCATCGAGGCAGGGGAGCACCCTACAGGGGTGAGGGCTGGTCCCACTCACAGGAAAGGGTGCGGGAGATGCCGGCTGTTGGTATGAATTCAGCCCGGCTCCACCATAAGGAAGTGATTGAAGCTTTCACGATCTGTTTAACCAGTGACATATGTTTCCTGCAGGCGCGGCGGCGTGCTGCATGCCAGCGGATGAGATACGGCCGTGCGTCCCTGCCTGGCTCTGCCAGCACGGGGTAGGGCTGGCCCCATCCCCACGGCCGCGTTTGATACGGCTGCGGGCCGTCGCTCCCTGTGTGGGAAGGGGAAATTGCTCACACGGCAAAGGGAAATAAACATGAGGAGACCAGCCCTGACAAAAAAAATCGAGTGTTTCTCTGGTTGGAGGCCCTGCTGCGGGCGAGACCCACATGATGTACAGTGGGGCTGGGGATGAAGGAGGGGAAGCTGGAGCTGCAGTGATGTCTGCGAACTCCCTCTCGCTTACGGAGGGTCCCTCCCGCCGGGTCTCATCTCAGCTTTCAGCACTGAGACATCAGAGGGACCAGCGCCAGGGTTGCCATGTGTTGTGAGAAAGGTCTGATTGCCCAAACCATAGAGCCTGGGTGAGGTGCTCCACCAAATTCAGAAGCATCCAAAGTGGGCTGAGTGCTTTCCCTGGGGAGGGCACTCTCCCCTGGAATTTGCTGTGGCTGAGCACCCAGACACTGGTACCCAGGCTCAGGCTTCCATGGTCCCATCTCCACCCTCATCTGCACCCCCTCAGTTCTTTCTGTCCCATTCCTCGGCATAGGGCAAATAATTCACAAGGTAAAAGACTGACCAGGAGTGCGCCAGGCTCATGGGGTGATGGGGATGCCATGGACTAGCAGGCTGGGGATGACTGAGACATCAGACAGCTGTGAAACCATGAGCAAGAGGAATCAGACATTATTCAGGAGCTGGAAGCAGGGAGGGGGTGATGGTCCCCAGGTCTGAGAAGAGCATTGTGATCGGCTGCAAGTGGCTGGGGCCTTTGGGAGCCTTTGCCAGTAATTGAGGCCATGCAGGGGGCTGAAGTGGGGAAAAGGGAGAGGGTAAAGTATTGGGAGAAACCCATGACCAAGTTTGCTGAGGGCTGCCAGGAGGGATGCAGGCCCTGCTGGGGGGCAAGATCCATGGTAGGCAGTGAGGCTGACTCCCACCAGGACCCCTGTGCAGCCTCAAGCACGTCCAGGATGAGCCCAGAGATGGGTTTGTGGCAGAGGTTGTAAACTTGGTGTGAGAGTGAGGGAGTGAAGGACTGAAGAAACTTTATGGTTGAGCTGAAACACCCAGGAGCTCCTTTGTCATTCCTCAGGACCAGCATCTCCCCTGGCACCAGTAGCCTGCTGACTATACTGACAGGAAAGGGAGAGCAGGGAGCAGAGCTTCCCATCCCTTCCTAGGGATTTTGGCTTTAAAATATAGCCTTCTTCCTTAGCTCCAGGGCAGAGAGCCCTACAGCCTCCCTGTGCTGCAGGCCAGCACCAGCTCCCCAGTTCTCCCATTAGATCCCACATCTTTTGGCAACAAGGCACCAGGCAAGCCAGAGGTCCTATTCTCACCTTCAGAGCACCAGCAAGCACTGGAGCAGCAGTGGTCCATCCTCACCACGTGCCTTTCCAACAGGGAAGAGTGATTTTATGAAAGAATTTGTGTCTTTCTGAAGTTTTCTTAGAGAGTGCTTTTATCCCCTCATTGTTCCATGTTCTGTGCAGGACTAAAGATGCTTATTGGAGTAGTTTGGAAAACCTCCTTCCTTGAGGCTTGCCTGGGTTCAGGAGCCTCCAGTTAGCACCTCTTAGTGCTACTGCAGGATGCCGAGTGGTACCTTGCTCCAGGAAGATGGGCTGATGTGATGAGATAAGCCCATGCACGTGCTGGAGGGAACTGTTTTGTCCAGGATCGGCATCACCCTCGTAGAGTTTCATGGCTGCAGTTGGCAGCAGCCAGAACTCTCCCTCAGCCACAGCCAGGGCTTTCTCTGCAGGTTTCAGACATCCTGGCCCTGTGTTCATTAGCAGGTAGCCAAGGATTGCAGTGACTCAGTGCAACAGTTTGCTCCAGCTCTGGATTACCTTCACGCACTACAAATCAGTGCCGAGTTTCTCCATGGTTTTGGCTCTGGGCAGGTGCCTGGAGCACGTTGCGAGGAGGAAAGGGCTGGGGGAGGCGGAGCAGGTGAACTTTGCTCTTCAAGCTCTGGAAAAAAGCTCCTACTCCTGGTCGATAGCCTCTATGGGGAGAGGTGGTGTGCTTTGCCCTGCTGGCACTGCAGCAGTGAGCTCTGCAGTGCCGTGGCTCTGCTTGAGCATGTGGAGTGTCCTGGTGTGGGGGTGCTTTTCCCAAAAGCTGCTCCCTGGCAGGCACCAAGGCAGCCCACACTGAGCAGCGGTTGATCTTTCTCCATGTAACTGCTAGAGATGCCTAAATAATTCATTAATGGTTTGAGGAAACAAAAATATTGTGTAATAAGTAATTGCTTGCCAACAATGTTGTGCATGGCTGGAGCAGATCGTGGGCAGCCACAGCAGTGTGGTGTTAGCAGGGCAGCACAGGGCAAGCTCTTTCCTCTGATTTTTTATTCTTTTTTTTTTTTTTTACCATGTGAACTTTCCTGCCTCTGTCTCTGCACAAACGTAAGGGCTTTCTGTTTCCCAGGAAACTGAGGTGAGGTGGTTGGACCTGAGTGTGGGCTGGCATCAGGGGATGTAGGGAGCAGACAGGGGCTCATGGGACCACCCCAGTCCTGTTTGGCTTGGTTCTTTGCGTTGCACATGGGAGAGAAGGAGCCATGGGGACAGCAGCAATTCCTTTCCCCCAGAACCCCATCTCCAGTGATGGGACTCGTGGCACCATGCCAGGCAGAACCCTCCCCAGGCAGCTGGTCATGCTGGTGACAAAGGGCTCCAGGCAACCCATCTCAGACCCAGCGTGGGCAGAGGAAGGGCTCAGGAGCCTCATGCCGATAGCAGCAACAAGGACCTCCTGTTTCTTCAAAGGCATCTGGGAAATGTCCCTGACTGTCTGTCTGTCCCTGGCATATCGCAGTGCCAGAGGCGGCAGGCTGAAAGCAGGGAGCCAGGTCCCTGTGGGGACCCTGGGCCAAGGGGCAGGAAGTCCCCACATTTCCCTGAACTGCTCTGGGCAAGCGTCACCCCAGGGCTGGGCTTTGGAAGTGGTGGGAAATTCGTGCCCCAGCATTAAGCTGTGACTCGTGTGGTCTCCTGGAGGAACCCGTGCTGCATCCCCTGCAGGTCCTGCTTGTCACTCTGTTAAATTTTCATTCTAACGTGAAAACAGCTGGTTTCATGGTACCTCTGTGTTATTTACACAGTCATGCATGCAATCTCTGCTGAAAACCGTGTTATGCACTACAGCAGCACCCCGTTGTCTCGCAGGTACTGAGTGGGTGGATGGGGAAGTGATGCCAGCCCTGGGGTCAGGCCACCAGCGCTCCTTGTGCCTTACCCATGGCCACCCTGGCAGCTCTTGGGGAAACTGGGGTGATTCAAGGGGGGCAAACCCATCTCAGAGTGCTTCGGGTCCAGCACAAGGGCAGGATGAACCTGTCTCCGTCCCTGTGAACTGAACCCTCCAAGCCGTCACCAAGCCCTGAGGACGGGATTCTTGATGCACTTCAAGGGACAGAGACAACAACTGTTGGCCATGCTCAATGGTGCTTTGTTCTTGGCCCAGGAAGCAATGAAAATCCTCCCGCTTTGAAGCCTGAGGAGGCCTTTTTATTATATCCAGGGCTCCTGGAAAAGGAAACTGCAAGTGCTTTCCCATAACATGATAAAAAGCTCTCCTGGCTGAGGCCACGGCAACTTCTTACACTTGAGAGCGGTGAGTCAGTGCAGCATGAGGCTGTGCTCAGTGCTTGCCCAGTCACTGGAAATCACTGGTTCTTGGCATGTATGTAGCTGGGATTTGGAAGAGCCTTGGTGTGAGTCCTGTTGACCATGCACTTCACCACAGACACCTGGCAGCTGTGGTGCAATGGCCATAAAGCAGTCCAGGGGGTGTTGAGCAGACCCCTTGGCCCCCCGTGCTGGATGGGGAGCTTGGGGAGGTGCAGGTCATGCAGCAGAAGAGAGTCCATGAGTATCCCCTGTCTGCACCTGAGAATGGGCAGCTGTGGGCAAGTGCTGTAGTGCATGGTGGGATCTTCTGTGCTCATACTGTGATGTTCCTGGGTGAGGAGGCTGCCAGGGTGCCCGTGGCTTCAGGGAGAGGCCTGGGTTTGCTCCCCATCCTTTCACACAAGGCTGGGGCACAGTGTGTCCTCCCAGGCACAGCCCCCAGCCTGGCTGGGTAACTCCTAAGTGGTAAAGCTGGCCTAATTAGTCTGCATAATCTTCCCCCATAAATCACTCCTCCCCATCCCCTGCAGACTATCGGCAGCATCTGAAGTCATTAGTTAATTTAAACCTGGGAGTTCACACGTTGCATTATCGGAGAAGCAATCTCCCTTCCCCGCTAAGCGCTTGCTCGGTGCATCCCCGGCTGCTAGATGCGATCTGCGCCCGCTTTGAAGCAGTGATGGGCTGCCAGCGGGTGAGGTGCTGCCTGTTTCCCTGCCTGCTTCCCTGCCTACTGGCAGGTGGGAGGGGAGATGGAGATCCTGCTTCTCCCCTTCCCCACGCTCCCTGTTTTTGAACTTCTCCTCTGACTCATCCATTTGATTTGATGTTTTCACCTTTGTTTTACAAATAGCAGTTTGCCCGAGTGCTGGAAGGAGAAGGCAGCTCCGATGCTGCTGCAGCTTCCCCAGCTGCCAGGGGAGATCACAGAATCATAGAATCATCTGTGTTGGAAAAGATCACCTGTCAGATCATCGACGCAGGTGAGCAGGGTTCTGGGGAGGGAAGCCAGTGGGCACCCAGTCTTCCCTTGCACCTGGCAGGGATGTGGGGATTCTGGGATTACTGTAGGGTGGCCATGGGTTAGTGCAGATTTGGCCAGGGATCCTACTAATGGCTTGCATTGCCCGTTAGTTCTGCTGTCACTTTCTCTTCCTCCCCAGGTCTCCAGCCTGGTGTGAGTGGGACTCCCCAAGGCTCCGGGGTGGGATGTCCCCCACTGCATGGGAATCAGGGCTTCCTAAAGTGAGCTGTGTTGGCTGGAGGGCAATCCCTATGGCCTGGGCACACACCTGTCCTTCCTGCTGTGTGGGCAGGTGGAGGTGAGCCTGATGATCTTGGCAGCGCCAGTGCAGCAACACAAAAGCTCAGCCCCCAGTGCAAGACAGGGAGGGGGAAAGGGGGTGTTTGGCAGCAGGAGTGAGAGAGCTGGGCTGGGGAGACTTGACAGGAACCTGCAGCAGCAGGGTCTGGTGGCTCCCAGTTGTTTTTCTGTGGGACACTGAGAGGGGGGATTCAGCCCGGTTGTCCTGCAGCACACTGCTCCTGTGGGCAGGCAGCACCCAGGCTGGGGGTTGCCCGGCTGGGTGCCTGTGCACAGGCAGAGCTCTGCCAACAGAGCAGCTCAGGGCAGCCCCCTTCCCACAGCAGCACCCCTGAGGCGTTCCCCTGCCGGGGCAGCAGCCAAGCACAGCACCCCACTGGCACAGCACACGTGGCCCATGGCCCACAGCCCCCAGTGGGGCTCTGGCTGCTGCATGGGCTGGCACCTCGAGCTTGGGGTGCAGGTGATGCTGTACACCTGGAGGGTACGTGTCCTCTCAGTGCACCCTCTACACCCCTGGGCTCTGCTCCTGTTGCTCCCAGGAGGGTGAGGGACAGCTGCTCACCCTGGGACCTGTCAATCCAGGCTGCTTCCAAGGATGCTTTGTGCATCCCTTAGGCACAGTGACTGACAGCTCAAAAACACCAGCACAGACAGCTTTTTGGGGACACGTTTTTGGCCACAGCACCCTGATCCAGCCCCTCTAAAGCATCCTGGTGGTGCTTGTGCTCCCTGGCTGGCTTTGTGACTGTCTTCATTCCTCCCTTTCCTGTTCCAAGGGAGAGCTGCAGTCATGTTTGGTTTTGTAGTCCAAGCTCTGGATTTATTGCTTCCAGGTCTTCATGTGTTTGTTCATGAAATGAAAGACGGCTGGTGAGCCTGCTTTCCACTCCTCTGGTCTGCCTCCTGCATCATGGAGAGAGTCTTTTGGCCTCGGGGTGACACCTCCCTTCACGTCTCACAGGCACCCAAACACTGCATGAGTAGAGGACACATCCATGTGGGGTGGTGTCCTGGTCAGATGTTAAACCTGTGTCCTGGGTGACAAGGACAATGTGGGGGAAGGTGCTGGTACAACCCTGTGCAGTCCCCAGGCACTACGGACTGTGCTGGGGTACAGCACGAGGTGGACAGCGCATGCTTGAGTTGTCCCCTGTCCCCAGGCTGCTGCCCCCCTTCTGCTGTGGCCAGAAGACATGAGCTCCCGATTAAAGGATATTTCAACCAGACGGAGGGGCTGCAGCGACCGGGGGAATGCACAGCAGGAGGGGACCGGGACAGGACACGTGAGAGACCAGAGGAGAAGCCAATTTATGCTGGAATGTAAATACGGCAGCAGCACGCTGCTCCGCAGGGCGCGTCACCCCCTTCCTGGCTCTGGAAACTGTGTGAGAACCACCTGCAACAGCTCAGGCCGTGTCTGTGCCATGGCAGAACCTGAGTCTCACCTGGGCACTGTGCAGAGGTGAGCAGGAGGAGGGTCAGGGGCTGTTGCATCAGTCCAGTCCCACTGCTGCAGCTCCTGCTTTCTGTGGTGAGGTACCATGGGTCACATATTCACTGGCAGAGGGATGGAGCCTCAGCCCTCCCTAATAATCCTAAGAATCAATAGCGGTGTCTCTAGCCCCCATGGATGTGCACAACAACAGCTCAGAGTTAAGAGGGGAACTTCTCAGCAGGATTAACTCTGAAACCTAGTGACAACACTTTAAGTATCTGTGCTATCTGTGTCCCCACTGCTCATTCTAAGAGCTAGTTCCTACTAATGAGCTTTACTCAACAGCACTAGATTTGTCTGTAACAGCAAACTCCAGGGATCAAAAAATAAGATTTAAGATGCAAATATTCTGTGATATATCCAGATTTAAATGTATTTTTTTTTGTTCCTTAGTCCAGGGATAAGTTTTAAAGGAAGAGAGGAGAGATCCTCCAGAATGTGAGATAGAGAAACTTTTTTAAAAGACCAAGTAATATAAAATCACAGTTTTATTTTTTTTAGCTTAAAACATCTGAATTTGTGAAAGTTTCCTTCTGCTCACCCAGGGCAGTGTGAGCACAGATGCCCCAGCCCTGAGGAGAGGGTCAGGTTTGCCCACTCGTCTCTGGTTTGTAGAGCATCACCAGGGAATCTGTGGGTGCACCAGTGTGTGCTGGGACTGGAGGCACGGGGTGAACCCCAGCCAGCCACCTCACTACCAAGGGCTGAGGGAGCTCAGTGGACAGGTCCATGGCAGGTGACAAAGAGCCTTAAATAAGTCCCTCAAATGTCCAGCCCAGGCTGGCAGTGGATTCCTCTCCTGCCCCGAGGCTGGACCCCAGTGCAAGGACCTGAGCTCAGACACAGATGCTGGAAGAATTCACACCCCCAGACAGGTTGGTTTTCAGTTTTCTTTAATCTTCCACATGCCTTTTTTTTTCTTTTTCATTTTGAGGCAGGAGTACTAACTGCTAAAGATGCATATGGAATTTGAATATGAATGATAAGAACAGCTGTGTATATCTATTATGAATGAACATAAACAGAAATGTATAAACTGAGATTTTGGGGCTTTTGGAAGAATTAGTGCCTTTGTTCCTGGATTTTTTTCCTATCAAAGTTTGAACCAAAGCCCATTAGCCTGGACTTTCCCGCAGCCGACCAAGCCAGGAGCTTCATTTTGCCCTGGCTCTGAGCCATGCTGAATTCTCCTCAACAGCTCAGTGAGCCCTAATCCTAACAAATTTACCCAGAGAAGTGGGTCTCTTATTACACAGCCTAATTTGAATGCTTTCCAAGGTTAATTTCGGCTCCCTCTCCCTCTCCAAACAAGCCTGCCCCTCCGGAGCCAGCTCCCCCCTTCCCCAGCTCCCCCCACAGCTGCCCGTTAGCGCCAGCCCGGGGGGAGCAGCCCCCTTCACCACCGCGATGGTTTTTAAACGAGAAAATAATGTGATGTGTGTCCCTGGGTCCGGACTCTGCCTGGAGGGTTTCTTAATGCTGAGAGACTTCCTCTGCAAATTAATTGCAACTTTCGTTGGGCAAAAATAGCCCTGGAAGCCCCTTCCCCACAGGCCCTTCCACATGTGATATTACTCAGTTCATAATCTGATTCCTGCGACTCTATTCCTTCCTTCCCCTCCCCAGCACGCCGGTGACTGCCCGTGAGGGTACTGGCAGAGTGACCCACTGGCAAAGCAGCCGCGCTGGGGTGAGGGGAGCACCGGTGCCGCCTGGCTGAACCAGCCCTGGCTCTTGCTTTGCAACAGACTGTGCAAGAAAACCTCAGTGTGGGGAAACTGAAACCTGGCCCAGTGCAGGGAGCAGCTGTCAGATCCATTAGGGAAGGAATAGGGAAGGAACCAGCCATGCCTGGTGGACAGCGATCGCAGGAGAGGGGCGGTGGAGGGGCTGCGGGATGGTAGGGGCTCATAGTGGGGGTTTAAAAGGGGCAGGAAAAGTTGGCAATGGTTTTAGACTGAAAGAGGGTCAATTTAAATTAGATGTGAGGAACAACTCTTTTAACAATGAGGATGGTGAAACACTGGCACAGGTTTCACCACCAGAGAAGTGGTGAATGCCCCAATCCTGGAAGATCAGTCCTGGTCAAGGTCAGCCTGAACGGGCTGAAGATGCCCCTGCTCATGGCAGGGGAGTTGGACTAGATGGCCTTCAAAGGTCCCCTCCAACCCAAACCGTTCTGTGATTCTACAGAAAGGAAGAGTTAGGTGGAAAAAGTGTACAGAGGAGCCAGGAGTCCACTTCACACACTAGCCCAGCTGGATGTGGCCCCAGGGATACTTCTGCTGGATTTGAGTTGCAAGAAGCAGAGACTTTCCTCAGCAGCTGTGCCTGGGGGTTTGTGCTGGGTCTCTGTAGGTGTGAAATGGCAACCTTGCAGCCCTGGGACAGGGTTTTTCCGCATGTCCTCAGGCAGGGAGGTCCCTCCTGCTTGGTACACTGTCCTCTGCCTATCTCCCAGCTGCCATGGCAGCTGATATTTACCCTTGCTTGCTCTCCTCTCCTTTCATCACATTTTTCTTCTTTATTCTCAGTTAATGCTTTTATATTTGCTCACACTGAGCATCGCAGGTAATGCAGTATCCCAGCTCCCTGACAGGTGACGGGGCAGGGAAGGGGTTGGGGATGTGCCCTGTGCCATGCCAGGGTGGCTGAGCTGAGCTGGAGTGCCAGTGGGACAGAAGCACCAGGAACAGGAGTGAGAGCAGTGCTGGGCTTTTCCACTCAGTGATTCCATGAAGATGTCCTCTCTGAAGTGCATCCACAGGTCACATCTGCTGCTGCCACATCCTGCTGCCAGGTAACCTCCCGTGCTTGCTCCCTGTCCCTCCGAAGCCTCACTGCCCAGCGGTCACCTCGCCGAGTGGATGCCTGTGTTTGATGATTTTGCTGCAGGCATACGAGCTGCACATATCAAAGCTGAGCCACATCTTATCTCCTGGCTGTGTTCCTGCCTGCTCCCAGCCTGGGAGTCCCGGCTGCAGGGTGTTCGCAGTGGTTCCCCAGCACCGTGTACTGTGGTGGGTTAGAGGTTCCAGTTTCAGGGCAGGGAGAACCCTGGGGCAGGTCTCTGGGGTGTGGGTTGGAAGGGCTGGCACAGCCGGGGCCCCATCTGCCAGGAGGATGCTGGTCATTGCTGTAAGGTCAACCTTAAATAATGAGAATAATAAAAATAAGGCAGCCTGGAGGGAAGAAGAGAGCAAACTGAATCCTAATGAGGTTGCATGGGCACATAGCATGATCATTTCATGCAATTCATTTTAAAAAGGAAAAAAAATCGAGTTTAGATTGAAGGATGTGGGACACAGGCCAGGGCACAATCCCACGAGGACACAGAGGTAGCCTGTTCCCCCATCCCCACTGAGATTCCACATCCATGAGCTGCTCCTGCCCTGTTGTGCTGAGGAAGGTCCAGGGCAAGCCCTGGCTGCAGAGGGGCTGGGAAAGGGGCCCAAAGGATGGAGGGAGATGCTGCTTGGTGCAGGATGGGGGCAGGCATCTTGTCAACAGCTTTACTGCAACCAAGTGTGGTGCCTGGTGTGAAGGGACAGAACATTTGCTTTTAGGGATGGCCAAAATTTACTGAGTTGTGATGGCAAACACTGAAAGAGGAAGTTTTAGAAGGGAAATAAAACATTAATGCTTCAAGGCTTAAGGCAATCCTCAGTGCAAAAGCAGGAAAGTAATTAGTGCTGTAGATGGGGAAATAACCAGCATTAAATAGAAGCGGGGTGAGCACAGGTTGAAGGGGCTGTGAGGAGGAGGATGGGCAGGGGCTCTCCAGGAGATGGCTGGGAACGAGCCCAGAGTCCCCCAGGACCCCTCCAGCACACCGAGCCCCAGCAGTACCGTATTGTAGGGGGGGCTGTGCCTGCAATACCCCATCCCTCCTCCTCCTCCTCGCCTCAGCTCCCGCTGGCCACAGGCCAGGTGAAACGCTCCTCTGAGCGCGGCGGGGACTGGTCCAACCCTGCACAGCTCCAATTATCCCCGGCTGGAGACTTTCCAGGAATCCCATCCCCTCTCTCTCCGCCGACCCTGCCTCTCCCAGCCTCCCCCCCTCAAAGCAATTTGACTTTTATAGTAATAACTTCTGAACCCTGGATTGGGGCCGTGCCAAGGAAAGCAGCAGAAAACAATGTGATGGGCCTCGGCAGGCGCGGAAACTCCAGCGACTGAGACCAGCCCTAAAATAACTTTTGAGCGATTGTTATTTATTCTGGGAGAAAGTTCGTTCATTCACAATTTGGAGGGGAGATAAATGAGGGCAGGCTGGGGCTGCCCGCCCTGCGCAGTGACAGCACGCCGTGGCTGCGGATGCAGGGTGCCTGCAGCGCCAGGCACAGACAGATCCCCACCATCCTCCTGCACATGTCCTGCTGGAAAACCTTTTTTAAAGGTATTTGGGTTCAACTGAAAGCTGTGAGTTCAGGTAGAGGAGTCCAGCTTGAGGCTGGGGGTCTGCATGTGCCACCAGGCACAGGGGGCTGCACATTTTGTGTGCCTGTGTCCGCACATGTTTCAGCTTCCCCAGCTGTGTTGTTCGACGTGGTGGCTGTGCCACATGCCGCTGGCTTGCACGCCTGCCCCTGAGCTTTGCACGCTCGAGCCATCGTTGTCCAATGCGCATCAGGTGGTGCAGGCAAACTCCATGTGGGAACAGATGGCATCCTGCTGCAGGTCCCGGTGAGCATCAGCGTGTGCACGGCAGCTCTCAGCCTACATCAGCTGGGTAAGCAGCAAGTTGTGCAACCCCAGTAATTCTTCAGCTCTGAGCTACCATGACTTCCCTGCAATTCACAGGGGCTGAACCAGGGCTCCCGGGGGAGCCTTGAGCAGCCTGGGCAACCACAGGCACTTCTGAATCAGGGACACTCTCTGGAGGAGGCAGCCAGACAGCCAGCCCTCGGCACTGCTGCGCGTCTGCTCATGCAGGTGTGTTTTATGTTGCCTGTCACTGCGGTCTGGGCATTGGTCGGGATTTGGAGTGCAGCGATGACTCTGCCAAACAGGGCCCAGGCTGCCTGTGTGACCCTTGGAGTGGATGACTGGGCTCCCTTGACAGGTTTGGAGAGCAAATTCTGGGGAAACACAGTCTTTGCCTGCTGGGTGACAAGGGTGACAGAGACCTTGCGGTGTGGCTCTTCGATCAGGTGGGTGGGACAGGGACAGACAGTGACCTCCCTGACTAGGGATGAGGGCCTTACCAGCTTCGTGTGCAGATCATCTCCAGGAAGGATATACATCCAAGACTACCTGCCTACGAGCACCTCAAGTACAAGGCTTGATCCAGCTCCACTGTGGTACAATGCTGCAGTGGCATGGGACAGCACTGCCATCATCACCCACCCTGCACATCAGATCTTTGAGGGTGCACTGGAGTGGGGAAACCCTGCCACATCCTCTCCCTCCAAGGGGACAGCAGCGCTTGCCTGGGCCACCCCCTTCCTCCTGCTGCCTGCAGTCTGGGGGACCTTGCTGAGTGTCACCAAATGTTTTTGCTTCAGGATTTGTCTCTGACATGTGGACACAGTGGAGCTGGGGGCCTGGAGCTGCAAAAGACGATGACTCGGTCCTGCCCTTTGCTGAGCGAGGAGAGCACCAGGTTATGTTTAGCAACACAGTCAGCCTGGTACTGTATAAACTGTCGCTCGGTTGCCCTTGTGTGGGGGGAGCAGGGTGAGTGCAGGGTCAGACACAGGGCAGGAGCAGCCCTTGGCAGCGCCGGCCGGCACACACAGTTTCCTTCATGGCACAGTGCCCGCGACGGTGAGACTGGCCCTGCTGGGCCACATCCCTCATCCTGCTAGGCAGGAAAGCCTTCAGCCCTGTGCTCCTCCTCGCCTCTCTGCATCCCCTGCCCTCTGCCCCGCCACCACTGCGGGCAGCCCCATCCTTGCCAGCTGACGTCCATCCTCTCTGCTCTTCGGGCTGTCTGAGCAGCTCATGATCTTGGCAGGCAGCTTGGAATCCTACCAGCCGTTATTACAATGATTATTTGTGTTTTCCCAGCTCAAAAGGGCTTTCCTCTCACCTCACTCTTGGCTGGCCTCGAGCCAGGTGGGACTGAGGACAGAGTGAGGAGAGGGGAGAATCCTGCACTGTCAGAGCAAGGGACTGTGACGAGATGCAGGAGATGTGGCAGAGGGAAGGACAGATCTTGTCCCTCTCCTATATGTTCAGATTGGAAATCAACACCCTCTTGGTTAATTCATTAGCTGTGATTAGCAACTCTAACGTTTGGACTGGTTAATGGGCTCTCTCTCGCTGGTAAATCTCCAAGAGGAGTTCAGCAAGGTTATCTGCACCAGGAATGGCAAGGGAAGGGTGAGGATGACTGCAATTGAATTAGGAAGCTGTTAAAGGAAGAAGCCAAACTGAGCCAGAGCAGGGACAATGCAAAATGTCCCCACAGCTAAAACACAGGGTAGAGCATCATTAGAACACAGGGCAGAGCACCTCACCATGGTTGTACTCATCTGGGTCAGGGCTGGGGACTGGGCCAGCAAATCCCCATGGACACGAGCACAGTCTGGGGTTTGGGGTCGTGTTAGCCAGCTCCATACCTTGCAGATCCCTTCACCAACACCTTCGTCTCCCTATGTGGGCTGCATCTTGTGCCAAGTGGGGGTTCCTCCACAGCCTGGATTTCATTATTTATTAAATTAGCTCAGCAGTAACCTATTTGTGATGATGATGTGAGGTAGCGACCTTCAGTGTTTTCATTAAAATATACACGTATATATTTGTTTTCTGCGGTTATGAATGTAATTCCACAATCCACTGAGGAGCCGGTAATTTCTGGCTGAGGTGGGAAGTTGCTGACATCTTGTGATACATGACAAGATTGATTGTATTTGCTTACCCTTTAACCTAATAAAGAAAAATAACGTTCCTTAGTTTCACTAATTCTCTATAAACTTGGGCATTGCTTTAAATCAGCTTGAAGTGCAGGCACTGAACCATATCATCATTGGGGCAGGAGTCCCACTCTCCAGGTCCTCTCTAGCTCCCAGCTGAGGGGAACCAGCATGGGAGCATTATCCCCAAGAGCAACCCAGCACCTCTAGGTCTGAGGGGACCGTGGTGGTCATGGTGGGGAGGTGGCCTCGGCCCCCATGCACCCTGCTCGCTGGGAAAGCATTAACTAATTTGCTGCTAATCATGTTATCGCCAGCACATCTGAGCAGCTGCTGGGGCAGCACAGGCCAAAGCAAACACAGCCCAGTGCCCTGAGGACACAGAGCATGTCAGAGGCAGCTGCGCCTACTCTCGGGTTTCCAGGTCCCATATCTCCCACCATATCTCCCACCATAGCGGTCCAGTTGGCCTCTAGAAAGAAGGAGGCTCTGCAGGACAAACCCAGCCAGCGCTGCGGTGGGGAGGAGGGATGCTGTGGCAGGGAGGGAGGGAGCTGCCTTGGCCGAAATCTGAGCTGGTGCTTTGACGCCAGTGCCTGGGTGACCTTGGGCACACTGCACAGTGGGCACCATGCCTGGCAAAACATCTACCTTCCTTCACTGGGAGATCAGATGTGAGAGGTGAAGGAGCAGGCTGGGTGGCAGGGTGCATGTGGCAGGAGGTTCTGCCATCCCAACACACCATCTCCTCCATCCTCCCTGCCTGGGGACAGCCCTCTCCAGAGGGAAGGAATTATTAAGCAGGGCAAGCAATGCCACTACATCACAGTACCCCAGTTACTCACCCATCCTCTGGGAAATCATCGTGCCTGATTTGTTCTTACTCAGTTCCTGAGCCCTGCACACAGCTTGGTTCCTCCAACCTTCTCCAGAGCACAGCGCAGAGCAAACAGGGTGCATATGTGTTTCTCAGGTCAACAGCATCGGGGAATTGTGTTGCCCAAGGTGATGGATTGTGCCCATGGCAGAGGGACCCTGACTTGAGTGTGTGGGGGTGAAGGGGCTGGAGCTTCGGGAGAGGTTTTGCCTGCTCGGCAGCAGAGCTGGCAGAGGGTTGCTCACCTGCCCAGCACGATGGTTTGCCAGCCAGCTGCCTCCCGGCCGGGAATTACCTTTGCCTTTGCCGGTGTGCTTAAAAATAACCTGCTAGCTTGTCAAGGTTATAGAGAGAGAGAGAACAAATTGCTTTCTGAGTTGATTAAACTGCTCAGCGTGGCTGTGCACGCGGCGCTCGCTGTACGGCTGGGACAAGACGGAGTCTGGAGCGTTAATTTGCACTCGGTAGTTCCTGTGCTAATAAGGGCTTGATGAGCTGCCTCCTCATACCCTCATCACCGGCCCCTCCGAGAAATGCTTGGCTGGGCCCTGAGGCAGTTGGGGCACTTTGTCCTTTCAAAATGCCTTTTTTTGTTGCCTTTCCGTTGCTTTTGAGCAGCGCCATGTCCGGAGCTGCCCTGGAGCCACTGGACCAAATCTCCGTAGAATTTTAGCAGGTCCCTGCTTCATCCTAGGGCAGCTGAGGGAGTACAGGCAGAAGCACACTCCAAAACAAAGCTGCAAGGAGAAAAACCCACCCATGGCCACAAATTGCTGCCAGACATTACTCCATGCCGGTGCAACACCCGCCCTTGCCGCCGCGCCGCTTAGAATCACCCCACGATGCTGCCGCCGCAATGGGGTCTCCGTGCTTAAAAGAGGTTTCCAAATATAACCAGCCCCTTGCTTCCCCCCACCCTCCCCCTCCAACTTTCTGGGAAAATCCCTTTCTGCCTAAAATTATCCAGATGTGCCTTACAGCTCGAGGGGAGTTTGTGGGAAAAATACGAGGTTCACTGGATGAGATGTTTCCTGAAGAGTTGGACTGGGAGCTGGTTCCACTTTGGAGCAGACCCGCACCACTCACGCGCCGCTGCTGCCAGAGCTTGGCTTAGTTAGTTAAGCCAGATTGGGTCTATCTCTTAATGAGAACTAGGAAATGAAGGCACTTTTTCTTTTTTTAACCTTTTTTTATTTCATACTGTGCGTTGGGGAAAAGCAGAAAAAGATTTACTAACCAGACTGGTGCTTCCTAGCATTCTGGCTCTGGATGTGTTTTTCTTGGTTTATGTAGTTTATCAGCACTCTGGGGTCCCACTGATAGCCCACACCTCAAAGGGCATCCCAAGGAGCTGGCATCAGGAATCCATATAGGGGCCAAATTTGGGGCCAAACTGTGCCAAGCAATTCAGGGGCTCCCTCCTACAACTGATGAATGGATTTTCAGTGACGATGAAGCAACGACGGGTACAGACCTCAGGATAGGGGCTTCACATAAATTGTAGCAATTTGCTGGCTCTGCCACTCTAAATCCTGTCTAATTATACCAAGTGCAGCATCTGACATTAATTTGTTACAGTGTGTGTGTATAGAGCACTAGACATTTTGGGGACGGATTTAAGAGCAGCCTTCAGATCTTTGCCCTTGCAATCCACTGCCAGTCACAAATGACTACATTTGGCCACCTGGTTACCTGCCTACATCAGAAAACCAGTTATTTTGAAGTCTAAAATGTTATTATTTGTATCTACAATCATTCTTCAGATGCAAAATTCAAGGCCGCATTCAGGCATCTTTGGGGGGGAAATAAAAAAAGAAAAATAAATATTGGCCCTCTTTGCTTGAAGCTGCCCTTTTCAGTCTCTGAGCTGTAAAAAAAGATTGACAGCGACTTCTAGACACCAGCAGCAGAGCACAGCCTGGGTCATGAGCCTGCGGAGCACTCTGGAGGGGAGGATGCCTGGGAACCAGGCTGAGAAGTAGCTGGTGTGGACTGAGCCGTGCAATGTCAGGTTTTTAACCAGCCTGCTGGAGCTCTTTGAGGATATTACTGCTTTGCTAGATAAGAGAAATTCAAGGGATGTGCTATACTTAGAGTTTCAAAACACACTTGGCATCAGTGCAGATCAAAGCCGAATGGTGCAGGCAGCATCCCGGAATAGAAGGTGAAAGAGGAAAAAGATTTGGAATTTACTGGGAGGAAAAAAAATACACTGAAACCAACAGCACGAGGCTGCTGAGCTAAAAATAGCAAAGAAGGTATTAGCAGCAGCTCCACACGCAGACTGACACTCGGCTCTGCTCCCCTGCTTAGGGAGAAACCTCCCACCCAAGTGGGGAGATGCTCCAGGAAAGCACACCAGTCCTGGGAGCGTCCACTGCCCCAGCCCAGCTCCCAGCTGAAACCAGTGGAGACCAGTAGGGTTTGGGTGACCCCCAGCAGGGCATGCTCTTTGTCAGCCTGTCCCCTCGGGCAGTCCATCCTGTCCCTGCCATGTCAGGTTATCCATATCCCACTGACAGCTGTTACCAATCCCATAAACTGGAACAGTGTTGCTTTGTCAGCTCCCATGCCAGTGGCCAGCCACAGCCAGGGGCTTTTACACAATCCCGCTCTCCCCTGGGACGTGGTGCTGCCACCGCCCCGACAGGGCTGGGGCATGTGTGCCTTCCCCACACCAGCACCCCACTCCCCTGATGGCACTGCCTGGATTAGGAGAGCCGAGATGCCACATGCCAACTGCTTCCTCAGCCCTTCCTCTTCCTCACTGCCGCGTGGTGCTCATGGCACCGGTGACAAATCTGTCCCTTGTCACCTGGGCTGACCAGGGGTGTCTAGGGTGACATGACCCACATTCCTGTGTGGTACCCCTGGTCAGGGCTGTGCCTTAGGACAAGCTTTCCCTACAATGTCCAGCCAGCAAGGAAGAAGCACATTCTCCGAACATGCTCTTGGAGCGCCACAGTTGTATCATAAACCTGTGGCAGAGACAGGAGTGTTGGGGGAACCCCTCCAAAGCATCAGCTGCTGGGTGACAGGGTTCAGCTGGGGGAGACCACAGCCAGGGAAAGCCCCATGGAGGGACGCCTGTGAGTGATGGAGGGGAGAGGGCTCCTATAAACAGCTCACATGGCCCCAGGTGTGTGATGGGGTGTTCCTGGTGGAGTAGCAAGATTTGGGCTCAAAATGAAGGAGAAACTTGTCTCCTATCTGTCCCTCTCCTGCTTGTCGGTTCAAAAGTGAAAGTCATCCTGCCCTCCCTGAGAGGGAAGGGAGGAGTACTTCTAAAGGACCTCAAGCCATGGACCCCCTCCTCTAAGTTAATGCAATTGAGCTAATTGCAGCCCTGTGAGGGGTGGGGGGCAGGCAGGCAGTTCCTGCCACACAGGATACCCTAACTCCTCCTGTGCTGCAGGGGACAAGCCAGCTGTGGCTGGTGCCACATCCCCCATGGATCCTGGCAGCCCCTCTGGTGGCTGGGAAAGGACTTGATCCTGTACCCCTGCAGCAAAGGGCTGGATCCAAGGGTGATGATGTGTACTATTCCTGAGAACAGGCATCCTACATCCTGGGGTACCAATGAGCCAGTCCCCATCCCAGGGGTGACAGCTCACCCTGCCACATGCCTGACATTGGGGGCTGAGGGGTGGGTGCTGGAATGTGCGCTGGGAGACAGCCATCCTGTCCCCACCACGCGCCACCGGGTTTCCTCTCAGCCGTGCCAGGCTCCTGCCAGCCGAGTTTGAGGTGAGGCATTAACACTGGTATCTCTGTTAATATTGCTATAAAGCAATAAAGGTAACTTGATTGCGGAAAGGCAGGGAGACCAGCGGGTTTGGAGCCATTCCATAGCACTGCTATTAGAAAGCTCGAAATGAGAGTTATTAAATTACTGCCAGGTACTGCAGGTTTTTCCTAACAGGGATACTTCAGCTTGGCTCGGAAACTTAAGCTCTGGCTTGTTCAGGTTAATTAAAATAGAGCTGGACACCTTCCAGGGCCTTGCCTTTCATTCCTGACAGCCGCCCCCTCCCCTCCAAGGCCTGGGCAGACCATGCTGTAGGCACCCATGAGCATCACCCCACTGGGGGATGCTGAGGAGGCATTTGGCATCAGCACTGGGCAGGGTTGGCAGGCCAGGGAAGCCAGGCTTGATGTCCCACAGGATGGTGACCCTAGTGTAACTCACAGTGCCCTCATGCCTTTGCACCATCTATCCTGGGATGCTGTCTGAGGACACATGGAGCATGGCAGGTGCTGAAACTTGGATCCCCACCCTTTCACCCAGGTAAGAGCCTCAGGAACCCCATGTGGGCAGGAGCCAGAGGCATTTGTGATGCTCTGCCTTTGCCCATTGCCCCTGGTGCCCAAATTCCTGGTCCCTTCAAAAGGAAACTAGGGGCGAGCATGGTACAGTAAGAGAGTAGCTAGTGGGGGAGGCAGGGGGCAAGCAGGTAAACAATGTCCTCACTGTCCCTCTTCTCAATCTTCTTATTGCATTGCTCTTGGCATCTGATACATTCTCGCTGCTGCACCACTGGCACTCAGGGATTCATGTGGCCTCTCATCAAAGAGAGCAGGAAACAGTGTGAACAGGGAAGAGAGGGTGATTTGGGCTGGATTTGGAGAGGATTGCCTTCTCCGACCAGGAGCAATTTCCCTTTCACCTGTGCTTTGCCGTCCCTGCTGGTTCTTTGACTCTTGCCTCAGCCTCTGCAGGTATTTTCCTGCTCCCTCACCGGGTGATGGAAAGTTTTCGGCAGTCCCCTCTCCTTGCCCTGGAGCGGATCACCTGCAGAGTGGCCTTTGTGGGGCAGGGGGGTGCAGGCAGGTGGCTGAGCTGTCTGGCCCCTCTGGCTGGGAACGACAGGCAGAGGCTGGCTGTGGGCTCAGGGCTGCTCTGACCCTCCCTCCTCCTGCCTGTCTTTGAGTCCTATCGCTGCTGGGGAGAGAGAGGGTTTACCCAGCAGTTCAGGCCATAAGAGCTCCCATTGTCTTCTCCCGGCATGGCTCACTCTTGCTCCACCTGACCTCCAAGCAGTGGAAGACTAAGCCTGTGTCACACCCGAGTGGGACTGAGCTGGGTCCCCTCTGGTTTGCCCTGCTGTCCCTGGGGAAAGGAAAAGCAGTTGGGGATGTGGAGTGCCAGGAGGTGCACCCCACTGCCCATGGAGCACCCCAAGGAGAAGGGTATGGGGTGACCTCCCTGGTCGGGCTGCGATGGTGGGGAAGAATATTGTCTTCATGTCTTCCCCAAAAACAGCTTTCGGAGAGCAGGGAAGACTCCCAAATCTGCGACTCCTCCCCCCCCTCCCAAACGTCCAGGTGGCAGAGGGATGCCTGAATTTGGGACCAGCACGGTGGAAGGGCTGGGGCCAGTTGCCCTGCCTCTGAGCACTCCCAGGTCCCCGGCAGGACGGCGGATGCAGGGGGGTGAGGGGGGTGAAGGGAGCCGCTGTAGCTGCTTGCTAGCCGCCGGCAGCACCCTCCCCTCACCTCCCTGGCCAGGCTGGCGGAGGTGCGGGTAAATGCTGCTCACAGCTCCGTTAGTGACTCAACCCCCCGAAACGCTTTTTGGACTCATTTTCCCAGAGAGAGTTTAATGGGGTTTGTCGTGCCAAAACCCCAAGCTATGCCTCACTTTCATCCCCTAATGCAAGCCATATATCAAGAGACACTAACGGAGCAGGGAGGGTTTCTGACAAGGGGATCCTGGGAACAATCAGCCAATACCGCCCCCCTCCCATCCTGCGCCCCCCTGTTTTGTGCATTCCTCGTAATGTAAATAGAGAGGCGAGCGCTCGCAGCCCTCCTCGGACCCGAGGAGCCCGTCTGGGGACGGCGCCAGCAGCTCTGCCGTCAGTCTGCTCTCGGGGGCTTTGGCCGGTACCGTTTGAAGTGTCTCAAGTATCAACGTCAGCGTTGTGTCCCTGTGGAGAGCGTCCCCGCGGCCAGCAGTGCCCCCGCACATCCCTGTTGCATGCACTCAGTGGTTGGGAGATGGGGGACTCCAGCTCAGCCTAAATTGTCCCATTCCCCCCTGAAAAGCCACCCCTCTTGCCAAAATACCCTTCCTCCCAGCAAGGCATGAGAGGAGGATGGAGGGTGGAGCCCTGGTGGAACCCTGGCACCAACATCATCCTGAGAGGCCCTTGGGGTCCTGAGCCCCATTGGGTATGAGCTGCTGGGTCTGCTTCCTTCCATGAGCACCGTGGGGTGCCTCCATCCCCTGGCTCTCATGCAGGGAGAGATGCAGCTTCCTTGCCTCAGTGATGGTGGCCGCAGCTGCTTGGGGCTCTTGCATCCAGGGCAGCATTGGGTCCTGGGGAGCACTTGGTGGTTTAGCACTGGGCATCAGGGATGGCCTGGAAGGTGGAACACTGGGTGGGTGCCCTTTCATGGTGCTTTGTGAGGCATGGGGAAACCCAGAAGACTAACTTTTCTTAATTTAAACAACCATGTGTTTGCTTGCTGTGCATGTTAGCAGTGTGGGATTCATCTCTCCTGGAGGATATTGGCCGTGTATGGCACTGTGTCCCCTTGGAGGGGACCTGCAGGCCAGCCTAGGCATGCAGTTTTGTTCCCGTGAGCTTCACTCACCATCCCAGTAGAAACCCAAACTCTCTCCAGGCAGGGCCGGGGAGCCCAAACTGGGCACACCTCATCCTTCTAAGGGAAAAAAAAATTCAAGCCAAAAAGCCTCCCCTGGGAGAGTTTCCAAAACAAATCCCGAGCCTTGGCTCACTGTACAAAAGCAGAAAAGCTCCTGGAGGCTTTCCTTCAGCTTGTCTGGATGAGAATCCCCAGCAGTGTTGCAGCCAGAGCAAGGGACATTGGAGCCAAGGTGCCACCAGTGCCCGTCCCTGATCCAGAGGCCATGGCAGGGGGAGCAGACACAGCTGAGAGCATCTGGGAGTGGAGGAGGAGATGCCAGCAGAGGGGATGCTGGGGATGCTTGTGTGCCAGGAGCAGGGTGGGCACTGGCTGTGATTTCCTCATAGAAGTCCCAGGCCAGCAGGAGAAATCCCTGAGCTGAGCACCTTGGGATGGCCTGTGGCACTGAGGGCCTGGGTACGTGCAGGCAGCCCCTGAGACCATGTGTGCCTGGGAGAAGCTCCAAGGAGAGAAGGAGCTGGGATGATGTCAAGCAAGTAGGCTCAGGATGAGGAGGAGAGATCCCAGTGGGGATGGGGACCTCTTGGGGCCACCTTCCTGGTCCCCAGCCTGCCAGGAAATGGGGACAGAAACTCAGTGGAATGGAGCTGCTCCCCTCCATCGCCCACATGTCCCCCACGCAAGGCTGCAAGGAGGTCCCCCAAAGCAGGAAAGGGGTGTGATACTTGTGAGGTTAGCTCCCTCCTGACTCTGTTGGGTGTCAGTAATTCAACCAAGGCTGGGGAGAGGAGGAGGAAGAGGGAGACTGCAGTGTCCCCACACAGCAATTAAATAGGAAAGCTTTCTCCTTGCTGCAGCTGAAGCATTCGCAGGGCAGGAACGGCACCATACCAACTCACAGCTGAAACAAGGCCATTCTGAGGAAATGTCACCTAAACTCCATGCCAGTGAAGGGTGTCCCCAGGTGGACACACTGTCCCTGCTGAAGCCTTCCCCAGGGACCAGCCACTAGATGTGAATGGAACCGCTCTGGCTGCCACGGCCTTGCCCTCTCCCACGCACCTCCACGGAATCCTGAGATGGGGCCAGTGATGCTGGGTGGCCCTGAGGGACCCCAGGGAGTGCATGAGGGGGAGGGTATCTGTGAGGGGTTTATTTGCTGGGACCAACCCTCGGCAGCCCTGGGGTTTACGAGGCAGCCGATGAGGCTGCTTCCTTGCGAGCTGCAGCAATAAAGCTTGTCGGGGGGTCAGAGGTGATACCGACTGCTCTTAAGTGGCCAAAACCGGTGGTCTGTGATGGAAACTGAACTTCTTGAGCCATAATCAGAACCAGCGGGGTTAAATTCCGAAGGCTAAATACCGAGGACTTAGCCTAAACATCTCTCCCATCTTGCTCAGTCTGTCCCAAACAGGATCCTGCAGCATGTGGTTGTTTGGGCAAGGTCAGGCTGCTGGCATGTGAGGTGTGTGTGCCACATCTCCCCACTGCCTTGGGTTCAGACATCACCAGGACTGCCAAATTTCCTCCGTCTCGGTGCGCTGTTGCACTGGGTAAACACCTCTGCAGTGCTTGAGAAATTCAGAGCGACCTGCAAATGGATGCAGAGTTAAGCATTTACTGGTTTCAGGCCTCTCCAAAGCACCAGCGTGAGGTTGATGCTGGAAACCTGAGCCCTGTAATTGTATTTTTCTGCCTGAGTGATATCTGAAGGTCTGGTTGGTTTGTTTGTGTGTTTGTTTGTAGCACAACTATCAAAGGAGGTCTCAGCAGTGATACACGCTGCTTCTAAAAAAGGGCCTGCCCTGGAGCCAGCACCAGCCCTTCTCCAGGTCGAGCCACTACATGTCCCCATAAGCATAACCCGTCCTACCAGTGGCAGCTCCAGAGCCATACCAGCATTCCCACAGGAGTGGGGGATCGCCCGCTGTGCCTGAAAACAGGTTCTAACATCACTGAGCACTTCCAGGAGAACCCTGAGAAAGGCTCTCTTCAGGGGCCAAGCAGTGGGTGTGAAAGGTTGTGGCCAAAATGTGGCTGTGGCAGGGGAGTGGGGAAGTTGACAGAAGCAGGGCTGAGCATATTCACCATTGTATTTCCTCGGTTGTGGAAAGCTGACAGAGACACACCTCTCCCCCCAGAAAAAGACACTAAAGAATGGAAACATGACCATGCATCCCCAGATCCACGTGCCAACTGTAGCACAGTCCTCGGAGGAGACCTGTCTGGACGTCTCATGAGGTCCAACACAATGGGGAGGAGGGAAAGCCCCCGGCAGCATGCACTGCACAAAGCCACCCCCATCCCAGTGCGTATCCAGGTATCCAGGCACCTCCACATCACCAGGTCCTGGTTTCTACCTCCAGGCTGTGTGAACAGTCACTATTCCCTGTGGCAGGAGGTTAGCGAAGGGCCAGGCAGGCTGCTGAGCGTTAGCATCAGTGTGGTTTATTACGCTCATTAATGATGTGGAGAAGGCAGCGTGTTAGCAAAAACGTGACATATTTAGGTTAGTTAAGGCTGAAGGACTTCGCTGCTGTGGGAAAGGATTGCACGAAGATATATGACATTCACCATGGGCCCCTGCAAGATGATGCATCTTGGATAGACTAATCAAGATAATTCACATATATTGTTCTAAATTAATTATAGCCACTAAGTACAAGCCCAACATGTCAATGCAGACAGCTCAATTAACAGCTCTTATTCAATATATGCTGATGGTCAAAAGAGCAAAGAAAAGATTACAATGGGCAGAGAGCATGGAGCAAAGCACTGGAAATATTGCAGTACCACTGCTTAAATCAACACGGCCAGCACGTGGGGGAACGGAGGGCGAGGGTGATGGGCACAGGGTAGTATAGGAAGAGACTAAAAGGGGACAATGAGGGACCTTCTTCAGCCCTCTCTTCCTGATAACCTCTTAAGAACAGAATAGATGAAGTATACGGAGTAGATTTTTAAATAGCAAGGGAGAAGGGGGAGGGAAAACAGAGTTATTTTAAAAAGCAAGTGCTATTTGGGTGGAGCAGAAGCAGTGGTTCCTGTTCGTGCAGAGCAGTGACCTCAAGGCTCAGTGCCTGTGTGCTGCCCAGGGTGTAACTGTCCAAGGAGAAAAGGTGGAAGGAGGAGAAAGATGTGCCCAGCTCTGTGTACAGCGGGTGAGACCGGGAGTGGATGCTGGTCCTGGCTTGAGAAAGGATGTGGAAAGATTGGAGAAGGCTCAGGAATATGGGAAACTGCTTTTTGAGTAGGAGGCTGAGGCAGGCCCCTGCCTATTTAGTCTATCCCAGTGGAGGTTAGGATGAGAATCCATTGCAATCAGCACGTGCCTCCATAGGGAAGGGATTTCTTTCAGTCAAAAATACGTAACAAAACCTAGAGGCTGGAGCTAGAGCACCATGGCAGGAACTCACCAAGGGCCAGGATAGCCCTCTGTACCCCACTCCACACAGCTGAGGGGCTCCCTGCAACCTTGCTTCAGTCGGGGTCTCTTTCTCCAGGTTCTCAACCTGGGGAACCCTGACACCAGGTGCCCTGTGCCCCGGGGCAAAAGGTTTCATGCCTGAGCTCAGCAGTGGCTGCAGGAAATCTTTGGGCTGATTTCCCTCCTGTGAGACTCTGGCCAGCATCATGCAATCTCTTTTCATTCCTATTTCATGAGATGTGAATAATTAATGAGAAACACAATGCAAGGAGGATAAGATGAATATATATGTATACATATACTCACACATATATAGTGCTAGGAATAATTGAGGCTCAAATGTATAGGGAATATTGCAGTACAGTGGCCATGAAAATGTGGGGCAAAGAGCAGGGGCACAAGGGAGAGTCCTGAAAGACAGAGGGAGCGGGTTTGAGGGGTGTAAAGGGTGGGGTACAGATGTTGTCTTCTATGGCAGCAGGGACCCCCAGGCCCACCAACTGGCCCAGGATCTCACCACAGGCAGAGGCATCTCCCCCAGCTCCTTCCCCAGAGATGTGCAGGGATGCACAATGCCAAAGGGAGGGAAATGCCAAGGGCTACTCCCACATTGCCCCGGGGAAGGGGTGAAATCCTGGTGGGCACCTGTGCTGCAGTGGGTGGTGAAGCCCAAGGAGGGATGAGAAGCAGCATCTCTGGGTGCCGGTGTTTTGCATCCTTGACCAAAGCACCCTCTGCAGCCTCTCAGTAGCTGTCCAAGCCCATGCAGCCATTGCTGTGTCTGTGTGCAGTTGAGCTTCTGGCCATCCACAGCCAGCAAACAGGCAACTGAATTGCATATGTGAAACCCAGAGATTGTCCCTTCAACTGCACGGCAAATCCTATCACCTGCTGCATCCGGTTCCCAGCCTCCAACTGGGCCTGACAAGTGCTAATTGGTAGTCATTAATTAGCTTTCCAGCAGGCTTTCACCCTGTGGACTTGCAAGCCCTACAGAACCCATTGCAATCCGCTGAAGCAAGAAGAGAGCTGGTGTCCCCATGCCCCATACTGACTGCAGGAGCCTGCCCAGAGGAGGGGAGAATCAACCAGCATCACCCCAGCCTGGGGATCAGGAACAGGGATGGGCACAGGGAAAGGGAAGGCTGCTGCTGCCTTCCTGCAGCCCCCACTCTCTGGAGTCAGGCACCAGTCATGGAAAACCAGCCGCCTTCCATGGAGCTGCCCTGAACTAACCTGCAGTGCAGCCCTTAGGTTGCTTTTCCAGCTTGGAGCTGAGCTGTGACCCATGGCCAGATGGAGGTAGGGTGAGGGGCAGACAAAAGGGACAGGGAGAACTCGGAAGGTGGCTGGAGGTGTAGCTGTGGGTGATGGCTCCTGAACTCAGGCATCAGCATAGTCACACCTTCACTTGCTCAGGATATGAGGTGCTTGGGAGGCCCCCGTGATCCTGGCTCATGTTGCATGAAATGAATTTGTAGGGCCTCTGCACTCCACCAGGAGTTGGCTCCCATGGCCCATCCTGACCCAAGGAATGGACTTGGCCCCTTGTAACAGGAGGATCTGTGCTGGCAGGGTGTGTGGGGTCCCCACATGGGAACAGCAGGAATGCATGGCCACACACTCACTGTCACCTGCACCCCAGCCCGGTCCTGTGTCCTGGTGGCACTTTGAGCCATGTGCATGGGGGCTCGATAGCCCCCTGGACTGCACATTCCCTAGGCAAAGTATGCAGGGCTGTGCCTCAGCCCCAGCCATGAGCTGCCTTCATGGTGGGACAAGGATCATGTCTGCTCCTCCCAACAGCCTGACAGTGGGGTGTGTTCCTCCTCATCCCTGCCCTGGATTTCCATCTTTTAAATTTGCTTTGCCCCAAAA
>NW_020897729.1:3260776-3354982 GCF_003984885.1 Neopelma chrysocephalum | reverse complement strand
CAGCCTGACTGTACCTGCACCCACCGGTGTTGGGGACAGGCAGGGGCACCCGACAGCCAGTCCGGCCCATCCTGCCTTTTATCCACAGTCAGTGGCTCCTATTTCCCAGGTCTAATTTATCACCACACTTTTTATAAATGGGTCATTTCCCATCTCCAGCCCAAGAGACAATTGTGATGGGCCTTGGCACTGTGCCACGAGCTCCTTTCAACTTCATAGCAAGTTCATCAAAGGCCCGAGACACTGTTTCCCCAAACAGTAAAAGTGTCAGGGAAGGAGGCGTGTTAGGAAGCCTCAGTGACAGCCAAGTGCTTAATTAGTGGTAATGCAGAGTTTATGACCCCACTCACCGCCTCCCCCGGCCCCTTGTTTCTGGGAAGGGTGTGAAGGGTTAGACAGGTCTCTGTGCTGCTCTGTGACCCGTGATGTCCTCCAGTGACTTGGTGCTAGCAGAGGGGATGGGGACATCCCAGCCTGGCCACTGGGATGAAGAGGAACATGAGGAGCAAGTTCCCCATGTGGCACTTACTCAAGAGCATTCCCATCCCCCAGGTCCCACTCGTGCTGCAACAGCCCCCAGCACCCTTGGGTGCCCCGGCATACACAGGCACCCTCTTCTCCCTGGCTGCTGGGTGACTGGGGAGGATGAGGGAAAGACCCAGTGTGAGTTCAGCAATGGAAATACTGTTTCCCACCCAACCTCCTCACCCCAACCACAATCTTCTGTCTCCTCTGATGCCTTGAAGCCCCATGGGACCCAGTGAGAGGGCACCGGGCTGGTGCAGGAGGCTGTGTACCACTGTCACAACCCTTTCATTCCTCTGTTCTCTGTGCTAATCCTCTTTCCTTTTCTCCAGAAATTACCTTCCTGCCTCTCTCTGGGCTGTTTTTAATGTATCCTTTTGGCAACAGAGCAGCCAGAGCTGAGCATGGTGACTTTGGTGTTCAAAGGCTGAGCTTAAGCATTAACAGAGCTGATGGCATTACAGTGTTGGCACTCAGTCTCTCACAGATTCCCTAATAAAGTCTGACACCAGCCAGGATTTTTAGCCACGATGGTGCATTTAGCGGGGTCTTTTCTCTGCCTCCCACAGCCACCAGATTCATTCTCTCACCCCTGACCTCGCTGGGGATGAAATTTTCCACCAAAAGTTGCCAAATACAGGTAAGGATCAGAAAGAAAATCAATAGATTTGGTGATGTGATGGTTCATCTTCTCTGTGCAGGAGTGCCCAAGTCTCCCAGGGGAGTGGATCACCATGGGGAGCGCTGCTGCCACTGTGAAGCTGGAGGTACAGGGAGAGAGCAGAGAGGCCTCCTTGGTCACTTGGTCAGTGAAGTACCACATCCTGCACTAGGATGAAGCTGCTCCCAGCCAGAGCAGCATCTCTGTGCTTTGTTTTCCTGCCTGTGAAGGTGCCACATTACCCTCTGAGGATGTGCACATGGCCAATGGGGATGAATGGGCAAGGTGATGGGCTGTACTGCAGCTCTGCTTGCTCTCCAGGTTCTTCATCCCCCCAGGGCTGGAGCAGCGCCGAGGTGATATAAAGCAGATATAAAGCTGATTTTCATTAGGGAGGAGCACAAGGTTTCACCGTGGGGCCCCACTTGGACTCAGCAGGGCTGTGACATTGGCAGCTCTGCCCACTCCCCAGGCACGTGCCCCACACTGGGTGATGGATGGCATCTCTGTGCCACCATCCCAGTGTGCACAGGCAGAGCTGGCCCAGATCCACCCTGGGATGGGATGAGAGCCGTGATGGACCACACCCCCACGTGCAGGACTGTGCCACCCCTTGCACAGAACATCTCTGCCCGGATGAGCCTGCAGAGGGACCTGGCAACTCCCT
This sequence comes from Neopelma chrysocephalum, assembly GCF_003984885.1. Classification (NCBI taxonomy): domain Eukaryota; kingdom Metazoa; phylum Chordata; class Aves; order Passeriformes; family Pipridae; genus Neopelma; species Neopelma chrysocephalum. The sequence continues at coordinate 3,353,129 of NW_020897729.1, read as the reverse complement.
GGCACATCCCACCTGGCTGCGGTTCCCTGCTTCACCTCCCTGGCCTCGAGTTCCTGAGTGCTGGGCTCTCCCCCCGCCACCCTCCTCGGCATGGCTGGGGCCTTGCAGCTACAACCAGGAAACTATAAAACTTTACAGAGTGCGGCTGGAGAGAAACAGGAATTGCTGCAGTGACTGCCAGAAGGGCCAGCGTTAGATTCACAAGATTTTCCAGGGCTTGGACTCGCCAGGAAGGGATTTATCCACCTAGGAGGAGCTGTAAAAACTAAAATTAAATTCTTCATCTTGGAAAGGGAGGGGGGAGAGAATGAAGAAATTGCTTGACCTCCCCCCGAATGCTCTGCTGGAGGCCAAGAACCTGGGTGGACGTGGAGCACCCCTGGCTGCACCTGCCAAACCCCTGGCTGAGGGGGGCCTGGCACTTCGGGGGTCCCTGCCCCAAACACTGTGAATAGGTCCTAGAGGCTATGCTCAGCATCCTGACAGCCTGCCAGCCTTCTGGGCACCGTCTGGGGGTCTGTGTGGGTGCCAAGAGGGAGGATTGAAGTCAGTGTCCTCTCCCTGGTCCCTGTCCCTGTTCCCCACTGGTCTATCCCATGTGCTCCCATACCTGCTGCAGGTGAAGATGGTGCCAGGCATGGTTTAGGGGCAGTTTGGGACTTCAGCAAGGAGTGAGCAGGGATGTTCCTGCTGGCATCCCAGCAGCTTGTCGGGGATGTTTTCTGTGGTGTTTTAACATGGGGTTAGTAAGCAGTTAAAATTTAAAAAAGCATACTGCCATGTGGACTACAGAGATGAGCCACAGCATCCTGAGTAGCCATTGCAGGGGACAAAGCCATACCTGGTTGGGTCAGGAGTGGCTGCTTTCTGATGGGGTGCATCTGATTTGGGCACCACACATGGCCCTCACCTCTGGGCCAGCTGAACTGTGACAACCTCCCCTGATCTGCACTGTGGCCAAGAGGTCCAGGTCTGCCCACTTGCCAAAGGACAGCAGATCCCCTCCTGTGCTGGGGCCACCAGCTCTCAGCCTGGGGGCATTTTGGGGCTCAGCACAGTCCCAGGTGCACCTCTTTGCCCATCAGCTTTTCCTGCCTTCTCCTCCATGCTGGTGTGGAGTGGGCAGGTCTTCCCTCACCACCCTTCTCCTCCCCATCCCACCAGGCTCACACAGAGGTTGTGGGCAGGGGCACACCAGGGTCACCAAATCACAGGCCTGCTGAACCAGCCCTGGCACCCAGAGGCTGCTGAACAACACATCCTGCATTCCTCTACACCTCCTCACTGGGTTTTCCCCAGTATAATGGCACACACTAATGCTTTCAGGAAAAGCCCACACTGCTGCTGGCTTTGGGGGCCATTTCCCAAGTCAGGGGAGCCAGGATAGCCAGTACAGCATCCCAATCAGTGAACGGTGGAGAGGGCTGTGCCGTGACAGGCTCTTTTTAGGAATGTAGCACTCATGAGGTGATAAATCTTATGCTGCTGACCTCTTTACAACATGCAGAATCCTTGGAGCCTCACTGCCGAGCAGCATGAGAAAGCATCCCACCACAGCCAGGGAGAAGTCAAGCTGCTCCTCCAGACATGTGGAGGCAAAGATCAAACAAGGCTCACTTGGAAATCTCAGCAGAATTGTGCCATAGGACACAAAGGATGTCCGGGTCATGCCAAAGCTGCAGCTCTGCCGTCGCTGGCTCCTGGGGTGAGCCAGGCTGTGCTGGGGCCCCGGCAGGTCCATCTGCCTGGCCAGCGGAGTGGAGCATGGCATGCCAGCAATTTGTTTTGTACTCAACCTTTCAGACTGGAAAGCCAAGGGAAACCTGCAGATGTGAAGTTTACATGCAAAATCCTGTAGGCTGAGCGCCCAGCTGCTGGCAGTGACGTGGCACTGATGTCCTGCCCCACCGGGACACCCAGGTGCTGCTTTGTGGATGGGCTTTGAGGCAATTTTCCTTTTATTTCAATTTTTTGCCTGCAATAGATTTTACACCGAATGCATGGAAGCACTGCTGGGAAAGTATGTATCAGGGAATGTTCTTTTGTCGCTTATTCTAGTTTTCTTTCTATTTTCCTCTTGTCACTGCCAGTGCAGGCTCTTAAAATAACTGGCTACTTTAAACCATGCTCCTTTGTTCCCTGGCTGAGCACCGCTGGATGCCAGCTGCAGAGGGACGGAGGTGAAGTGTCAGGGCCCTGCAGAGAGTTTTAAAGGAGGTTTGCGGTGATGGGGACAGTGTGTTACACTCAGAGTCCTCTGAGCTGCCCTCTCCCCCACTGCCGCCTGGGCCCTGTGTTGTGGGTTTCCCCCGGGAAGCACCGAGTTTGCAAGTTCTCAGTTGGTCCCCACTCTGCCACCATGTAAACCTTGTCCAGGCTCTGATGGTGCAGCCGTGGATCCGCACACCAGCTTTGCAGCCTGCAGGCAGATCCTCTGCAGTATCACATCCCCTGTGGGGTCCCCCCAGTCCCTCCAACTACAGACCCCTGCCTTCAGGGCTGCCCCTTTCCCACCCTCACTTTGCAGCAAATTGTTTAAACCATGAAAGCTCCTGAGTGCTGGTGGGAAGAGGTGGGATGGAGGCCACACAACTCCCTTGACCCCAGTTAGTGTGGGAAAAGGCTACAGCAAAACTGGTTAGGAACTGGCAACCGGCCCCAGGGGAAGCAATAGCTAAGCCTAGGCTTATCCCTCCCGAGCCAAGCGCCAGGGCAGCGGATGCAAATCCCGAGCAGGCCAGGAATTGCCTGGCACCTCTCCCAGGGTGTTTGCACTTTCATTCTCGGGCACCCTAGGAATGCAGCGTGACGGGGAGAGGGGATCCCTGCAGCCGGGGGGAAACTGGGGTGGGGGTGCGTCTGGCCAGCGTGCTGCCAGCAGGCTGGGCTCCACCACCTGCAGGCACCGGGGCTGGGCTGGAGCCCGGCTTGGAATTGCTACGTCAAAGGCTTGTGCCATGCCCAGGCACATCCCCACTTTGTTTATTCCTTCAGCTTATTATTTTATTTGACTATTTATTCCTGGCTGCCTTTTTCTCACGGTGGCTGTGTTTATTTAGCACGCCAAGCCTGGAGCCCGCCGGGCTCGCGCTGCTGCTGAGCACAGCCGTAACCCCGGCACAGCAAGTGCCGCGATGGCAACCCCGTGCTGAGGTTTCTCCTGAGTGCCTGGTGGGGTGTTTGCAATGGGTTCAATGGTGTTTCAAGGGGACAGTGGGCAGGGGATAACAGGATGGTCACACATGCTTGGCGCTGTTGATGTTGCCAGCACACAGCCACACCAAAGGGCTTTAGCACCTGTGTGTCTGCCCACCAACCCAACCCTACAGGCCCATGGCAGCTACACCAAGCAGAGACACCCTGGGCTGGAAGGAGGCAGGTTTGCAAAGAGTGAAGGTGGCCCATGGAGTGATGCCATCCCCGTGCCATTAGTGACAGTCATGGGGGACCCTGTCCCCACCAGCCTCCCAAGGTCCCACGTGGTCCCAGAGCCCAAACCCAGCATGATGTGGAGATGCCAGCAAGCCATCAGCAGCCCTGGCTGCTCATCCTCCCAGCCCTGGCTCATCCCTGCATTCCCAGGCCCTACATGACATTTCCCCTGGTGGCAGCCCCTGAGGACCCAAATCACTGGGTCCTCTCAATGCTGAGGATGCTGCTGCGCCTGGGGGCCGGGGAGCCATGGCAACCCGGCAAGGATGGGGGTTGCCATGGCAATGAGAGGCGCAGCATCCGGAGCTGGCTTTGGGCAAGGGATGCTCCAGGTGGGATGGGAAGCAGGACCAGGGTACCCCCCCGAGGCTGGGGAATGCCAAAGCCTGGGCTCGGAGTCCAGGAAAGCCACCCTGCTCTGAGGGCTGCCCCTGGCCCACAGCACCTGGAGGGGGTGGGCAGATGGAGTCTGGTGGGGTCCAGGCTATGTGCTTAGCCCTGCTGTAGCCCCACTGTGCCCACTGCCACCATCACCTCCAGCCACTCCCAGGCAGCTCCAAGAGGACATGGTGCTGGTTCCTGCATGCTCAGTCCAGGAGAGCAACCATCTCTGCAGGACAAGCAGGGTCAGGTGAGACCTCTTAGATTTTTGCAGCCAGGAGGGTCTGCCAAGCATCTCTGAATATGAGCATGAATCCCAAATATCTTGTCACTCCTCCTTGGGGGTCACTAACCCCCAGTTAGGAATGTCTGTGTGGGGTCAGGCTGTGGCACAAGGCAGGTTTCAGTTCCTAAATCTTCGTGTTTGGAGATTATCTTCTTCCCGTGACTAAAGTGGGCACCCAGCTGAACCCAGCTCAGGGCCAAGCATGCAGAGGGTCTCTGCACTGGCATTTCAGCTGCAGCCCCCTAAAATGTCCGTAATGGGGCCAGGCTGCTAATTGCCTGGTCAGCAAAGTTCCCGAGAGAGGAGTGGGCTGGGTGAGGACACCCCCCTTGCAGCATCACCAATTGACATCCCTGCCTTGGCCCCCTCAACCCCTTGGCCACCCCCCTCAGTGCGTCCCCATCCTGCCGTGCCCCATCCTGCCGCAGGGCTGGGAGGCTGCAAGGGGAAGGGGGCGATGGGAGGAGGAAATGGACCTCCCAGCTGGGAAGCATGCGGGAGAGTGACATTTGCCAGACACTGATGCTGCTTTTGATAAAGAGCAGGGGGCAGTTTGTTGCCCACAGGCACCCATGTTTCCCACACCTCCCAGCAGCTGGGGCCAAACATCGTCCCCCAGCCCTGGAGCCTTTGCCTCCCGCAGAGCCAAAAGCATGCAAGGCTGGATGCCTCTTTTCCCTTTTGGCCACAGTGGGCTGCAGAGCAGGGGGGAAAAGGCATTTTTATTTATTTTTGGTGCAACATTTGTCAGCATCTGATTACAAAGGGCTGATGCAGAAGTGGACAGTGTCACCTGGACAGCATCAGCATGGTTGCAACACGCACCCCGTGGCAGATGGACAGGGCTGGCTCTCCAAACACACAAGCCTCATCAGATTTTCCCAAGGGCACATCCCCAGTGCAGGAATCAGCCCAGAACCCAGGATGACAGCCACCCTTCCTCCTCATACTGCCTCCCAGGGCTCCAGCACCTAGCAGGCCCTTTCCCCTTGCAGAAATGGTGGCTGAGCTCTGTTGCAAGCGTGCGCCAGCAAACGAGGCTGGCGGCCGCTGGCAGCCACTTCCAGCGATTCCACCCTGGAGCTTGTGGCCAGGCTTTAGATCTGCTAAGCCTGCTTCAAACTTTGCACTGGGAGAAGTGATTTGTCTGCAAATGTTATGTGGTTAAAATAAATGCAGAGAATTTTAATCCTGGGAATTTGGAAAGTAGGAGATTTAAAATAACAAAACCCTTTCATATGGCACTTAATCCGAAATTAGCTGGGTTTTAAGTTTTACGGCAGTAGCTGATCATTCCTCGGTCACCTCCTGCTCGGCGTAGGAAGGGGGGCTCCTCAGATCCCCAGAGCAGGGAGCAGTGGGGGAGGCAGGATGGGCTCTCCCAGCCGCGCTGTGCAGTGCCGTGCCAGGGTGGTGCTGGAGCAGTGACGGCACTCTTTTTTTGTTGACGTGGAATGGATCTCCCACAGCTACTTAAGGTTTTAATTGCCCTGTGATTAAAGTTTTCATTACTAAGCAATTAGCACCTGAAATTTTAAGTGCTGAAGTGTTAAACTGCATCCTGAAGCTGCCAGAGGTGAGGGGTGGTGGATGTGGGTGGGACGGGAGAGGGTTTTGAAGTGGGGACCAGGAGCAGCAGGAGGTAGCTGCCTTGCTTGGGCCCAGCCGGGCTGGCATGGGTGCTGCCAGCCACCCCAACCCGCTGGCAGCATCAAGCGCCTGGCAGCACAGGGAGGAGTTCCCGGAGGGGCGAGAGCCCGGGGAGCCTGGGAAGGAGACAGGCTGGAGCCGGCTCTGGTCTGGCGGGAAACACACCGGCTGGGCAAGTTGGCACCCGGCGGCACTCCCAACCCTGGGAACAGGGCACCCTGGGGCTCCCTTTGGACTGGGGAGGGCATAGGGGACCCCCCAGCAGCCACATGGCTGCCCCAAGTGCCCGCTCAGATGTTGCCCTTCTGAGTGCTGACCTTTGGACAGGGGACTTGATGATGTCACTTGATGCCATAATGGCCCCACTACAGTGGTACCCCCCATCCAGCTTCCCACATCCCCAGCACAGTTGCCCTCCAGGTAAGCAGACAACGGAGGCCTCTTGCAGGGTTTTTTCCCCCATTCCACCCTTCAAACACGTCCCCGTACCTACCTTGTGGTGATAAGCTCCTGGGACTGGCTGCCTGGTGAGGAATGTACTCCCGTCTGTTTGTTTTTAGATTCTTGCTGGGTAATTTCATTTGATGCCCCTTAGATCTTCTGAGAAAATAGGAATAATTGTTCCCTAATCACCTTTCCTTATGAAATTGTGGCTGAGGTTGCCGCATGCAAAGGAGGTGAGGGGCGGTGGCTGGGCGCAGCAGGCAGGGTGTGTGGGTGCACCCGTGTGCGGGGCCATGGTCTGACACACACTGTGCACGTGCCTGTGCGACGTGGACCCATCACCGGAGCACATAAGGACTGCATTTGGAAATGAGGAGTGAAAGTCAGGCTTGCTTCAGCGGGATTGGGTCTCTAGGTAGGAAATTTCTTACAGAGAGAGGGCTTGGCTGGGAGGTTTGTCCTCTGAACTTTCCATGGCCATTGCTGCTTTTCGAGGTTTTTCTTTCATCTCTGCTGCTCCCTGTCTGCACGGGAATGCCTCCCAGGGACACTGTGGGCTCCACAGCTTTGCCATGCAGGCTGTAGGCTGTTCTAAGGCAAAACATCCTTAACTCAGGTCAGTGCTGCAGACACACTCCCCTGCCTACCCCACAGTGCTGCGTGTCAGCTCTCAGCCCATCCCTGCCCATGTCGTGCCAACAGGGTCCTCGTTACAGCCCTATTCAGCTCCATCCATCACCCCAAAGTGCTGGGGAGGTGCCATTGGAGGAGACTGAGGCTGAGTGTCTGTGCAGGGACGTTTTGTGGCTGGGAGATGTCCGTGTCTATACAAACATGTGTGTCCCACAGCCACGCCATCACCCAGTCCCCTGGGGGCCACAGCAGCACCATCCTCAGTACTCAGTCCTTGCCCAAGCAGGCGGGTTGACATTACAGAGCCAGCCCCTGCCAGAAAATACCACGCAGTTACCACAGTTATTTCCTATTGTGCAGGCGTCGGAGCCCTGCCAGCGCTGCTCCCCAGGCTGCCCACCAGCTGCAACACACAGGCAGTGACCGGGGCTCCCTAGCCATGGACCTGCCCCAAAATCCTCAGGCTCCAGTCAAGACCACGGCATTGCACCCGCCAGCACCAGGGGAGCCTGAGGCCCCAGGGAGAGGTCGACTGGCAGCACCAGCCCAGTGGGAGCGAGCAGGGGCTCATTAATTACAGCACGTGGGGAGAGACTCGATTGTATGGAGCATCCTCCCCCAGCCTGCGCCCCCCCGCTGCCTGCTCCAGTTTCTCATCCTATTCTGAAATAAATTCCTTTCGGGCTGAAATTTGCCAGGCATGGCTTGGCTCCAAGGGGAATTCTTGGAGAAAGTTTAAGTAAAATTGGTTCAGCCATTTTTGAGTTATTCAAGTGTGAATAAGCAATTTCCCCATGCGCTCCGTTCAGAAATTTTGTGCTTGGGTAACTCAGACCTCTGGAATTGCAGAATAAACGAGGTTTCTGCATCTCGCTAAGCCAGCAGGCTCTGGCTGCCTGAATTGGTACGGTGTCTCCAGCAGGGAGGATTTCCCAGGAGTGATTTCATAAGGAGACAGCAAATCTTCCCACCCTGAGTCTGGCCCTTGGTTAAGAGTCTCGACATCTCCATCAGCCCCCAGCCCTCTCCTTCCCCACTGATGCAGCATCTTATCCCAGTGCACATGTTAATGGTGCTGATTTTGTCACTCACTTCTCCGCTGCTCATCTCCTTGAGTGACAGTGTGTCCAAACCAACAGCTTCTGCTTGTTGGCTGAAACTTTGGTGTTTTCCACCAGTGCAATCCCCTTACCTCTGCTCTGCTCCCCAACCACTTCCTTTCACCTAGAGAGTGCAATGCCCCACTTGCTGCATCTCCTGTACCTCGCAGAGATTTATCACAATCATATGTCATATGTCCTGTCTTAAATTAGCACACTGGCTCTCTCAGGCATGGCTTTTCCCTTCAGAAACTGTGCCTAGTGGTACTGGGCCACTGTAGCACTCCTCAGGACACAGCATTCTGCCAAGACTCCCTGCAGCTCCCAGAGGATGCCAGAATTCCTGCAGTAGGAATTGGTCATCTCCAAATTTTCAGTAGCCCAGGCAGAGCTCAGGCCTGTGCCAATCTCTGTGGCCAGGGCTTGGAAATAGGAATCCTTCCAGGACAAGGAAGGAAAATACCCATCCACAGCGTTGGTTTGTGCAGCAGAAGGCAGAGGTTATATGGACATGCTCTGCATCTGTTTGCATAGAGGAGAGGTCAACAACAGCCAGGTCTGATAACCTCCCAAATTCCAGCTCCTGCCAGCAGCTGCGGGGAGTGTAGCCAGGAGCGTGGGCCTGTGGACACCCCAGTGTGCTTGTGCGGGGCTGAGACTGGGTCTGCACAGCTACGGAATTTCTGGGCCAGATTTCTGGGGCAGGAGCACTGTGGAAGGTGCTGCTGGCAGATGGCAGGTGGCTGCTGAGGGGGCAGCCCAGATGGCTGTGCCAGGGGGACGAGGCTGCCTGGGGTGATGCAACCAGTCATGCACCCCACTGCCCCTGGACCTGCTGGAGTTCCAGCTACCCCTAGGGACCAGGGGCATCAATATGCCCCAACGTCAGGGAGCTGGGGGATTTTGCTAAGCCCAAGCACAACCTCCCCAGGTATCCAAGGAGGAGACGCAGCACAGAGGACTAGGGCCGGTCGCAGCCTGTGTCCCGCACCTGGCACGGCAGGTATGTGTCTGTCCTGAATGATGTGGCTCCAATCACAGGGACAGCATGTGTGTGTACACCATCCCAAGGGAGCAGTCTGTCCAACACAGGGCACCAAAACCTTACCATGGCAATGTCGGGACAGAAGGGGAAGAAGACTGAAGTACCCACAGGCTTGGAAGCTGTGGCTGCATGCACAGTAGCCAGCACCTTCTCCCACAAGAAATGTGATGGTGAAGGCACTCTGGGGGTAGGGGAAGGGATCCTGGAGACGTCTGTATGGTATCACCCTGGCCAGGATCCCAGCACTCATCTGAGTCCCCATCGTGGGAATCATGATGTGGTGGGGATGGAATGGGGTAAGGAGGTATGTGATGAGGTGAGATGGGATGGGTGAGGTAGGATGGGATGTATGGGATGAGTTAAGGGGCAATGGGTTGAGACGGGATGGCCCAGGGATGAGATGATGCATGAGAGGATGGCATGGGACTGTAGAGGATGGGATGGCAATGGGTGGCACAGGTAAATCAGGCTGCCAGTAGTGTGGCACAGAGGGGCCCGTCAACACACAGTACGAGGCTCACGCCGGGCTGGGGGTGTGAGGGGCAGGCTGGGGGTGTGCGGGGCGAGCCGGGGGCGCGGCCCCTTTAAGAGCCCAGTTCCGCGGGCGGCCGCTGGGTGGGGCGCGCTCCCCGCCCTGCGCCTCGCGCGCCGGGGGCGGGGCCAGCGGGGGCGCGCCGGGCTGGGCCCGCCCCCTCCAATTCATCTTTCCGCACAGGCCCCGCCCCCCATCCCGGCACCGCCCAATCGGCTCCGCGCTCGCCGTCGCCAGGGGCGCCGGGTTGCCAGGGGCGGGGTGATTGGCGGGCGGGCCCCGCCCCTCACGGCTCAGCGGCGGCGGCGGCGGCAGCGGCGCCAGAGCGCGATCGTGGCGCGGCGGCGAGAGGAGCCGCGCGTGGCGCCGAGCTCGGGACTGCCCGGCGGGGCCGCCCGCACCGCCCCCGCCATGGCCGCGGCCCGCCCGGGGGCCCCCCCGCCGCCGCCGCCGCTGCTCCCCCTCCTGCTGCTCCTGCTGCTCCCCGGCGGCCGCCGCGCTCTGGAGGGTGAGTACCGGGCGGGCGTCCCCGTCCGCCGTGCCGGGGCCCGGGCGAGTGCGCACGGGCGCACGCACCCTCCGGGGTGTCCCCGGCCCGCCGACTCGTCGTGGCTCAGCTCGTCGTGGCGCCGCCAACGGCCGGTTGTCCCCGCGGGGATCTCGCCGCCGCAGCCCCGCTCCCCGCGCTCCGCCGCCCTCGGTGGGTTTCGGAGTCAACGCCCCGTGGAACCGAGCCCGACGCGGCTCCGCGAACGGCGGCTGCTGGCAGGGAGCGGCGCCTCGTTGGATACTCGGTTCACGTTTCGAGGCTTTTCGCCACGACCGAGAGGGCTGGAAAATTAATATTTCTTTCAGTGGAAGCTCGCGGCGTGCCAGAACTGGTGGGGCCGCGGAAGGAGTGTCCGTGTGCCGTGTCCGGCTCCATCCCTTCTCCGGCAGGGCTCGCCGCGCCCGCCGCCTTAACCCCCGCGGCTCCAGCGTGGGACCGCCGGGGCGAGTGGCCACGCGTGCCGCATCCACCCCCGAGCGGGTCTGCGCTGCGCGGCTCGCCCACCCCTGAGCTCCGGTGGAGTTGGGAATAGAACGGGGACTAATCCTTCCCCCCTCGAAGGGTGAACCCCGGTGCGCGGGGTGTCAAAGCACCCCTAGGTTTGAGCGAGGAAAGCGGCTTTTGGCCCCACTGAGGGACTGGGGATCCCCAGACGGGCGAGGCGGGTCGCGCCGGAGGGGAGGAAGAGAAGGGGGCCCGGACGGGTTTTTGTCTCGGCACAAAGTATGCAGGGCTCTGGCCAGGAGTGCCAGGAGCGGCGGCGCTCCGGTGTCCGGTAACCGAACCCACTGCCGGAGGGAGGGAGGGAAGGAAAGGGAGAAGCCCCGTTTGGAGCGGAGCTGTGGGTGCCCCCGCCCGGGCGGAGGGCGGCGGGGGCTGCTCGGAGGCGGTGTCGTGCTCGGGCTCGCGCTGCCGTCGCCCCGCGTTGCGGGGTTCAGGTTCGGCCCCGGGGGTGGCCGTGGGCAGGAGCCCCATATCCCCTGAGGTGGATGGGGGGACATCTTTCCTCCGGCTTTGGGCTTTGTAGAAAGTTTCGGGGGTGCTTGTTGCCCGAGTTCCTTTTCATCCTCCCTCCGTTCGATTTGGTTTTTTCTCCTTTAAAAGGGAAAAAAAAAAATTAAAACCCCATCTCCTTTGTACGCCGTAGGAATCAGAGCTGGTGGGCCTGCCGGGTCCGTGAGCTCCCGGCTAAGCGGGAGCCCCGCAGCAGAAGGGGAAGGGAGAAACCACTGGCACCCAGCCCTCCCGGGATGGAGGCTCCCGAGCACCCACCCGGGGATCCCTGCCTGCTGGAGAGGTGTCGGAGGATGAAGTTGCAGGCGGAGAGCCCAGTGGGGCCCCACGCTTGCAGGCAGCGCCTTGCAACCTGCTTCCCATCAGCGGTTTGGGAATTGGGGAAGGATAGCCGACATGGGGGCTGGCAACACCAGCAAGCATCGCCTGGGCACTGTCCCGCGTGTCCCCGGGGAGGCAGGGAGCCCCAGCACTGACCGGGGATGGAGCAATGGGAGGAGTTGGATGGAGAGAAAATAAACAGCCCCTGCTGAGGAGTCGCTAGTTTTTTTTCAGCTTCACAAACGTGTGGAGGGGTCAGGGGCTGAACACGCCATCCAAGAGGTCAGGGCCCAGCTGTGTGCCAACCCAGTGGGACTGCTTCAGGGCTGGCTGGCAGCCACCCAGCATTTTTGGGGCTGGCCCCGATTCCCCTGGTATTCTCTTTTTTTTTATTTTTTTATTTTTATTTTTTTTCCCCTTTGCTCTTGTTCAAGCTGGAGGGAAAGTTTCAGCTGGCCCAGAGAGGCTTCTGCCTTGCCCAGCTTTGGGAAGCCGCTGCTCACATCACGGTCAGTGAGCTCCCGCGCTTCTGCTGCGTTGGGCATTTCTGTCCGTGCTCAACGCTGCTTCCTGATGGGGACCGGCGCGTTCCAGCGGTTACTGTAAATCTCGCGTGCACGTTTCTTCGGATATTTTAGTGCTGATCATAAATCTGGCGTGGCCGTAAATCTGCACACACGTCCTGCAGAGAACAGCAGCGAGTGGTCCCCAGACCCGGCCACTTTACCGTCCTCTCCGAGGGGCAACAGGCTGGTCTTGCCGCTGGTGCTGGGCTGGAAGGGCAGGGGGCTTTGGGGCTGGATGGCGCTCCTCATTCCCGGGGGGATGGCGGGGAGTTGGGTTTCTTTACAAGGCCCCACGGGGGTGGAGGGGAAAAGCCGCGCTCGGCAGCAGCTCAGTGAGGGCTTTGTGCTGCCGAGGAGAAAATGGTTTCTCTCCAGATCCTGTAAGTGCGCTGGGTCTGTTTGAAGTCACAATGTGTTTTTCTTCTCCGGTTCAGCAGTCCCCAGGCCGGCTGCAGAAGGAATGTTCTATCCAGGGGCAACAGCAGATCCTTTCTCCAGTGCAGGGGTTTGAGCTGAGGAGTTTGTTCGAGCAGGGCTGTGGGAGCAGAGGCCCTGTGGGGAGCGGACGCAGCGAAACAGCATGGGGAACGTGCTGCGTTCCAGGCCCTTGCTGACTATCCAAGGGTAAAACCCCAGGCTTCAAAATACCCTGGTCCAAGGGAGTGTGGACAGCCACAGGCTGGATCTGCCTGTCGCCCTGGGGGTGCAGGTGGGCTGGGACGGGGACCTGCTCTCCTAAGGAGCCACTCTGCCAGGCAGCTTCTGCCCTGAGCAGCCTCTCTGGATGCAGGACTCCATTTAAACTTGGGGTTTCCCACGTGCTTCCCCATGAACCCCTGTGCAGAAGCACTGTGTTGCTGCACGTAGTCCCAAGCCTACTCAGGCTCTAGTGAAATAACCAAAGCCCCCAGTGCAGGAGGATTTCTAGGAAGGATTTTCCTCATCTGAGTTCTGCCCAGTGGCAGCTCCCAGACCCCAGCCAGGTGTTACACAGCCTGGCCATGCTCCTCTCAGCACCAGCAAACCCCTACTTAATTGACCCCTGTGCTGGAACTGCCAGGTATTTTCTTGGCAGGGAGATTTGCTTTCCGTTTAATTACTTTTCACAGAAATGGCATATTTCTCGGCGGGGCGATGGGGCAAGTTGGCCCTGCTGTTTTATTGGTGCTTGGGGTAAGGCTGCGAGGGAAAGCAGGTCGTGGGGCTCCGCAACACTCACTGGATTCATTAAATCTCCCGTTCCTCACTAAAAGCTGCACTCGAGGAAGCCTGCCTGTCCATGTTCCCGAGGAGGGGAGGAGAAGGGCTTTCCTTTGTGTCAGGCAGAGCATGTGGAGAGCTGGGGAGAGGGAAAACTTGCAGCACCGGGGTCCGTTTGCGGTCCCACATTTCTCCCTTAATGTACAGCAAGGCTGCGGCTGTGGGACCATTTCTGCCTGGCCCTTGCGATTGGGAATAGCGGCCTCTGGTTTTTAAGGAATGAACCGAAACTCCTTGTTTTGTTGCGATGACTTACTCCAAGAGATATTCGGGGAAACCAGTTGGTTGCATTTTCTTTCCGTGAGCCGTTTGCTGCTGCCGCTGGAGCAGGGGAGCTTGGTGTTTAATTAAAACAGCCCCAGCAATCTGAATCACAGACTTGCATGTTTTTAAAATTGTAGCTGTTCCTGTTGTGCTGAGTCAAACTGGTTTGTCAGGATTAAGCGTCTCCGCCTGGGAGCTGTGCTGGGGGAAGGGTGCTGGGGCGGCCCCGGGGTCGGGATCCCTGTTCCCAGCTGGTGCAGACCGCAGGGTGGGTGTCAGCCTCCTCCCCGGGGAGAACCCTGGGAAAGGGGGACTATACCCAAGGGCCGCGATGGAGCAGCCACAAACTTCTCTGTGGTTTAAACCATAATGAGTTGCTGTTGTTTCTAGGTCCAGTGTATTTCCATGAAGTGTTTGGGGGATGGTGGGGATGGGGATGCCCCTCCGTGGCCAGGAAGCTCCTTGCAGAACCAGGTACAACCCCACACCCCAGGGGATGGGCTGCCACCTTGAAAGCCAGGCAGCCTGTTGCAGTGACACTCCCACCCGACTGGGACTGTCCCATTCAAATGCGTGTTTTGGTTTTTTTGTTGCATTTTTGTTGTTGTTGTTGCTCCAAACCCAGCCCTGTACTCGGGCTGGGCGGTGCTGGCAGCAGGGCATGGGCCATTCCCTTGCAGAGCTGAACTCCATGTGGGAGCCATTTTGTAGGGCGGGCGGCTGGCTGTCCTGCCTGCGGAGGGACAGGCTTGGCACTGTTGGTGAAGCCTCATCCTCCCATGCTTGGGTACTGATATCACCCACCCTCAGCACAGCCATGGAGGAGTTCTGGTGCTGAGCTTGGGAGTGGGGCGACATCCCCATTGCTGCAATTGCAGCTCTTCCCACAGTGCCATCTTTCCCAGAGGGGTTGCATCCCTCCCCTGGTGCCCTCTTTTCCCTCAGTGCAGCCGAGCCCTCTAGCCCATGCTCCGTGAGGCGGGAGGGAGCGAGCCCAGTGCTGGCTTCGCATGGCCGCCCCGCTGAAGAGGAACGGGAGCCATCTTGGGAAGAGGCTGGAGGACGGCGGCAGGGCCGAGCGCCGGCCCCACGGCCGCTCTCCATGCACGTGCCAGCGTGTGCTGGCTGTGGGTCCTGAGCTGGGGCGGAGGGGATTTTGCTGTAGGGGTCTCTTAATTTTATTTTTGCCCATCGCTAAGCCCCGCTGCACTGCAGGGCCTGGTGTTTCTCATGCATGTGGCAGGAACTGTTGACAAACACCTGTTTCCCAGCCCCCCTCCCCAGGAATGCCCCGGGGGCCCCGCAGGGGCTGCAATGCCGAAGGGGTGGGCAGCAGGGATGTCCCGTCCCAGGGGAGCCCTCCCCCAGGACTCTTCTGCCCAGCGGCAGCTGCGAGGGGATTTGAGCCTCCCTGTTCCTCTGTGAGGTGTGGCCATCGCACAGGGCTGCCGAAACCCATCTCTGTCCTGGGGAAGGGACACTGTTGTCCCCATGTTCCCTCACCCAGTCCTGCTTGTCTCTTGGGTGCTCAGCGCCTGCCCAGCGAGGGCTGGGGCGCAGGGGGGACCCCGCCGGGAGGGGGGGCATGCACACGCGGCGTGCTATCCAAGGCCTTTTTTTATTAATGAGAAAAATGTGCAGGGCTTGAACGATCGCCAGGAACAGATTTATTCTAGTTCCCCAGAAATTAAACTGAAATGAAGGAGCGAGTCAGCCCGGCCCGGCACCCCCTCCTGACTCTGTGCTTGTTTTAACTCTGGAAGAATCTGACTTTGGGGGTGGGGGAGGTGGGGAAGGGGGGGGGGGCAATATTTGGGTTTAAGCAGTTCCAGATGGGCTTGGTGCTCTCAGAGAGCTGAGGAAGCGAGCAAAGAGCAGTGCAGAGATTTGGGTAACTGCCCCAGGCAGTAGAGAGGAGGGAGATCTTGGCAGAAACTCTCGCTCTGCGCTGCCGGGATGGGATGGAGCTTGGCAGCCGAGCCACCCGTCTGTGGGGCGAGCCTTTGGATGTGCACTGAGTAACCTTTTTTGGGGAAGAGGTGGGGCTTTTTTTCTTTTAAATATCATTACTCTTTCTCTGTGCACTTTCCAAAAGTACAACCTGGAAAAAATGGAGCTTGAGGGGGAGAGGGGCCTTTTGGATCTCAGCCTGCCGCAAACAGTTGCCCTGCGGAGACAGGTCTGCAGCACCGACTGCTTTTTCTTCCTTCCCCCAGGGACTTTGGGACTCTACATCCACCCGCACCAGCCCAGCTCACCTTGATGGCCCTGTGGGGACAC
The DNA here is from genome assembly GCF_003984885.1 of Neopelma chrysocephalum. Lineage (NCBI taxonomy): Eukaryota > Metazoa > Chordata > Aves > Passeriformes > Pipridae > Neopelma > Neopelma chrysocephalum. The sequence continues at coordinate 3,337,371 of NW_020897729.1, read as the reverse complement.
CTGCCCCATGAAAACACGGCCACAGGGCAGTGGGGTCACAGAGGGAGGTGGCGGGAACGTCCCTATCATAGCATGTCCTGGGAACAAGGGTGGCTTTGCAGGCCCATTTCCTGCCTATGTCCTAGTCAATGGCATTCTCAGCTCGAACAGGTCTGGCATGTCCTGATCGGATGAGTTATTTCTGTGGCAGTGGAGGACAGAGGCATGGCCATTCCTCCTGGGGACGGTGACCTATAAATCTGTCCTGCCTGCTGGCTGTAGAGGTCCTGCCCGCCTGGCATGGCTAGTCACGTTGTCCCCATGGCGGGGAGCTGCAGTGGGCAGCCCCTTCCCCGGGGCCAGGCAGGGACATTCCTGTCCCAAGTGGGCAGCAATCATTTTAAGGCCAGCAGTGTGTCTGGCAGCAGGCTGTCAGGCAGCAGGATTGAGAGGCTGTCTGTGGGGTCTGTCCATTCCCCTTGCCCACAGCCTGCCACAGGAAAAGTATCTTTTCCTCCTGGGCAAGCCAAAGCAGCGAGTACCAGGGTGCATCCACCGCATGGGCAGGGATGGCAGCTCTTCCTTGGCCGAGCTGACCCTGGTGTAGCACACTGGGCTCTGACATCCGAAATTCCCGTGGTATTAATAGAACAGTAATTGCAGTGCAGGGCTGGACTCAAGCAGCTGGCTCCCGTCCTCTCTCAGCGTCAGTACAGCCTTTTTGCAGGACCGGGACCTGGCAGCAGGACCTGGCAGGGTTTGGGCAGCAGGCTGCACGTGTCTTTGGCGTGCAACTGGAGGGCGGGAGCTTGCTGTCCTGCAGAAGTCCCAGGCTCTGAATGCAGCGCTTTGGAGGAGGGTGCACACAGTGTGATGCTGGAGGGTGCTGGAGCAGGCATGACCCTGCTCGTGAAATGGCAGAAATCTGCCCTCCCTGCCTCCGTCCGGTGCGTGACCAAGAGGAAAGGAGCACCCATCCCTTCCCGCATCCCAGGCACTGCCACTTGATCTGCCTTTTGCAGAGCTGGCACCTGTCCTCCCTCACATGCTTCAGTCTGTCTCACGGCCGTCAGGAAACAGCTCCTGGCGAGGAGCACGCGGCCGGAAAACCCTCTTCAGCCGGTTAGCGGCCAGTGGGTCGATGACAAGGCAGGGCTGGATGGAGGGAGCGCTCCTGTCCCTCTCTATCCCATGTGCCAGGCAGCTCCCACTCATCTGAAAGCTGGATCTGGCCCATGCAGAAGGTGAAGGGCGCTGGGGTCGGATGGGGGGACTGTGAGGAAAATGCAGAAGGCCAGTGGCTCAGAGCTATGGGACTGTCTCCTGGCATAAAGTTAATACCCCAGTGCAGGTGTGGGATTGGGAAATAGAGGATGCATCCTTGGAGCATCCTTGGAATGGCAGTCTTGGGCCCTGCTGTGAACTTACCATGGTATTGACAGGGCTGGAACCGGCAATGGTGAATGGTACCGGGACTGGCAGTGCTGCCCACCCTTGGCTGGGCTCTCCAGACAGGGACTGCCTCTGCCTTTGCACGTGCATGCGCGGTGTGTGTGCAGAGGGGCCTTAATCTCAGTTGGGGCCTCTGGGCCCTGCCATAATGCAGAAATAATGAGTCTATTATTAAGTGCCCACAGTACTTCTTCACTCTGGTGGCTCGCCTCCAGCAGCAGGCAGAACCTGCCCCGCTTGAAGTGGATGTGTCATCATTTGCCTCAGCAAATCCGATCCCCTTTGATGATGGGCCAAACGCCCTTGGCATGAAGGGCCACAGCTGTGATACAGGCCCTTTTTTTTTTTCTCTTTTTTCCCCTTCTCTCTTCCCTTTGTTCCCAGTTCATTGACAATTCACTGGCTTGCCCTGGACCTGGGGCAAGTGCACATTGGTGGGACTGGGTGGTCAGAGCTCCTGTGTCCCCCTGGAGAGGGATGAGGTGGGAGGCCAGCTCCCACGGCAGCCTCGCGTCTTCCCCCTCGGCACTGGGGAGCAGCAGGCGCCCTACTCGGCATAAGGACAGGTTCCCAGCGTGGGCGGTGATAGGGAGTGCTCCAGCCCTTCCCTTGGGCTGAACCGCACCGCCTGGCCTGCCTGGCCTGACAGCCAGGGAGGGCAAGGGTGGGACCAGCACAACCCCCTGGCCTTGCTCTGGATGCTCAGGTGGGCAGGTGTGCAGAGGGTCCCCGGGAGAGACGGGAGGACGAGGGCATGTGGGCTGTGCAGCATGCTGGCAGTGCTGCCAGCCCCGTCCCTGCAGAGGGAGCTGGCAGACAGCGCCTGCCGGAACCTTCCCCACACTCTCAAACCCCACGCCTGGCACCTCCGCCATGGGTACCCTCTGCCCACCCTGGGTGCTGCCAAGTCCACTGATGGCCTGCCTGCTGCCTCCCTCCCTGGCTTCAGTTTCCCTCCCTGCTCTCCTGGCTCTCAGCTGCATCAGCAAGAGCCTCCCCTCCCTGCAGTGCAGCTCCGGCACAAGGGGCTGCCAAGTGCCAAAACCTCCCAGCACGCCACCTCCTGTGCACACGATGGCTCCAGAGCTGCTGTCTGTGGTGTGCTCCATCCACGGAGCATGGTGGGCCAAGCTGGTCAGGAGAGCTTCCTCAATGCAGGCAGCACATGAAGTCCCCTAGCCTTGGAACAGGGACATCCCCTGCCCAGGAGGATGGATACAGGGTTTATCTGGGGTCAGAGAGGGAAGAACCGTCCTGGAGGAGGAGGGATCCGGGTGAGCTGCATGCTTCAAGAAAACGTGTTGCGGGGTCTCCCAGACCTGACGTGCTCTCAGGGCGCTCGGTGTGGCTCAGCTTTTGTGTACGGGAAACGCTCGTCAGCGGGAAAAGTGCAACCTCAGGTTCTCTCCCACAGGCAGCTCTTTGTTCCCAGATAAAGGACCTTACACCAAAGGCCCTTTGTGCCGCTGCTCAGAACAGTGCCGGGATTAATTGTACCGATAGGTGCTTGAATGGGGAGCATGCGAGGCCACTCCTGCCGTAATTATCTTCAAAACCAAGAAGGAAATTAAAATATACTGGGAGATGCCCCTTTCGGTGGCTTTTTGACTAGCAGGCAGTCACCAAGATTTAAAGTACATCCCTAAACAAGCTGCTTTTTCTTACAGAGGAGAAAAGCATGGCAGTAAGGCAGAGAGGCATCCAGCACCACTATGAGCAGCCCACCATGGTGGGGCATGTCCTGGGACAAATGATCCAGCCATCGATGGTGTCTGCAGGAGCTCAGCATGGGGCAAGTGGCCCATACGGCCAGTCCGAGCTACTCATCCCACACCGAGCTCCTGCAGCCATGGTGCCGTGGTGTGCATAGCTCCCAGAGAGCATGGACACGTTGTAGAACAGGTTCCTCTGTTTGCAGCAAAGCTGCGTGGGCGTCTTTAGTAACTTCCCTCCTTTGCCTTCTTCCAGGATGCTCTGGACTTGCGCGAGCTGCCTTCTCCTCATCAGGGCTAGGAGCTGGTGTCCTATGTTGCCAGCACATCCTGATAAAAGCCATCAGTCCCTGTATTCAAAGGAGAGAGCATTCAAATTGGAGCCTGTTGGTGGAGACGATTGAGTCTTCCCCAGTGGCTTCATCTTGAAAGAATTTTGATATTTCTCCCCCCCCTTTCCTGGCTCAGCCATTGCTGCCGCGCGCGTCTGCCGCTCAACAGCGCGAGACGGGCTCTCTGGGCCTCTTAAGGGGGGAGTTCAAACGTTTTCGCTGGCCTCAGACCATGCACGCCGCATTCCTGAGCCTCTGCACCAGGAGAAAGAGGTCCCTGGCTCCAGATGGGTCCTTGCCAGGGCTTCAAACACCTAGTGAACTGCTGGGGACTCTGTGGAGGTGATGGAAGGGCTGCTGGGGGGTACCCCTTGTCTTTGCAGCTCAGGATGTGCCTGGGAGGAGACTTGCAGGGCAGGGAAGAGGCAGTTGGAGTGATGCTCAAAGCCCTGACCAAGGAATAAGGCTCTTTCCCTGTCACCGATCCTATTCTGCCATGGAACTCCTGCTTTTATGTGGGGTTGACCATGACCAGCTGCACTCGCTGAGCATAGCGAGGCTCCTGCTCCATCCCTTGCTTTTGCCCAGCTGAAGGTAAGGAGAGGACAACTCCCAGCACTGCAGACAGTGATAAAGCAAGCCTTAGGGTGACTTCCCCAAGCTGGCGAAATTGGGAGCCAATTTCCCGTTGACTAATGGGACCAGGCTCTCTCTGTGGCGTACGGGATTGAAGTGTCTTTGACTCACTCTTCAGCCAGCCCTGACACCATTCACGTCCCTCCAAAGCACCTGCAAACCTGAACTGCGCCGGGAAGTCACCGGTGATGCCTCTCAGCCCACCTCTGGCACCCTGCGCTGGAGGGAGAGAGCAGCTCTGTGCTCCTGAACCACTGAAGCTCAGTTCTTGGGCTCCCCATCCTGGGCACTAGCACGTGCCCTTTTGTGGGGAGCCAGCACTTGGAGTGCCCCGATGTTTGTGGGAGGGAGGACACAGGTTCAGTACCAGGCCGCTGTGAGATCTCTGTGGCAGCTTTACGGGCAGAGAGCGGTTTCTGTGGCTCAACCCAGCATGTGCCACCAGCCCTGGGACCATGCAGCACAGCAGCCCGTGGGGCCATCCACCCACAACCTTCACTGTGGCAGGCTGTGAGGGTCTGGGAAGCTCCACTGACCCCACCTGGGTCACTCCTGTGGCTGCAGGAAACCCCCTCTGCCCTCTGCGCTCAGCCTGTTTCCTTTAGCTGGGTTGCTCACTGATTTTATTTTTATTATTTCCTCTTCCCACTCTCTCCGTGTGGTTTACGTGGCTCTCACGCCAACAACCGGCTTGGCTCTGTCAGTTTTTTCTCTCCTCTGCTGGTCAGATGGCAGATGCTGCCAAATTAGGATGCAGGCAGCAAGCCTCCTGTCCAAGCTGAGGTTCTGCCCAGGACCAGCACTCGTGGGGAAGGACGCTGCCGGAGGGGACGTCTGCCATGGCAAGGGCTTCCTACGTGGAGCCTGATGGAGTGCAGGAGGCTTCCCGCACACCCTGAACAGGTTTGGGAAGCAAATTCCCCCCGTGGTCTGGTCAGTCCAAGCTGTGCCATGGCTTGCCACGGGATCCTTGTGTTGCTCTGCTTGCAGGCACACCCTGCACCCAGATTCCCATCTCCTCAGCCTGACTCACCGCTGCAGCCGCTCATCCATCAGCAGCCCCAGCCCTGAGCACGCAGAGCATCCCTTCCCCACTCCTCCTGCAGAAACACCCACCAGCTGCCCATGCCGGCAGTGGGGCCCTGCACTGGTTGGACCCGCACAGGGCATCCGCACCAGGACTTGGCAGCGCAGCGCTGTCAGCGCCGAGCACACACTTGGCTCTGCGTGCCGCCAGCACGGCGTGTCTGGGCCCTCACGGCACCACTGTGCCCTTATTAGGGCAGCCAGCACGGGGTCTGTCCCTCAGAGAGCTCTGGGCAGCTCCACTCAGGAACCTGCTGCCCCGTGGTCTGGCGCTGCCCACCTGCCCTGGTAGCCACTCCATGCAGGGGTCTGGGGAGTGCAACAGCATCTCTGGGGGTCTTGTGACCACGCAGAGCTGCACTTGGGCTCCTACTGGTCTTCAATAACTGATGGTGTGGGAAATGGGAAGAGACAGGGACGGCAGGTTGCTGCATTCCTTGGGCAGGTAGTGCCATGGGACCGAGCAGAGGCTGCCTCATGGGTGCCCAGCACCATCCTGCCCATCCTGTGCCCCAGCCCTCCTGCGTTACCCACTTGGCAGAGGGCTCCTTCTTTCTCCGCCTTTGTTTTTACCAGATGCTCCTAGTTTGTGTTTTTGAAAAACAGTAAATAACCACTACCTAGTAACCACCTCTGTGTTTGCAAATCAGAGCTGATGTCTGTTGTAGAGATCGCCTCCCTGCCTCTCTCTCAGTGGGGAGCTAACACCATGAGGGGTTTTCCTCCCTCTGTCCCCCTTGCCATGTCCATTGCCAGTGCCACCAGCCCACAATGGGACTGTGTTTGTGTTTGCTCCAGGCGAGCAGCCTGGGCAAGAAGCAGGCTCACTGGCCTGGCTGGGAACCTGGCAAACCGCGAGGCAGGTCGGAGAGCCCACGTGTCCCCAGATGTGCTTGTTTATCTGTGCCGTGGTGGCACCCACAGCCCATGCTCCCAGCCTGTCTGTGGGTGCTGGCGCAGGAGCTGCTGGCGGGTCTCCCCGGGGTGGGACGCGGGAGGAAGGTGTTTACCTCCAGACGGGCTTCATCCGAAACCCTGCGACGCGTGAATATTTCCTTCCTCCTCCACACTTCCTCCCTGGCCGGGTCAGCCTGTGGTTTTCCTGGGGTGGAGGGAAAGAAGTTGAAACTGCCTCTCACTCTGGGGCTGAGCCATGGTGCCGGCACAGCTGAGCTGCCCCGGCATGTCCTGTGCCCCAGCCAGCCAGAGTGAGAGGCTCCCAGCCCACTGCTGTTCTAGGGGCTGGAGAGCCATGGCTCCCTGCCCCTCGTCTTGGGCCTAGGTGGGCTGATGGATGGATGGATGGATGGATGGATGGATGGATGGATGGACAGCCCTTGGGGAGCTGCATGGGCTTTGGGATGGGGCCATGCCTGCAGCTGGGGAGTGGGATGCCCTCATCAGGGAGGCGTTTTGGCACTGGTCCAGGGTCCCGCCGTGGGGCAGGCACCAAAGCCCCTCTGGGCACATCAGGTTTTCCAGGCTTTTGCACACTTCTTGCACCAGACCCCCCTTAGGCAGAAAAGGGTCTGGAAGACCCACAATCCAGACACCTCCAGGTGCCTGCTCCGCTCCAAACAGCCTAGAGGCCATCCCTGGAGTGGGGGTCACAAGGCCAGCAGCCCACAGCAGGGCCATTGGATCCACAGCCTGTTGCCGTACTCTCTTCCTTGCATTTTGCTCCCAGTTTTTGCACACAGTGCTCGCGTGGAGCCACGCAGCTCTGCCTGGGATTAGCGACAGCTGCCTGCAATTGCAGCTCTTCCCAGACAAGCGTCCCGCTCCCCCAAGGCTGGGGCTGGGGCTGTTTGGGGAATGCTGCCGGGGTGGTTTGTCTTGTAGTCTGCTCCAGGAATGTTGGCCAGACGGTCAAATTCTTCTCCCCTCTTGTAAAATGAGTGATGTGGGGCGTCTCTGGGAGAGCAGCCTGCCAGTCCCTCCTCCTCTGGATAAACCTGCCTGGCCCACACCGCCCTGTCATGGGAACGGGCCCTTTCAACCCCAGCCACAGTAAATACGCACCCTGCCAAAGCAGAGGGGGAGGGAGCAGACGGGGGGCGCCCGGTTTCCCTCCTCTGACACCCCCTGTGCTGGCCGGGGGGCACAACTGGCTGTGCCAGTGGCAGGGGGTGGCAGCCCATCACCTTCCCCCCCTCACCACCTGGCCATCTCCTTGTCCTGCTGCTTGCCTGCTCCGGCACAGCTCTCTGGGGACGCCTTGCTCTTCCTGTACTCCTGATGGGAGAAGAGAAATCTGGAGTCTGTCTGCTCCGCTCCCGCTCCTCCCACCATGTCTCACCCCCCAAGTTGCTGTTTTCCACAGAAATGTCAGGCTCAGCTCTCCTCTCCCCCACTCCTCCTGGTTTTTTCCCTCTAATCTTGGCCTTCATCTCCAATTACTTCTTTCTCTCCTTCCTTTTTCTCCAGAGACCCTGATGGACACGAAGTGGGTGACCTCTGAGTTGGCCTGGACAACTCATCCAGAGACAGGGGTAAGTTTGGAGCCAGCCCTGGTCCTGACCTCCAAAGGGCACAGCTGGCCCTGGCCCCACAGGAATCAGGGTTGCTCACCAGTGCCTTTGTGGAGTCTTTGTCCTTCCCTCCCATGCTTATCCTCGCCTCATGAAACTATCTCCTCCTGACTCTGTGTCAGCAGAGCGGGAGTGCTGTGGGCCCTGGCCTGGGTTGCTCTTAGTCACCTTGATGACCAGGAGGGTTGTGACAGGTGGAGGTGCAGCTGCTGCCCTTCCCTGTTGACTGTTGCCTGTTCCCCCCCACCCTCAGCCACATTCACGATGTGTCCGTGGCACTGGTGTCCCCAGCTGGGGATCTAACCCTTCCCCTCTCACTCACAGTGGGAAGAAGTCAGCGGTTACGATGAGGCCATGAACCCCATCCGCACGTACCAGGTCTGCAATGTACGGGAGGCCAACCAGAACAACTGGCTTCGCACCAAGTTCATCCAGCGCCAGGACGTCCAGCGCGTCTATGTGGAGCTGAAGTTCACTGTGCGGGACTGCAACAGCATCCCCAACATCCCCGGCTCCTGCAAAGAGACCTTCAACCTCTTCTATTATGAGTCAGATACGGATTCTGCCTCTGCAAACAGCCCTTTCTGGATGGAAAACCCCTACATCAAAGTGGATACAATTGCCCCAGATGAGAGCTTCTCCAAGCTGGAGTCTGGCCGCGTGAACACTAAGGTGCGCAGCTTTGGCCCCCTCTCCAAGAATGGCTTTTACCTCGCCTTCCAGGACCTGGGAGCCTGCATGTCCCTCATCTCCGTCCGGGCTTTCTACAAGAAATGCTCCAACACCATTGCTGGCTTTGCTATCTTCCCGGAGACTTTAACGGGGGCCGAGCCCACTTCTCTGGTCATCGCGCCAGGCACCTGCATCCCCAACGCGGTGGAGGTGTCTGTGCCCCTAAAGCTGTACTGCAACGGTGACGGCGAGTGGATGGTACCTGTGGGAGCGTGTACGTGTGCCGCTGGGTATGAGCCGGCCATGAAGGATACCCAGTGCCAAGGTACGCGCATGGCGGAGCGATCATGGCTTTTGTCCCCACGGATGCGTTGATGTGGTGGAGGTGGTTTTGTGTTGAGCTCAGTTTGGTTTTGGAGGCTCTTCCCTGAGGAGGGAGCAGGGTGGTTTCTCAGAGGACTGGCCTGCAGTTTGACTTGGAAACCTTAAAGCCTTTGTGGCCTGGACTGGTGCGGTGTCTGCTGTGGCACACTAGTTTGCAAGCACCAGTGCAGGATGCATCTCCTTGCAGCTCCAGGCATGGTCCTCAGCAGGGATCCAGCACACCTAAGCCCCTGAGCATTACCAAAACCTTTCTCTCGCCGCTGCTGCCACATCCAGTATCTCCCCTCTCTCCCTCCTGCAGTGCTCGTGGCTGGGCCTATTGATTGTTCCTGGCAAGTGTGATTTCACGCTGCTTGTGCAGAGGCACTCGGAAGCCCTGGTGGTGATTGGGGCTCCACTGCGCTGTGGGAGAAGCCATGTGGATGCATGCTCCCCCTGACAGTGCTGAAAGCTAGCAGCAGGGAGGGTGGGGAGCAGCATGAAGGCAGGGGGTCTGAAGCCCCTTCTTCCTGCTCAGAAGAGAGGGAAACACATCCTGCACATGTTGATGCTGGGGATGGAGAGCCACCATAGCAGCAGGATAGCTGTGTGGGTCCTGCAGCTGCCATGCTCTCCCACGGTAACTTTGGTGTTGCAGTTTAATCTCAGTTTGGGTGTGTTGATAAGGAAAAATCTGCCTGGGTGGATCTTACTCTCCCTTGGGGTGATTTTTAAACTGGGAACTTTCTCTGGCAGGCAGGACCCTGCCCTGGGGTGGCTGGGGTTTAGGGCAGAAAGGTCGCTGTTCTCCTTGGCTGGAGGCATTGAGCAGGGAGTGGGATGCTGGCTGGGCCCCCAGCACTGGATGCCTCATGCTCGCCGATGACGGGATGCTTGGCGCCGGCCCTTTGCTCTTGGCAGGGGCCACGCGATGTGGGACGGCCCGTGATGTGGGGCTCGGGCCAGGCTGGCCTCTCCATTGGCTTTGGGAGCGGTGTTGCTGTCGGCCGTGCTGCTGTGGCTGGTTGGGGAGAGCTCAGTCTCCACAGTGCTCCACTCGCTCTGCCGGGTGTCCAGAGCCTCCAGCACCATCAGTGCCAGCACAGCCCTGACTTCAGTGTCCCAGCCCCCACATCACTCTTGAGAGCAGCCAATCTGGATCGTCCTGGGGCAGATGGACACCAGTGCCAGGCGTCCGTCCGCACTTAAAACTGTGCACTGGGGTCCACGCTCCTGGGGAGCTGGTTTCCTTCTTGCTTGGATTGGGAGATCTTAGACCATAAAGGGTGTTGGCTCTTTCCCAGCAGGGAGTGGGGTTTGGGCACAAGGTGACACAGTTTCCACCCAGCATCTGGTCTCTGCCTAGCTGGGGCGTCCCAAGGCAGGACTGAGGACTCCTTGGGTTGGGCTCAGGGCATTGCTGGAGCCTAGAGTGAGGTCCCCTCTCCACATCCCCCAAGCTGGATAGACCCCCATGTGGTGGCTTTCCCGGTACCTTTGATTTTCCCCCCAAACCCCAACTTCTTCTGCTGCAGGCAGGGAAGCCATGCTGAGCCACGGGCACGTCTCCATCCGGCAGCCTGCCTTCTTGCTGGGCAGAAGCGGCGGTGTCCTCACGTTTCTCTGGGAAAGTTGCGCTGCGCTTGTAAGATCAGATTTTCCGCCATATGATCGTGTGTTTTAAGTGGAAACAGCTGAAGAAGGGCTGGGAGAAGCTGGAGCTGCAGCTCCCTTTTCTGCTCTTGGCTTATCCCATTTCGACAGTCCAGCACCACCGAGAAGGCTCCCCGGCCCCCACATCATGGGTAGAGGTGGGGATGCAGCCCCACGGAGCTGGGGTTTCATCACTCCCACCCTGGGGAGCCCTCTGAGGCTTCACTGCGCGGGCGAGCAGCACTCCAGAGTGCCAGATGGCATTTTAATAAATAACAATACCCTGTTACCGCTTAGATGGGATAAGCCCTGTTGTAAATCTCCCCCTTTCCCCAGACTTTCAGTGGCCTTTGAAGATCTCCTCCTCCTCCTCTTTATCTCCATCCGGAGCCAAGATTAGGCCTTGCATTCAGACCTGTTACAATGCAGCTTGTATCCCGCTCCCTCGGGAGCAGAGGGCTCATCCTGCCCAGCTGAAGACAGATTCTTTGGCATGCTTTGTAAGGCGATACGCCAGGCTGGTACCTGGCACTCTAGTCCTGAGTTGCCACAGCATTGATTTGGCATCTCATTCTCAGCCTCATTATCTTTATTTAATTAGCACACGGTCCTTCTGGGGGTTGTGCCGCTTCCCACACACTCCCTGCCACACAGAGCTGCAGAGGCAGCTCTTGCAGGATGAAGAGGAGCTGCTGGCCAGGGAGGGGGACAAAGGCCCCCATATTCCTCCACAGACAGGGACGCACTGCATTTGCACGCCAAGCCCTGCAGCCCCTGGGGTTTAGCCTTTCCCCTGATCCCATCTCTTCTCCTTTTTGTTAGCAAGCACCCAAACTGTTCAGAGGATCTGGTGTCAAGGGGCTCCCTAAAAGTGCTCCCGGACATGTGCTCCTATGCCAAATTCACTAGGGTTTGCACCCCTCATGTTGCTGGCTTCACGCAAAGAAAAGTTTGGGGTCTGGCTGGCTGTCATGCCAGGGTGAGCAGTGAGCCCCCTCCTCGCTTGGTCCCATGTCCATGGGGGTCCTGGAGGAGGACCACAGTGCCTCCAGAGCCTACACCCCACTCAGGAGGGAGACTGAAGCTGTGTGGTGCAGTCCGTGGATACCCGAACCATAAGAGCACCTGAGGTGACAGTGTCCAGCCTGACACCACACTTTCCTGAGACCCATTTCTCAGACTTTTTGATGTCCCTTTTCTCATGGCACCAGCCACTAAACATTTGGGCACAGTCAGTAGGTGAGTGCAGGTCAGGCTGGGGCCAAAACCAGAATTTTTGCAAAAATAAATTTCCCTTGCAATCAGTGACTAATGGAAACATCACCCTGAATTAAAGAAAAAAAAATTGCCAAGCAAGCATTGCACTTGCCAACTGTTTGCAGCTTTGCATTGCAACATGGGCTTGCTGCATGAAACCCAGGAAGTGAAACTGCCTGGGATTAATTGCCCGGGCTCCCAGATCAAAGGCAGCAGCAGGGAAGGCAGGGAGAACTGCCGGTTTATAGCCAGGCAACTCCACAATGGGTTACTTGTAACACGTTCGAGGAAATCTGCCCCTGCTGTACTGCCTGTGACCCACTGTGGCTTGAGAGGCAGCTTTGCTTATTGAATTTTTTTTTCTTTTCTTGAAAAAAAAAGAAAAAAATGCTTTCCCGCCTGTTCTTTGGATGCCACTTCAAACCCCTGAGGGCTCTTTCCCTTCCCTCCCTTCAGATTTACTCCATCCACTTTTGGACTGCGCTGGTGTGAAATATTTTCACCCGAAGTGTGATTATTTTATTTTTTTTCAAATAACTGCCTTTTAAGAGAGACTTAAAAACAGAGTTACCGCCTCAGCTGTAGCCAGGCTGTTGCTTCCACAGTTCTGCTCCATCTGCAGCCTCTTATGACAGCGGGAAGGGAGCGAGCCATGCGGGTTCATAAAGCACAGATCGTCCCAAGCAAACCCGGCTGCTGCCTCTAAAGAAATTACAGGGTTGTTGGGCAAAGGGATATGATCAGTTTAATTTATCTAGGCTGAAGCAAGGCATTCTCCTTCATCCTACAGGGAGAGAAATAGCTGGAAGGATGCTGGAATAGTGTAGTGTGAATGGGAAAGCAGTCGAGACATGAGACACGGTAGTTTGGGGCTAGTGTTTCCTGATGTGTCACGACTATCCCTGCCTTTCCCAAGGGAGGGAACCCCAACGTTTTGGGGATGCACTCAGGGTTCGTTGCTGCTTGCCTGCATCCCGTGCAATAATGGAGGCTGCCTGTGGGATGAGTCACTGCTCTCTGCTGCTGCCAGGAAGGTTTTATTTCGGTGTTTTTTTCAGCTCCCTTCCTTGGATTTTATTCACCAGTGTGGGGATTGTATTTGGGAATAGTGCCCTCCTCTTCCCCCAGCCCTGTGCTGCAGCTCTGTGAGGCAGGATCAGGCCCTGGAGGTGGGCAACTTATGAAAATCCTGGAGGGGTTGCCACGCCGTGCCATGCCGGCTGAGCAATGCTCCATAGAGGGTGCAGGGGCAGCTTTGCAGCAGGGCTTTGTTACTGTCCTCCTCCCTCCCACACCCCACACAAATCCCCTCAGAGGCCGATCCCTGCTGTCAGGCCAGACTGCCTCTCCCTCCCATCAAACCAGCAGCTTCTCTTCAGACCGGGGAGCTCCGCTTCGGTTCCCTGACCTGTTATCCTGTGGCTGTCAGTGACTGTCATGTTCTCCCCAGAGGTGACCGCAGCACAGCACCAGGAGATGTGATCTGTGTGCAGAGGTTCAGAGTTGTTATTTTATTTGAGGACACTTCAGCAGGAAAAGTGCTTATGCAAAGCTCTCAGTAGGGAGAGAGGAGCCTGGCTTCCCAGCTCCGGCTGGATGGAGTCACGGTCCCACTCCAGAGCTCCCAGGCTCGTTCCGCGGCATGCTGGCCAAGACAGTGGTTGTTGTACAGGCAGTTTCTTGCAGAGAAGAGATGACACAGCGGCTTATCCACCGGGGACCTGGGATCAGCTTTCAGCTCGGTTACAGCCTTCAAATGTGGCGGCTGAGAGCTGTCATGCTGCCACCGAGGTCTTTATGCTCTGATTTATTAAGCAGAGTTGGAAACTTAAACACTGGAGTGCATCTGGGCCTCGGTCCCTCTCCTGCTCTTCCCCTGCTTAACAGGGCTAGGGCATGGCTCGCCCCCCTCCTGCCAGGGTAGCATGAGAATGCGAAGAAATGACCTTCACCCCTTGTGCCTGCACTGGGCACTCCTGTGGGGTGGCAGGCACCTACCCAAGGACAGCTCTGCCTGTCCCTTCCTCCCGTGTCCGGGAGGTCACTGTCCCCTCCATGCCTGTAACCCACTGGGCACCAGCTGGCACTGCATGTGCAGGAGGCCAAGTGCCCTCATCCCTCCTGCATCCTTTGCAGAGTAGCTGGCTGTCCCCAGCTGCCATGCCATGCTTGGGCTGTCAGCTTCACACAAGCTCTGGTTGCTTTGACTTCACTCTCCCCCCAACAAGCCTGTTATTTCAGGGGGTTTTGTCCCTGATGGATCTGGGCTCCTCTCCATAACCAAAGCATGTTTGGCAGCTTTCTGAGCCCAGAGCATTCCTGTCCAAGAGGTTTCAGTCATCTCTCATTCCTCAACAATCTGGTTCCTTATGTGTGAATCTGCATCCACCCAGTTTGAACCGCCCGGGACTCCAGCTGGGGTGGGTCTGCCTGTGTTGAGGCTGCTCTGCGACCTCTGGGCATCTGCTGTCCATGTAAAGACACATTTTGTGGTGGTCAGGGTGTCCCAGGCTGGGGAGATGGGAGCCCTGGACCTGCTGGCCTCCCATTGCTAGCCAAGGAGCAGGTCTGCACACTCCTTTGCCCTCCAGCCTGCACAGTCGAGACAGGCTAAGCTTTCATTTCCAAAGGGAAGGCCCAGAGGCTGGGTGAACTCAGGTCAAGGAACCAGAGTGAGTCGAGCCATGTGGTCGGTCCTGTTTTGACCAAAGAAGTCTCCTTGCCGGAAGGCTCGCACCCTGAGAGCAGGAAGCAGCTCCTGCCACCCATGCAGGCAATGGGGCTGGAGAGCACACAGTCCCCTCCATGGCAGTGGGGTGACACCCCCTGTGAGGGGCTGCTCTCACATACCCCTGCCCAGCAGCACTGTGCTGGAGTGGGGCTTCTCCCTTGGGGCTGCTGCCTCCCGGTGTCTGGTCAAACCATGGGCCCAGGACGACACCCTGGACCTGCGTGCGGGTCCCTGCAGGGCCGGGCCGGCAGCGTGTGACTCAGCAGCGCTCCACGCCCCATGTGGGGCTGCAACCAGCCGGAAAACTTCCACAGAGGGTGACGGGAGATGCCTCATAGCAGGAAACTTCCACTTGCCACAGCCTGGTGAAGCACCAGGAAACCTCCTCCTGTTTTCAGAGTGATGTGTGACAGGGGTGGGAGGTGGGACAGGGCTATGCCGAAGCAAAGATGGCACCAGTAGGTCTCTCATCTCATCCGGCTGCAAACACAGAGCACAGAATCCACTTCCTTGGGCAGCACTGTGATAAATTGGGCTATTTTGAGGTGTGGGTTGGGTTCCTGAGGCCACATTGCTCCTCAGCTCAAGTGCTGTTAATCCTTTCACGTGCCCCTCATTACAAATAAACACCCTGTGGTGCCAATCAGGCCATATCCCAGGACTTATGGCTCCTTGAAGGACCCTGATCGGAAGTGGAGGAGGGAGGTGGCAGTGATGCTGAAGCAGCTCTTTAGCCAAGGACCTGCAGGAATGTTTTCATCTCGCTCAGTGCTCCACTTGAGCCGACCTTGGGAGGTGCCACCGCCCCGGGACTGAGAAGTGGCTGAAGAGCCCAAGGCGGAAGGTTTGGGGCTGAGTGGCTGATTTTGGATGGTGGAGGCCTCTCACAGGGGCTGCTGCAAGCAGGGCTGAGAAATCCTTTCCTTTTGAGCCTTAATTCCAGCTCAAATTCCGGAGAATGGATCAATGACCTTATGGAGCGTGCTGGGTCGGGAAACCAGCTGGGGAAGGGAGCATGGCAAAGCCCTTGGGAAGAGCAGTGAAGAAACAAAACTGATGATGTGGTCTCCTGAATGGACTGCCCTTCCCCAGTACTGCTGGTGGTGACCAGCTCTTCCCATTTCTGATTACCCTGGTCCTGCTGCTGGAGTGCAGCATTTCCTGGGCAGAGCTGTGCCTGAGCTCTCTGGTGCTCGTGCCCTCTGGCAGCCCACTCTTGCCCACTCTGCACAGCCAGAGGCACTGCATACCTGGGCATGGCTGACAGTGATGGAAAGACTTGTAAGTGGCCTTCAAGCCACTGATGGAAGATTTGGCAGGGCAGTGAGGAAGGATCTCCCCAGCCTTGTTGGGGGCGATGGATGCTTTCTGGGTTCACTTTATAACTCAGGTCTGTTTTTCCTTCCTCCAGCATGTGGCCCGGGAGCCTTCAAGTCTAAGCAGGGGGAAGGTCCCTGCTCTCCCTGCCCTCCCAACAGCCGGACCACATCTGGAGCAGCAATGGTCTGCACTTGTCGAAATGGCTTTTTCCGGGCAGACACAGACCCTGCAGACAGTGCCTGCACCAGTGAGTCCTGCCCTGGGCAAGGAGGGGAGGCGAGGGGAGCTGTGGAAGTGGCGAGGGTCCACGTCTGGGGTGGAAGAGCATGCTGGGCCCACTCCAGGCATGAGCTGGGCATGAGGACATGCCATCCCTGACCCCCCCCATTCTCCCTGCAGGCGTCCCCTCGGCCCCCCGCAATGTCATCTCCAATGTGAATGAGACATCGCTGGTACTGGAGTGGAGTGAGCCACAGGACACAGGCGGGCGGGATGACCTGCTCTACAATGTCATCTGCAAGAAGTGCAGTGTGGAGCGGCGCCTGTGCACCCGCTGCGACGACAACGTGGAGTTCGTGCCGCGCCAGCTCGGCCTCACCGAGCGACGCATCTACATCAGCAACCTGATGGCCCACACCCAGTACACCTTCGAGATCCAGGCTGTGAACGGCATCTCCAACAAGAGTCCCTACCCTCCCCATTTTGCCTCTGTCAACATCACCACCAACCAGGCAGGTCAGTGGAGCTGCAAGGGAGCAGGGGCTGGATCTCCGCCGCAGAGCGGAGCAGAGATTTCCTGCTGACAGCCTGGGAGGCTGCAGTCCTTTGTGGTGCCGCGTAACTGGCTCTCTGCATCTGCATCTAATCCCCTGGGTGAACTGCCCTCTCCATTTAACGCGTGTCTCCTGAGGAGATGAGATCAGAACACATGCAAGTGGAGAAGGGTAGGGTTGGCGGATGCTCCAGAGAGCTCTGGAGCTCCTGGACCTACCCCAGAGATGCTGTGCCTGCTGCAAAGGAAGGAGGAAGGAAACAAGATTTCTCCCCTGTGGGCCTGGGAAGGCTCAGCACCAGCCCAAACCTTTGCAGCCAGCCAAGTGCTCTGCCGTTCCCTCCTTCCTCCCGCTCTGGCCCTGCTCCAGCATGCTGGTAATCTCCAGCCACTGTGCTCTGATCTGATTTCATGGGTCTTGGTGGGGTGGAGCACGGAGCTCCTGGCAAGTGGAGGAGGGGAGGGAGCCCCAGTTTGGGCTGGCAGGGCACTTCCCAGACCAGTTTGCAGCTAGGCATGGGGTGAAACCTCGGTGCTATTTCTGAGGCTCCCCTTGGTGTTGAGATCACACATCCTTGCAGAAACTTGGGGGAGGCCAGTCTTTTCCATGCCTTTCCACCAAGATCATCCAAGCAGGTCCTACACTGATGTGGGATGGTGGAGGGGGGAGCCTGGCACCAGTGGCTCATTCTTCCCCTGCCCTCTTTCCTAGCCCCATCTGCCGTGCCGACAATGCACCTGCACAGCAGCACTGGGAACAGCATGACCCTGTCATGGACTCCCCCAGAGAGACCCAATGGCATCATTCTTGACTATGAGATCAAGTACTCGGAGAAGGTAAAGCAGGAGCAGCCTTTTCCCTCCTCCAGCCTTTCTCAGCTGGCCATCAGCTCCATGGCAAAAGGAGCCACTGCAGAGATGGTCCCTGGGGAATGTGGGAGCCACCAAACGGGGGATGGCTTCACAGAGGTGACACCCACATGTCTCCCCTACAGCAAGGCCAGAGTGATGGCATCGCCAACACAGTCACCAGCCAGAAGAACTCGGTGCGGCTGGACGGGCTGAAGGCCAATGCTCGGTACATGGTGCAGGTCCGGGCACGCACCGTGGCTGGATATGGCCGCTACAGCCTCCCCACAGAGTTTCAGACAACTGCAGAGGGTGGTAGGTACCAGGACTGGGCTGCCTCCATCCCCCAGCCCTCCTATGCATGCTCCTTCCCTAGCTTGACTTTGATTCCTGCCTCTCCATCCATCCAGGCTCCACCAGCAAGACTTTCCAGGAACTGCCTCTGATCGTAGGTTCGGCCACAGCAGGGTTGGTGTTCGTCATCGTTGTGGTGGTGATCGCTATCGTCTGCTTCAGGTACTGGCTTTGCAGGGAAGGGTGGGTTCAGAGCTGGGTTTGGGGGTTGCTCCTGTATGCCACAGAGCTTTCTCCCCCTGACCTATGGGCAGAGCTCTGAGAGCGAAGGACTGGACCTGCCATGCAGGGATCCCAGACCTTGGGTTCTGTGGAAGGACTGTGCCTGTCTCCTTCCCCAGCATGAGCTGTGCTCTGCCATCTTCGCAGCACAACTAGGCCATCTCCTCCCATAGCACCTCGGGTAGAGGGATGGCTCTGCATGCAGACTGCCAGAGGGAAGGCTCTGGCATAGACTGTCTATGCTGGCATTTCGAAGCTGGCAGTGAATGTCTTTGCCCCATCAGGAAAGGGATGGTTACTGAACACCTCCTCTCGTCTCCTTTGGGCAGGAAGCAACGCAACAACACCGACCCTGAGTACACAGAGAAGTTGCAGCAATATGGTGAGTGTGAGAGCCCAGCAAATGGGCTCTGCCTGCTCTCTCCCAATTCCTGCCCTGTGCGCAGGCAAAGGGACAGCCTTTGCTAATGAGGGAGGGTGGGCTGACAGTCAGCCAAGTAACTTGGCATCTGTCACCTGTGCTGTATCCCTCCTGGTCATGACTCCTGCCCTTGCAGTTACCCCTGGGACGAAGGTGTACATTGACCCCTTCACATATGAGGACCCCAACGAAGCTGTTCGGGAATTTGCCAAGGAGATTGACATCTCCTGTGTGAAAATTGAGGAGGTCATTGGAGCAGGCAAGTCCTGGGGCTGGGCACAGCAGCTGCTGAGACTACCACCTGCCACCCTGTCCCATGGCTCACTGTGCTGCCCTCCTCTCTCCTTCCCCACCACAGGGGAGTTCGGTGAGGTTTGTCGTGGACGCCTGAAGCTGCCCGGCCGCCGTGAGATCTTTGTGGCCATCAAGACGCTGAAGGTGGGCTACACTGAGCGGCAGCGGCGGGACTTCCTGAGTGAGGCCAGCATCATGGGCCAGTTCGACCATCCCAACATCATCCACCTGGAGGGTGTGGTGACCAAGAGCCGCCCCGTCATGATCATCACAGAATTTATGGAGAACTGCGCACTTGACTCCTTCCTCCGGGTGAGCATCCATACCCTCCTGCCCTGGGCTGGGGACTGCTGCAAATGGGGGACAGCAGCTCCAAGCCCTTCCCCATCCCTCTATATTGTCATGCTGGAGTCCCCGGGGCTAAGCTCTGCGTAGACATCATGGGGTGGGAGAAGAGGGGTGGCTCTAGGGAGGAGGAAGATGATGGTGGCACATTGGGATCCTTCCTCGATCTGTTTGGTGTGTTGCAAGCCCCTCTGATCTCTCCCTTGGCAGCTGAATGATGGGCAGTTCACAGTCATCCAGCTGGTGGGAATGATGCGAGGCATTGCTGCTGGCATGAAGTACCTTTCGGAGATGAACTACGTGCACCGGGATCTGGCTGCCCGCAACATCCTGGTCAACAGCAACTTGGTCTGCAAAGTGTCTGACTTCGGGCTCTCTCGCTTTCTGGAGGATGACCCGGCTGACCCCACCTACACCAGCTCCCTGGTATGGGACACTCGTGAGGGATCCACTGACCTGGGGGGAGGGGGAGACACCTCAGGTATGTGCTAATCGGGGAGCTGTGTGTCTGTGCAGGGAGGCAAGATCCCAATCAGATGGACGGCTCCTGAGGCCATTGCCTACCGCAAATTCACGTCAGCCAGCGATGTGTGGAGCTACGGCATCGTCATGTGGGAAGTTATGTCCTACGGGGAGCGACCTTACTGGGACATGTCCAACCAGGACGTAAGTGCTCTCTGGGGAGCGGGGAACTGGGGGCTGTAGGCTGCCTGTGGGAGCCCAGGTGGCTCACAGCCTGCATGTCTCTCTGCAGGTGATCAATGCAGTGGAGCAGGATTACCGCCTGCCACCCCCCATGGACTGCCCCACTGCGCTGCACCAGCTGATGCTGGACTGCTGGGTGCGGGACCGCAACCTGCGGCCCAAGTTTGCACAGATTGTCAACACGCTGGACAAGCTCATCCGCAATGCTGCCAGCCTGAAAGTCATCGCCAGCGTCCAGTCTGGGTCAGTGGCATCCCTGTTTCCAGCCAGGGCTTCCCCCAAGCCCAGGAAATGCTGGAGTGGTTGGAAATAGACTGTGGGAGGACAGGGATAAGAAATATCCCCTGCTTCCAGTTACATCTCTCTGCCCTCTGCTGCCTGTGACCTGTGGCTCTCTTGCCCTTTAGCATCTCCCAGCCGCTGCTGGACCGCACCGTCCCGGATTACACCACCTTCACCACCGTGGGAGACTGGCTGGATGCCATCAAAATGGGACGGTACAAGGAGAACTTTGTCAATGCCGGGTTTGCCTCCTTTGACCTGGTGGCACAGATGACTGCAGAGTAAGTCCCTGCTTGCAGAGGAGAGAGGAGGCTGGGGCTGGGGCTGCTGCACAGTGTCCCTTGTCACTTGCCTCTCTGACAGCCACCTCCTCCCACCTGGGCATGTGGTGGGCTGAGTTAAGGCTGGGATTTAGCATCCAGTCCCAAGGGAGTTCAGGTCTGGGATTCAGCATCCAGTCCTCTGGTGTTAGAGGAGCACCAGAGCTTAGCAGAGGGCTGTAATGCAGACGGATAGGTCCCTTGCCTTGCAGCTACATGGGGCAGGGCCACGTGCTGATGGGGGCCACGTGTTGGTGGGGGCTGAGTCTTCACCTTGTCTTTGCAGGGACCTGCTGAGGATAGGGGTGACGTTAGCGGGGCACCAGAAGAAGATATTGAGCAGCATTCAGGACATGAGGCTGCAGATGAACCAGACGCTCCCAGTGCAGGTTTGACCACAGGGGACTCTGCATTGGAACGGACCGAGGGAACCTGCCAACCAGGTTCAGTTTGCGGTGCAGCCCAGCTTCCCGTTTTCCCCTCCACATGGCGCTCCTCTGCCTCGGACGGTCGCCTGGGACGGGATGGGACTGGACACCCTTCCCTGGATCAAAGGCACTCATGCCGAGAGGGAGCCCAGCTTTTCGTCCCGTGTCCTGGAGCGGCGAGGCAGCAACACATCTTCATATTGAAGGTGGATTATGGGACAGAGATGGCACATCCCGCTTCCCGCCCTGTCTCGGTGCTCATCGATTTGAAGAGTTGTTCTGCTTCTTGGATTTCTTTTCACCCTGTTTTCCCCCCAGTCCTCACTTCCCTCACCTCCCCAAGGCCACAGACTGTTGACCCGTCCACTGAATCCATCAGACACGTCAGAACCCTTCCCTAACTCTGGTCTTCAAATGGAAGCAGCCGGGGGAGGCCAAGCCGGCGACAGGGCTGGGGCCATCAGCCCCAGACAATCACTCCTCTCCTCCAGCCCTGGCGAGCCCTCCGCCCGAGGGTCTGCACTGGAACGTGTCCGAAGGGAAGGCTTCGCTCCCTTTCTTGGCTTTGCACGCCAGAACCCGAACCCGATTTACTATGCAGGGAGTTAGGCAAAAAAAATGAAAAAAGAAAAAAAAGAGATATATTAAAAAAAAAAAGAAAAGAGGGAGCAGAAAGGGGAGGGAGGGGGACCAGCTGCCTGGCTCCACATCTCTTACCCTCTTGGTTCTCCTGGCCGGCTCTGGACTGCAGAGCGAGGCCGTCAGCACGTTTGCACAGGGACCCTCCGCCCCCGGACCGACGGCAGCCGCGCTCCCCCCGAGGGGCCGGAGAGCGGGGCTGGGGCGGGGGCTGCGCCGGGGGCCGCGGCTCCCGCAGCCTCCTCTTTTATGCAGAAGGAGCAGGTGCCGCCGGCGCGGCTGCCCACTCCTGACACACGCTGTGATTGCTGCCAAAAGACTCACTCACCTTTCCCTGAGGATTCACTGCAGCCCGGTTCCTCCGAGCCGAGGGAGAGACTCCCAGCGTGCCTGAGTGTGCGTGAGTGTGTGCATGCGTGCGTGGGTGTGTGCTGGCCGCAGGACTGTGGGAGGCAATGGGCAGAATAAAGGCAATAAGAATTTTACCCGAGTTTCCTTTGCTCGATCGCGCTCTCATTGGATGGGCCTGGCTGCCTGCAGCTTTGCTGCCCACCAGGGCCATCCTCTTCCTCCTCCTGGCCAACCTCAAGCTGGCTCTATGCCCCTTTCTGCTCCCGTCTTCTCTTGCTGTCATGTTTTCGAGTTGTCCCAGGGGACCAGGCAGTGATGATGTACCCACCCTGCAGTGCTGGGAGACCCAGCGCACTCCGCATGGGGTGCATAGGGTGGAGGTTGTGAGTCCCAGAGCAGAGCCAGTCAGGAAACTCCATCTAATGTACTAGAGGTGCTCAGCAACTTTTTCCCCCATCCCCTTCTCAAGTCAGGCTGAAACTGTGGGAATCAAACACTGAATGTGAAAGCCAAGCAGAGAGCAGGCATGCACACTGCCAATCCCAGTGCCAGAGGGTCCCCACAGCCCCGAGGCTTCTCCCCAGGGCACTGCTCCTCCTCTGCTCCCCCTGGGCAGAGTCTGGCCCCCAGCAAGAGTGTTGCAACAGCCCCTGGGCATCCCTCAATCACTGGCCTCACTCTTCCCTGTGAAATGGCGGCTGCTGAGCCAGGTGGGAACACACCAAGGTGAACCAACCGGCTGCAGGCAGCAAGGTAACCCCCTGGGAGAGCAAAGCTGGGGATACCATGCTCTCAATCCAGGGGGGATTGCTCCATAGTAGCCAAGTGGGACCGCCAGTTGCTCATCCTGGGTTTCTCAAGTCCCTCTCGGCTGCAGTACACCTTGCTGGCTGGCTTATGGGGTGCTTTGCTGGCAGTGCAGAGGGGCAAGCAGTTGCTCCCCAAAATGAGGAGGTGCGCCCCTATGCTCCCCACTGCTTGGCCCTGCTCCCCTCCTTCCCAGGCTGACAGAGCAGGTGTTGTTTTTCCCCTTTCCTTTGAACTGGCCTGCCTTTGGGTTTCTCATTAACCCCATCCTTCTCCACAGAGAACAGTAAACAATCTGGGAGGGCGGCTGGCAGCAGGTCCTGTACCAGGCAACAGTCTCCCTGCTTACACCATCTCTTCTTTGCAGGATGTATCTGGAATGTTGGCTGCCGGGGACACTGCAGTCCCATTTTGCAGGGGTTTCCCGTCCTGGCTTGCTCCCTATCCTGGCTGCTCCCCAGCCTGCCACAGTGGGACCCCAAACAGCAGCGCTGGGCAGACCTCACCCCTCTCCCAGATCAGGCCAAGGAACCCTGGCACTGGGAGACTTTAAAGAGCAAGTGGCTAAAGAGGTGTCAGAGCCTATTTGGGGCTTGCTAATTCCCCATAACCCCCCACCTGGAAGCACTGTGAGGCACAGGGTCTGCCCCTTTCCTCCCTTGGCTCCCCCAGCCCCTGCTGCTGCAAGGTTTGGGGTCCCACTAGCCCCAGTGCACCTCGAACATCCCCACCTCAACCCTCCATCCTGGCCTGGCTTTGCTTTGGGGAGAGGCCCTGCTCATTTTAAACAATGAGCCCCTTCTCCCAGCCTTCTCCATGCACACCCTACTCCCATGGGGCAGGACACAGCATTCCTGCAGCCAGCCTGGGGTCTCCCCCCCAGCCTCAGGGGTGCACCCAGGGGTGCACCCAGCAGCTCTCCTCATGCTGTACCTGCCACCTCCCTTTCCATATCGATCCACACTGGGGGAAAGCTCTGTTCCATGGTGAAAGAAAAGCAACAACAAAAAACAGCAGCCAGAGAAATCAATGCGAGCGTGCGTTTGTAAAAATATTTTTTAACAAAAAGACTTTTTTTCAATTAAATTATTTAAGGAATTTTATGGAGATCTGTAGTGCCTGTGTGGTTCTTTAGGGGCTCTGGGTGCCAGGGAGCCCTGCGCTGGGGGGGGTGAGGGTGTGTTTGGGCACTGTGTGTGTGAAAGCGAGCCCATGGCAGTGAGCAGGAGGCACTTGGTGCCACAAGCCCAGCCCAAGTGCCCCCCAAAGATGATCCCTGCCTCCTCCCAGAACAGCCAATGGGTGAGGACTTTTTGAGGGGCTGAGGGGACCAGGGGATGCTCCCAGAGTCCTCACCCCTCGGATGCCTCTGCAGGAACATCCTGGGGCCACGGGGATGGGAACAGTGTGAGGTGGCCCTTGGGGGGCATAGTGGCCAGGCTGGGCTGGGGAAAAGGCAAGCCCTGCCTGCACCCTGCCTGCACTATGCCTGCGCCCTGGGCTTCCCCTCTCCCAGCCCATGCAAAAGAGTCTTTTGTGCTGCTGGGTTTTTTTCCCCCCTTTTAATTCCTAACCAGGAGATTAAGGGAAGACAAAGGCTACGATTGTTCCTGCTCTGCAGAGAGCTGGAAAGTTCGGGGAGGGGGAACCATCCCTTTCCAGACAGACCCATAGGAGGGGGCCATGCACCCCAGGTGGAGGGGCCAGGATGGGGAGGACACCCTGGGAGCGGCGGTGGGGGGTCCTGGGGCACAGCTGGGGTGAAGGCACACTGGGCGCTAAGGGGGGACCCTGCTGGGGTGGGCTGGGGGCTCAGGGCTCCAGCAGGATGGTGGGAGGCTCTCTGCAGTGGAGGAGGAGGAGGAAGGCTGAGGATGAGGGGTTGGCCGGCTTGGCGGCTGCTTGGCGTTTTCCCTGCTAACTCTTGGCTGACACCTCAACGACTTGGCAGGGAGAGGATCCCGCAGCCCTGTCAGCCGCCTGGGGCCGGCACAGCTGGGAGGGATCACGGCTCGGCATGGCTTGGTCCATGACCCGGCAGGCCAGCATGAGGCATGGGGCAGCGAGGGCTCGGTCTTCTTCCACAGTCTCCGCCATGTCTCGTCCCCACTGCCACACTGTGCCTATGGGAATTGCCAGCACAGACTTGCTGGGGTGTCACATCCTGCACCCGCTCAGCCAAGGACGGGCCGGATGCTGGCCAGGCGGGTCATTGCCTCGCGGCTGGAGCCAGGGACGCACCATGGCCCGGGAAGGGGCTGTCCCTACATCACGAGGGACAGGACCCAGAGCATTTTCCCATGCTCGCAAAGAGCCGCGAGACACCCACGAACACCCCAGCTCTGCTCCTTCTGTTTCCCGTTAAGATTATTTATTGGTAATTTTTAAGACCACTTACAGACTCTGTTCACGTGCCAGGACCCTACACGGCTTTTTCCCAGG
Source organism: Neopelma chrysocephalum (assembly GCF_003984885.1). Taxonomy (NCBI): domain Eukaryota; kingdom Metazoa; phylum Chordata; class Aves; order Passeriformes; family Pipridae; genus Neopelma; species Neopelma chrysocephalum. The sequence continues at coordinate 3,312,416 of NW_020897729.1, read as the reverse complement.
GCTTTTTTTTATTAAAAAAAAAAAAAAGAAATTGTTTTAATCATTTTCTTTCCATTCCTTCCTTCCAGTCTCCTTTGGTTGCTAGCAGGGGATTTGCACATGGTGCAACGTCCGTCCTCTGCTGCTAACGCAGCTCCTCCTCCCTGACCACTGCTGCCAGGGCTGCATCCTCACCCCCTCATCAGGTCTGAGTGTCCCCACAGGGGGACTATGAGGGACAAGACCCCCAGGAGCTGCCAGCCAGCCTGAGATGCTCTGGAAAAGGGGATCTGAGGGCCGGGGGGCTGCCTTGGGGAGCAAGAGGCAGCTCTCTCCCAGATGCCTGGGAGCTGACATCGTCTTTGGCAGAGCAGTCAGCAAGCAAATGCGCCCGCATCAATCACAGTGCGCCTGTCTGCTCTATTCAGGGAGCAGAATCTGACCCAGTGATGGACCACAAGGCAAAAAGCAGATTTGGGTTATTAAACAAGACCAGGGAAATGCCTCGACCCAGTGTGGTCTGGGAAAGGCTGGGTCTGCAGGGGAAAATCAGATGGAAAGCGATGGTGGCCCTGCTGGTAGGGCTGAGGCTGCCACCAAGGGCTGCCCTGGCTAGAAACGTTGACTCCTTTGGTAATGAGAGGACCAAAGGACTGCCACGTGGGCAGGAGCGATGGCTAGAAATGCCCTGGTCCCTGACAGCTTGCCTTGCCCAGGTTTCACTGACCATCACCCCTGCCCATCCCCAGAGTATCACAGATACTGCTGCCTGCACCCTGTGGAGCAGCATCACCCAGGACACTGCCCACCCAGCCCCTCCTGCCACCCAAATCTGACATCTCCGCACCGGGGGACCCCTTCGCCCTGCCCCCCTCACCCCCGCCCCCGAGGGCCCTTGTTGCTCCTCTTTCCACTTTGATCTCCCTCGGAGCCGGGGCCAGTATCGCCGCCGGGGCCGGGGGCCGCCCCGGGTGTCAGACTGGTTCAGCCACACATTTCTGGCTAATGAGAAATTTCCTCTCCCCGGCGCTCGGCCAGGTTTTTTTTAGCTCTGGTATCGCTACCCCACCTCTGCCTCCTCCACGGCGGACTGAGTCACGCAGGGCCCCCGGCCACCTCCCGGCACGCTGGCTTTGCCATCAGCACGGTGCTTTCCGGGCCCTGGCAGCGCCCCTTCCCCCTCCACGTGCCCTGGGGATGGCATGACCGGGAGCCTGGCAAAACCAAAACTCCGATGACCCATCCTGTTGCAAGAGCTAGACGCTCCAGAGTGATGCCGTGAACCCGAGGACTGCCCTGAAGCCGGGCTGGATGGGCTGAGCCCGTGGAGGGGGAAGGCGCAGCAGTGGGTGGGGGATACGGGTACCGCACCCTGCTGTGTCCCAACATCCCAGATGCCCTGGTCCGTGCTCGGGGGAACCGCAGCTCTGGGCAGCTGGGGAAGTTCAAAGAGAAGGGGAAAAACAGCAGTCCCCGCTCTGTGCGAGGGTTTGGGCTCGGATCTCCGCTCCCCGTGCCACAGCCTGAAGTCATTTCGTGCCATTAATGGGTTTCCTCGCCCTGAACTCGCTAATGAGCCTGCATGGGAAGCAGCAAAGAGTAAGGGCCCCCAAACTGGGGCGATGGAGGGGGAGAGGGGCTCCTAGCAGAGCGTAGTGGAGGGAAAGACAGCTGTCACCCAGCCATAACTTCCCCCATGGGATCCTGTCGGCTCTTGGGGCTCCTCATCCAGTCCCATTGACCCCCAGCACATACCTGCCACCCCAGCAGCCCCACGCTGGTGCCTGAAAAGAAGGGTGCCTCATGTCAGCACCTCCCAGGGTGGCTCAACCTCTGCCACCTCCCTGGTGTAGTTTCCCCCATCCCTCTGTCCCCACTGTCATCCAGGCGGGGAGCCAGGACTGCGCCCCGGGAGGATGAAGCTGAAACCATGACCCATCCCTGGGGCAGTGAGTCAGGCTGTGCCAGATGGTTTGTGCTGGAAAGCACCTTCCAGTACCATCCCCATTCCTGTCCCTGTATCTCTCCCTGTTCCTGTCCCCTGTTCCTGTCCCTGTGCCGAACCCCATCCCCATCCCACAATGTCATGGCATAGAAGGACCCCACAGGAGGCACTGATGGAGAGGAGGGAGGCAAAAAGCTCCGTGGTGGTGGCGGATGTTTCCATCCACAGCCAAGCCTTGCAGGAAGGGGAGCAGGAGGATAAGCCAAGCCTGGGGCAGGAGCATTGGAGCATGAGTGCTGAGGTGTGTGAGCCAGCGTCATCAGCCCTGTGCAAACAAACATGCAGGACCACACAGGGATGGGGGAGAGCCAGGCAGAGGGATTGGAAGGGTCTGTCCCACGACACCCTCAGCTCTGGGACTCATGGGGTCAAGGACCTGGGGTGAACGAGCCGCAGCACAGAACATCTGGGGCCTGCTGTGGGGCAGAGGCTGTCCTGAGAGTGTGACAGCAGCTGTGCTGTGGTCCCAGCCATTGTCCCCTTGGGCCCAGGTGGCAGGCAGGGGACAGGGTGGGTGCACTGGCACCAGGGATGTGGGCTCCTGTTCACACGCTCCCAGCGGGTGGGCGGTGGGTGATGGACAAGGCATGTCCCAGCCTCCGCGCCGAGATAATCCCGTTCCTGCCGGCCCGTGGTCGGCATTTATCTCGCGCCAGGGCTGACGTCACCCTCCAAGACCCCAGCCAAGGAGGCCTCACTGCTCTTCCTGGCTTTTCCCAGGGACCAGGGGCTTTGGGCCCCTCGCCTCGGGCTGTGAGCAGGTGGATTTATGACCACAGCCATGCTCCGGCATCCAGGGGACAGGAGAGGCAACAAGACCTTTATGGCTTTAATACACCTTTCTGACAGTGAAGTTTAAATGGCCTCGTAAACCCCCCTGTCGCCCACCCCCAGCAGAAGGCAGCAGTTTATTAGGGCTGTAATTCTTCTCCTGGCATTCCATCAGTGTCCTTTTAATCTGCACTAGGGTTTTTTTATTTCTGCTTAATACCAGCAGCTGTAAATGCTGTTAGGGATCGCCTTGTGCAGGGAGCCTCTGGAGGGAAACTGGGCACTGGGGCACTGTCACGATGGAGCAGGTGGAGCTGGTGGTTGGGATAGCCCGGTCCCAACTGAGGGGTCCAAGTAGTGAAGAAGAGCCAAATTTTGCTGCTCCAAGCACATCCCTCCTCTGCGAAGCAGGCCTAGGCAGGATGTATCCGTGATGCAAGGAAAGCCTTCCCAGGGAACCTTGGGATTTCAGCAGCAGAGCGGTCCGGGAGCTAATCCTTTGTGCCAGGCTTTCCATTTTCATCTCATTAACTCCCGCTCTCTGTGTCGCTGCCCTCTCAGTTTTTCTGGCGGGGAGATAAGTCTCGGTGCTCGGTGCGGTGAATCCTCCGCGCCTGCTCGCCCAGTGCTCCCGGTTGCGCTGACGCTGCCAGGCAGCTTCCATCCAATTACAGCGGGGTGAAGCTCATTTTAATTGCATAGAGCAACTGGGATTACGCAGACTTTATCTCCTAATTCCCTCTTTATCTCTTAACTTCACACTTGCTGCCTGCATTGAAGGCAGGACAGCTTGTGCCAGGGTTTGAAATTCCTGAAGTAGCCTTTCCCCCTGCACTATCCCCTTGCCCAGATGAGGTTGGCCACAAAATGCCCCTAAATTATGGTGCTGGGGAACCCTCTGTGTCCCGTGGAGCCAGGATGACCTGCTAGCCACAACCGCAACCTCCAGATATCCCCACAGCCCACCCTTCAGAGGATGGCACCCACTACACCAGTTGCTTTGGGAGAAGGGCTTGTCCTCAAGGTGGTGTTCCCAGAAGAGGTCACATGTCACCTGGAGACAGAAACTCCATGAGCAGCTGGGATGGGCACAGTGTGGGTAAAGGGCTTTTCTTCTTAACAACCCACAATAGTAGGTGTCCAGCACCACTGCTGAGGCTGCTGCAGGGCTCAGGGAGTCCCTGCGAGAGAGAGACAAGGTGCTTACCACCAAAAATGCATTCTGAGGACAGCAAGCATCTCAGGCAGCTCCTTGGGGACTCTTGAAGGCCCTTTATCTGCCCTGTGCACTTAGCTGGGATGAATGCTGCTGCAAGGCTCTGGGGGCTTGTCAATGGAACCAGAAGGTGTTTTATTAATCTCTCCAGGTATGAATAGCACTCATGGATGCCTGTTTCCCCCTACAAAAGGCAGACCCACTGTTCCTTCCTTCAGCAGGAGCAAGCAGAAACAGGGTACTCTGCCCTTCCCTCCCTTTTTTTATTCCTCCCCGAGACACCCCTGGATACCCCCAAGCCACCCTGGCTTGGGCATTCAGCAACACCCACTTCTGCGTGCAGACATGTCCACCCTGACCTCGAAAAAGCTCTTGAGATAACGAGATAGCCAGAGGCTGCCCCGGACAGGGGCACTTGGCAGGACTGGCCCTGATAACAAGCCAGCAGCTGGTCCCCTCTCCGTGTGATATTTCCCTGTTAGTTTTATGTCCCTTGGCTTCATGGGGAGTCAGGTGCCAGGCTCACCCATGCTGCCGGTGGGTAAACTGAGGCAGCAGGGCAGGGGTCAGGTGCCCAGCTTAGCAAGCTCTACATCAGCACTGCCGGGTGTTAATTAGATGCCATTAGCACACACTAATTACTGTAATTCCAATGACCCACAATTCTGGAGCGTGAGAGCTGTTCCTCACCCTCTGCCATTGTCGTGCATAGCTCTGCTTATGCCATGGCTGGTGGCAGCAGGAAGGGGACTGACCGAGCAGCCACTGATGACAGTGCCAGTGCCACCCTACCAGCACGCCCTCCTGGGGCTCACTCCTGCGTGGTGGCATGCTCCTGCCCCTGCTCCCCAGGCACTGCCGACACAAGCCAGACCCAGCCAGACCCAGCCAGACCCAGCAGATCCAGCATTTCAGGTGCTGGCAGAGCCCCACTAAGCCTGTCAGCTTTGGCTGCAGGAGTGCCCCAAACGACCATCTCCTTGGCGTCCCGTTGGCTGCCCCTCCCATCGTGGATGGGGGGCTGAGCACACTGGGGGGGCCGTGGGCTCTGGCGCGGGGGCTGTGGCAGCGAAAGGGTGACTCTTAATCCGGCGGCAGCTGCGGGGCCCAGGCTTGCTTGTTCAAGGGATATGGCAGCTCGGTCAACAATCCCTGGCCCGTTTCGGGGGGGATTAGCAGCCCCCCGGGGAGGGAAGGGGCCCACATGAATATTGGGCCGGTGGGAACACAGCCCAGTGGAAACAAAGCCAGACAGGGAGGCAGCGGGGAGCAGGCACCCGCCATCCCAAGGCGTCCCCAAGGTGGGGGACAGGGCCTTGGGGATGGTCCCTGTCCCCATCCTGCTCTCACACCCCACGGTGCTGACAGGAGGGAGTTCTGGTTATCATCCCACACCACCCCAGTGTGATAACCCCGGCCAACCCCCAGCCGCCCCCTTGACCCCCCATCCGTCCTCATGTCCCGCTATCCCAGGCCCCGGAGGGAGGTGACATGGGAAGTGCCCAAACACTGACACCTGGGAGCTCCTGGGAAATGAGGGCAAGTGTGTAAATTAGCCCTCCTTTGCCACGAGTTGGCCAGCTGGGGAAAATCCAGGCTGGAGGAGGCTGGAGGGTATAAGGTCAACCAACCAAGAGAAGAGCTGGGCTGTCTAGGGACCTGCAGGGACAATGGGAACCTCCCACACACACAGGGGCAGTCCCAGCCCCTGCCACACCAAAAAAACTGTAGGTTCACGCTGCAAGGCTCCAGCTTCTGTCCAAGAAGCAGGTAGGACCCATGAGAGAGGAGAACAGTTTGCCTTGATGACATCAGACCCCATGTTTCCCACATGCTCAGCACCCCTCTGTCCCTCTGCATCCTGCTGTGCCCCATGGTGGGTTCTGGTGTGCGGACCCTTTGCCCAGTATTTGGGGTTCCTAGTGTGCAAGGTCTAGGGGAGCAACCCTGCAGCTCTCAGTGTTTGCCAAGCAGAGCCCTAGGACCTTGTCTGCCCTGGGCTTTTCTGCCAGGGGAGCAGAAGCTCTCTCCAGGGCAGCTCCCCTGGCGACTGAGAGGGTCACTGCGGTGAGTGCAGGTCCCTTGGGGCCACAAAGGCAGGTGAGACTGGGGTGTGCACCCAGGGAGAGGTCCCCAGTGTTGGTGGCACTTGGGGAATGAGCCCCCACCCCCAGGGCCATGTGCGGGGTGCATGTATGGGTGCATGCACACATGTATCTGGGTGCTCCCCTGGGGTCCCCTCACCCCGTTCCCCACGGCTGCTGAGCAGGGGCCGCTTCTCTGCTCCGTTAGCCACGGCTGTGCCGGCACATAATGACATGGTAATTGTGAGCGGCGGCCCGGCCACACGCACTACCCGGCTCGCTGGCCCGCCCTCCTGCACCCGGGGTAGCTGCTGCCCAGGGGGTCCCACCGTTTGCCCTCTTCACCCACCCACGGGACCCTCGTGCCTGGTTCCATCCGGGATCTGCCCCGGTAGGAATGTGGGGGGGGAAGCTCCTTGGCAGGCTGCGGTCACCTCCTCGCCTGGGAGCTGGGAAACCTGTTCTTCCCTGTGGTGTTTACACGGGTAAGAGGGGTCCTCTGCCGCTGCACATCGCATTTTCTGCTTGGTCACTTCCATCTGTGTCCCCGCATAATGATTTTTTCTGCTACATTAATTTAACACACTGCGGCGAGCCGAGGCGCTGGGACCCCGGGCTGCTTAATTGTGTCAAAGGAAAGGCTCCTGCTCCTGCTTTCATCGGCGGCTGGGGCTGCTGCCGGGTGGGTGTCCCCGCGGGGGGGTGGGAAGGGGTCTCGAGGTGGCCGTGGGGGCTGGAGGGAGGCGGTGGTGGAAGGGTGTGAGGTATCAGAGGGGTTGGCATGAGCCTCCCCATACCGGGGCAGGCAGTGGGTCCTGGCTCAGGCTGTCTGTTGGGGGCTCTGAGGTGAGGGTCGGAGGTCCTGGGGACCCAAAACTTCCATTCCAAAGAACCTGGCAGCATGGGGTATCTCACCTCATCCCTATGGATGCTGCAGCAGGATGACGGCAGCGGGCACATCCCGATGCCCAATGCTCTGCCTGGGGGTGGTAGCCTCCCACCCTGGGCCGGTGGGAGCCAGAGGGTTAAGTGCTGTTTGTGTTGGCTGAATGAGGCGGGAGCCGAACAAGCTCCCACAAATGGAGGTGAAGGGCTGCCCAGACGGGATGTGACAACCCGATTTCAGGGCTGTCAGCCCCGGCGTGGTGGGCATTGAGCGGGGACATTCCTCCACGACACTCCTTGCTCCCCTGGCTCCCGCACCGGGCACGCCGACAGGGGCAATGGGCAGCCCCTGCCAGCCTCACCCTGCCATCTGGGGTGCCATGGGGCATCCATGGGGCATCCATGGGGCACTGCGAGGGTCGAGGAGCCCCCTGCCAGAGGGGGATGCTGGGAGCCCCCCTCGCCCTCCCTGCTGGCGGCACCGTCATAAGTGGCCTTTGGTATTTGCAAACATTGTGGCGAGGGGCTGGGAAGGTCTCGGCCCACCCCAGCAGGCGCCTTTGTGCTGTGCGAACCCCCGGGGGCTCATTTCCATCCCGCCCGGGCTTTCGTCCCCGCTCCTTTCAGCACCAATGGGCCTCGCCCCCCGCTCCACCAGCGTCCCGGAGCCTGCAGCAGCGGTGCCAAGCACACAGCTGTGCCCCAGCCCCACACTGTCCCAGTCCCGGGGGTTCATGCCCCCACCCCACTGTGTTGAGCTGTTGTGTGTGCCACTGCCCCATGCAATAGTCAGTGAGCTGCTCTGTCCTGGCCCCACCGAGGGTCCCCGTGTCTGTGCACACTTGCACAGGTGTGTGTGCCCACTCGTGCACGGGCTGCCCTGCTCAGAGGTGTGTGTGTGCTTCCCTCACACACAGCTGCGTGGATGCACCCGCTGGTGCACACCCATCCACCCACGGCCAGCTCCAGCTATGTGAACCCACTCTGCCCTTTCTGCACTCCCACGCATACTGCCTGACCTCAGGGTCCCCCAAATCCCCCCACCCCAAGCCTGAGCAGGGTGCCCAGGGCTGGCAGGGGGCTCTGCCCAGCCCGGCACAGCCAGTCCCCATGGCACAGGAATACCAGGAGTGGTTCTGGGCTCACCACAGCTTCCAGCACCCTCCCTGTACACCCAGTTGTGGGGTCACCCCATCACCTCCAATGCATTTTGGGGGACCACCACAGCCACATCCCCCACCAGGCTGCAGGGACCCAGCCCAGTGCAGCTGGCTCTCCAGCAGCACCCGCGAGCTGGAACTGGTGTTTTATGGCCCTGCTCAACACCTGCGGATCAATGCCAATCCGCATTTTATTTGTTTTGGGAGTTATAAAGGTGAATTGACCCAGCTGTGCCTCTGCAACTGCTCTCCTTGCTGCCAGGTGCAGGATGGAGGGGACGGGCAGGGGACAGGGGACCCCAGGACACTGTGCCCATCCCTCGCCGTGCTGGGAAGCGCTCAAGGGAGATGGGGTTGCTCTTTTCTCGTGCTTTTTGTGGCTGGAAAATCTCCTCGGGGGCCCCCGGCGGTGACCTCTTCCTGGGCGCAGCGCTAAGCCCTTTGTAATGGGATTTTGTGGCAGAACCGGCAAATTAGGGGCGAAGTGAATGTGTTAAGCTGCTGGTTTCTTTCTGGTGGGTTCCCCCTCCCCAGCCCACGCCGGGCCGGAGCTCAAACAAAGGCGATGAGCTCTGCTTTTATCTCCAGTCCTTAGAAGTCAGAGCTGTACAGGGCTGTGCTTCCCACTCCGAAATGGACAGTCTGGGACAGAGATGGACGGGCAGAGCTCGGGCCTGTGGCAAAGCAGCGTAGGAGGAACATGCCACAAGCAAGCTGTGCCAACACAGTGGTTGTAGGGGTAAATTTGGGTAAGGGGCTCATCTCCAGCTCAGGGAGATGTGGCACCAAGGGGTCCCTGTGGCATGAGACCCCTCAGCATCCAAGCCAGGGAACAGCATTAGGAGGCAGCTAGGATGGGACAATGTCTGGGTCTGCCCTGGTGTGGGAACAGTCTCCAGGCAATGCTGGGGTGATGCAGAGGGAGGACCCACCTCTGCTTCAGAGTTAATATTGTTACAGCGCAAAGGCTTCATTAACACTGACAAACACAAGCCATAAATACTCATTAATACCCCACATCACTGATGGGTTTGATAGCCAGTGTGCCCTCTCCCAGCCCATGTTCCCCAGCTATCTGAGGTCCCTTTGCCATCCCTGGAGAGGGCAGGGAGTTGTGGATGCCCCTTGCCGGAGACGAGTGGGCAGCCCCCAGCCTGGGGCATTTGCCCCAGGCAAAGCCATCACCCCAGGCACAGCCATCCCCCCTGCAGCAGGTCCCCTTTCAGGGGTGCCCCACCATCCTTTCAACTTAGGGTGAGGGCTGATCCCTTAGGACCCGCCCCACTGCCCTGCGCTGCTCTCGGCTCCCTCAGGCAGAAGAGAAGCACCCTGGGGCTGGGTGAGGAACGTGCTGCTTTAGCACCCCAAAAACCCCCAAACACAGGCAGGGGACAGTGTGCTGCCCCCGGGGCCTGCATAAGGGCCTGATTTATTGCTATCTCCTGAATGATGCCATTAAGAGTGCGGCCGGAGCAGAGAGCACAGCTGCCGGAGCAGATCAGCGCCTGATTAATGTTGGGCAACTTGTTATATTGTCAGATAATTATCCCCAAACTGTATGACTTTTCTGCTAAGTGGCAGCGCTTAATTGCGTTTTTAATTACACTGCCATCACCACAGCCCCTCTGTGCGGGAGGCAGGAATGCCAGGAGCCGGGCAGGAGCAGGATAGGGGGCCCAGGACCCCTTGCAGAGGGCATGGCAGGGGCATCCCGCTCCCACAGACCCTCCCTGGTGTGGGGCACACAGCTGTGGAATCCCCAAGCCATGAGTGCTGCAGGCAGCGATGTTTTGGTGTGGCCTTTCTTGGTGCTCCCCAAGGCAGGAGGCACATGGGGTGCAGAAAAAAGGGGGTGAGGCAAAGTGCCCCCCTTGCCCTCCATGGGCTTTGAGGGCTCACCATCCCCTGCGGCCCCCTCGGTCCCCATCCGGCTGGGGGCAGCCCAGGGTCTGGCTTCCCCTCACAGGCAGGAACGGGTCAGGGGTCAATGCATTTAAAATTCCTCCTCGATCTCAAACTCCGGAGAGTGGCCGGGGGGCAGAGGCTCCATGGGGAGCACCCGCCAGTTACCCCGTGCAGGCAGCACACGTGCAGGCAGCGGAGAACGGCTGTGTTTGTATGTGTGAGTTCACTTGTATTTGTGTGTGTGCATTTATGGGGAGTGTATGTGCACGGGGACCACCCGTGTGCGTGTCTGTGTGTGTGCGTGTATGGGTTTGGGTGTGTGCCTGCACATGCATGAGCGCCCATGTGTGCACATTTACACACCTCCTGATGTGCACATCTGCACGTATTTTTGTACATGCACAGGTGTATAGATGCATGTGTGTGCAAACATGGAGGTACGTGCACACATGTGAGCCTGTCTGTGTGTGCCTGAATGCATGGAGGAGGAGGTGTCTGTGTCTGTGTGTGGGATGGCAGTGCCACGTGTAGCTGTGTGTGTGTATTTTAGTGTCTGTGTGTGCAAAGGTGTGCGTGTGGGTGCACACCTGGCTGTGGGGATGCCGCTGTCCCCCTGCCCAGCCGGCAACTGGGGTGGCCGCAGTGAGTCCTGGCTCTGTCCCCTACTCCAGCCAGTGCTGGACCTCCCAGGGAGCCTCCCCAGCTGACCCCGTGGGGGCAGTGGGGACAGGACCCCCGGGGCTTCAGGTGCAGAAGGCACCCGCAGGTTGCAGCAGCCCCTCTCTCCCACCCATCCCTCCCTGGGACAGCGATGCTCCCAGTGCTCCAAGGGGCACAGCCTGGAATCTCTGGCACTGCCGGAGTGCCAGACCCCCACAGGGCTTCACTGTGCTCCCCGGGGGCAGCCCCCCCGGGGCTGTTCTGGCCGGAGCACAAGGGGCTGCTGCTGGACAACCCCCACACTACATTCCTCCCCATCAGCCGGACACTGGGCAGCACCGGGAGGAAATCCAGGCGTTATCGGGCAGCCGGCTGCAGCCCTTGCTGTGGCCTCTGGCCCGAAATTTCCTGGCATGACCATCACAACACTGTTATCCCGGGCTGGGCTTTTCCCACCAAGGTGGGGCCCAGCCAGCAGGAGACACTGCTTCCCCTCGACACAGTGGGGTGAGAGGATGTGGTGGATCAGGTCCCCCCAGATCCCCACCATAGCAGTGGAGAGGAAGAAACATAGAGTTTGATGCGGAAGGAGCCAGTCCTGAGCCCCGCCTTGGTGCTCAGCTGTGCCCCCCCACTCACACAGGGTAGGGGGACTGGGGCAAGCATCGGGGCTGGGAAAGGAATAAGCCCCCTGAAACGCATCCTCACAACAGCCCCCTCACAAGCCCCTCTTATCTTCATGGCAGCCGGATGGAGTCTCAACAGAGAGAGGCCGAAATTTCCAGGAAAAAAATGTAAATAAAGGTCCCTGTCCCGCCTGTCCCCTTATCTCAGGAATCCGGAGCGCGCAGGGCCCTTCTCCCAGCCATATTTCATCCCAGCCATCGCTGCTGGCAGCGAACCAAAGCGTCAGTGGTGGGGATGGAGGGAGGCTGTGCCTCAGAGCCCACCAGGACCATGGGAGCCATAACACGCTGGGTTGGGGTCACCTTCCCACCCCACAGTGCCGGTGGAGTTTAGGATGGTCAGGGGGGCTTGGTACTTCAGATGTCATCACATGCCACGCAGACATGGGGATTCCAGGATGGGGACACTTTTGGGTCCCTGTTGCCCGCTTGATGTCCCCAAGCAGCAGGATGGGGACTTGGCCACTTCCCCTCCCTGCTCGAAGATCAGCTGCTAATGATGTCTCCTGACCTGCTAGAAAAGAACGTAAATTATTCAGCTTCTCATCAGGGCAATTAAATTAGCTCGTCATTGTGGGCCATGAATATTTCAGGGGGGCAGGGGCTGGGGAGCAGCGGGGGTCAGGGCTGGCAAGGCCGGGGCTGAGCCCCATCCCTTGGCCGGGAGGTGAAGTGAGTGTGTCCATTCTCAGCCCACAGGGGCCAGAGAGGGTAGGTAGAAGGGATTGGGGGTCTCTGAGCAAGGGGCTTGGAAACTGGTGCCCAGATGTCTGAATCCCATGCCCAGCCCTGCCCTTGCTCTGTCTGTCTGGGTTACTTTCCTCAGCTGCTGACAGAGGCCAGGTGCCGGCAGCCCCCCCCCCCGCCCCACTCCTGGACCACCTCCTGCATTCCACATTGCCCCCCTTTTTCAGGGGGACAGCTGGGGTTGGTGTCACTGCAAGGGGCTGCCTCTACCCTAGAGATCTCAAATCCCTCTGCCCACCCCTTGCCCCAGGCTGTGCCAACCCCTGCCCGCCACCCTCCCCGGAGCCTGCGGGTTCTCCGTCAGGATTTCTCTTTCCTTTCTTCCTCGCACCGAACAATTAATAATTTATCCCATAATAAAAGAGGAAACAGTTAATGAGATGAAAACAAGCCAGAAACATCTGCTGGGGCTGCTTTCATCGCCTCCCCGGGCCGCCTGCGCAGGAAGCGGGGGCGGGAGGGGGACGGGGGCGCCGGGGGGGGCCGCGGCAGCAGGAGGCTGTCCCCCACACCCAGCCTTCCTCACCACAGCCCCCTCCTCCTCGAGGACCCCCAGGCCAGGCACTCTCTCCCCACTGCACCATCAAAATCTGGCTGAGACCTGCCAGGCTCGGGTCATGAATAGCACCGTGGGGGTACTGCCATGAGGGTGTCGCCCCAAAATGAGTAGGGAAGCCTGTTGGTCTGCCCAGTGCCCCCAGAGATGTGCCTAAGCTGCTGGAGGGGGACAGGGCTCTCCCCCCATCTTCTCTGTCCCCAGACTCCACACTCAGATGTTGTTCATTACTGCTGATCCTATCTCCAGTGAGCAGAGCTACCCCCGAGACCCAATACTAGTGGGGTGGCAACAAAACCCTAAACCCTTCTGGAGTGCCAAGACGGACACGTGGGGATGGGGCAGGGCACCCTGCCAGCAAAAGGGACTGAAGGACTGACCCCAGGACTCTGTGCTTCGCTGAGATTTATGGGGTCCTAGGAGGAAGCTTACTTTGGGACCACTTGTTTCAGAACCATGGCCTCACGGCATGTGAGGAGAGGTGCAAGGGAATCCCCATGGCCAGGATGCAGGGGGGATGCTGGGGGGGGATGTGGGGTGCTGGGGAAGGAGAAGGCAGGGAAAGGGGTGCAGAGGAAAAGGGACAGGCAAGGAAAGAGAAGGCAGCAATGCCTGGAGGTTGCTGATGTGCAGCCAAGAGCTGGGCTGGAGAGAAGAGTCTGTCCCAATCAGTCCCACCACCAGCTTGGTCATGGGAGGGGACTGCGAGGACCCCATGGAGGCACCCTGGGCTTGGGTGCTGCAGGGATTGGGGCAAGGATCAGTTAAATTGGAAGCGGAGGAGGGCGGGAGTGTCTGCCCAAACCCTGCTGCCCCCTGCCCAAAGCCCCACCCCAGCCCCATCCCTGCAGCTCTCTAATCTATTTGTCTTCCAAAGCAACTAAGTTAATTCCGAGCCCAGCAAAATACCACAGCTTTCATCCCAGCCCACCCTCCAGCTCAGTGGGTCTGGCAGGGGCATAGTGAGCAGCTGCCAGTGTCCAGCATGGAGCCTCTTGCCATCATGAAGGAGCAGGAACTCGCTCCTGCAGGCTCCCACTCCAGGCTCCAGCAGTCCCCGGGTCCCTCCCAGGGCCTGGTGCCGCTAAGGGCCGTCGTGGGGACAGGCAAGAGTGATGACAGCTGGGGAGATGGCCTGTCCCTCTGCCAGCCCGGACAGGCACCCGGCCCCGTTTCAAGAGGTGCCGCGGAAAAACTGACATCAGCATCAGCCCAGAGGAATTTGGCCATCCTGGCCCATCCCAGCTGACAAGGGACGGGGCCTCTGACACGCACCACAGCAGACTGGAGGAGGGCAAAGTGGAGGGAGGGCTGTAAGCCCCTTTCCTTGCTATACCTCTTCCCAGGGCCAGGAGCAGCCAGAGGGTCTGGGAGCATCTCCAGGGTACAGTCGCTGACTCTGCTCCCCTTAGACACATGTCCCTCCATGCTCTTGAGTGCAGAGAACAGCCAGCTCGTGACACTGGTGCCAGCCGAGGACAGTGGTTGGAATTGATTTCCCCAGAAACCCATTTTTTCACCCAGGACCTCAGCGAGGAGAAAGAAGGTTCTAATCTCTTCCAAGATCCCTTGGGGCTGTGGCCCTGTTATCCCTCGGTCTCCTCTGTCCCCCACCCCACAGGATGTGTCTGGTAGTCCCTGGGGTGGCTGGTGGCAGGTGGCGATGAGGAAGCTGCCGAGACATGGTGACACCCCCCAGCTGCCCCCATGCTGAAGACCCTGACATCCTGCTCCCCTCCCCCAGTCACGGTCCATCATCTCCTCATTCCCAGCCCGGGTAATTGGTGGCCTGGTGACAGACGGGCTCATTAACAGCCTAATTTCGGCTTCATCTCTTCCTTCCTGACCCCCAGCCCAGGTGGGGACCAGCCCAGCAGGGTGCAGGGATGGGCACCCGGAGGCCACATTGCTGCACCCCATGGGGGCACCTGCAGGTCTGGTGGGAGAGCACATGAGTGCACACACATGTGCAACCTGCACGGGCTGGTAGCACTGCCCTGGGCTGCCACATGGCCCTGACTCCCTGACATCGAGGTGCATGTGGGGACCCCCATTCCTGGGCATGGGGACGGTGCCACCCTGCCCCATACCCCACTGGGATGGGCAGGGATGCCACGGCGTCAGGTGCCTGCAGGTGCCGGCGGTTGCCCACCTTCCCAGCCTCACCCTGCCCTTGTTTGCGTCCGTAACGGCGGCGGCGCTTCGGCTCCTTTGTGCCGGCAGATAACAGGGATCGCTGCTGCCTCTGAAGCGCCGGCCACCAGCCCGGGCATCCTTGCCGCCCCACACCCAAAACCGGACAGACAACATGGGGATATGAGCAAAGAGTGAAGGCAGGGGCACAGGCAGTGTTGCAGGCAGGGATGGGTGGCAGGTACAGGCAGAGTTCCAGTCAGCAGGTATGAGCACAGGGTGCAGGCAAGGGTGCAGGCACATTTTCCACCCCCACTGCTCCTCTGCTTTGCCTTTGGGTCCATATTGCATCCCAGGAGCCCATCACCAGCACCCTGTCACCAGGGCAGTGCCCAAACCCCTGTCCCTGTCACCCACCCCAGCAAAGGCAGCTGGCAGCGACCCACAATGGCTGATGTGGGCCCCCCAAAGGCCGCCCCACCGGATGGAGGCCTGGCTGCCTTTCAAAGGCGCTTGTGTTGTATAATTTATCGGCAGGAGATAACAGACAAGCTAATAACAAGGGAGGGAGTCTGTACCCCTGCTCCGGGGAGCCTGGCACCACGGCACTAGGGCTGACAGGATCCATCACACTGAGGGCACGGGCATCTCCCTGGCCAAGGCAGGACAAGGGGACCCCCCAGTGAGTCCCATTTTGTGCTGGTATGTTTTGGGGGTGCCCCAAGGTAGGGGCAGAGATGCTCCCACTCTGCACCTTGCCTTGGAGGTGCTGCCTGCCTTGAGCAGAGACTCCAGGGGCTACTGCATGACCAGAGCAAGGGAAGTTGGGTTCACTATCTGGGGGGCTCTTCACCCCAGGGACTCATGCACAGTCCAGCATGGGGGAAGGGCAGCAGGCATGATGGGAGCACAAGGTAGGGAAGGGCTGGTCCCACGGGCAGAGGGACAGCATCTCCAAAGCAGGGCGCCGGATCTAAGGAGGGTTTGTTTAATCCCAGATAAGGAGGCAACGCCAGGCACCTGGCTGGCAAACTGGCACTCCCTGGGCAACGGCACTGAAAGCAGTGCCCCCATAGCACTCACCAGCGCCTGCACCAGGACCGTCTGTTTGCCCCTGGCAGCACAGGGCTGGCATTTGCTCAGTATATGAGTCCCTCTGGCCACCCACAATCTTGTGACACAGCACGGCATGGCATGGCATGGCACATGGCACGGGGTCAGCAAGGCAGCAGGCATGCGGCAGAGCCAGGGCAGATGGGGATGGAGTGTGGGGGAAAAGCAGGGTGCCCATCCTCTGCCAGCCCTGGCCAGATTTACACCAGGGCCAGCCCTGCCCCGGCCAATCCTGTCCCACAGGCTGCCCAGGCATGGGGCCAAGGAGGGGGCTTGGGGCCAAGGAGGGGTCTTGGCACCACGGCCCTGCCACACAGCCAGCACCCGGGAGGTTCAGGGTGTGGCAGGCTCCTGCTGCCACTCCAATCCTGTGGCATCTGGGGGGCACCGGGAAACCGCCACCCTGCCCCCCCTCCCCAGCTGGCCCTGCAGGTGGCTGTGTACCCATGACCCCCATGTGGGGCCGTGCCCGCCTGTGCCCAGGGTCGGGGCTCAGCTGTGCCCCGGTCCCGAAAGGGCAGGGAGGCAGACGGCAGTGCCGGCTGGTGGGGTCGGCGGGTAGCAGCACCCCTAGGGGGCTGCCTGGCCGGCTGGTGAGCACAGTCCCAGCTGCCTGCTGGCCTGCACCGAGTGTGCCAGGTCTCAGCAGGAGGAGGCAGGGACAGCCAGGTGGGATTAGCCCTTTGTGTCACCCTGCAGTGGCCCTGAGAGCATCCAAGCAGGGAGCACAGCCGTGCCAGAGCCCCAACAGCCTGAATCACACCAGGGTATGCCTGAGCATAGTGGAGGCTGGCACATGGACTGCTCCCCGAAAAACAGCCCTGGACCCCACACCACTCTGCCCCGGCCGGTCCCTGCCTGGTTGGTCACATCCTTCCAGGATGGCACCCTGGGGATGCTGGAGGGGGCACTGGTCATACTGATGAGCCTGATTGTTGTAGGACTTCCCAGCTCGACACACCCTGGGGGTGCTCTGCCACATTCAGTGTGTTGCTGCCACCCCCTGGTAACCTGCACAGCCCCGGGTGCCCCCCGCAGCCCCCCACCCAGGGGTGCCCAGGCCCCCAACAACCCAGCCCTGGACCCCAGACAAGCAGGCAGGGGCACCCCGGGGTGCAGAAGGGCACAGGGACGCCGGGGTGGGGGGGGTCCACACCCCACCCTTTGCACCAGGCGAGGTGCCTGCCCGTGGCCCCACATTCTGGCAGGGAGGTTTGTACCAGCCCCCCCCCCCGCCCGAGTCTGGGTGGGTAGAGTGGGGAGGGGGCTGGGGGGCTCGTGAGGGATCACCCGTCCAGGCGATGATTAGAAGGAGCAGAGATTATGTCCCAGCGCATCAAAGACTGTCCCTGCTGAGTGCCACCGCCACGGGGTGACCCTGCCATGAACCGCCCGCACTCCCCCCAACAGGCCACCAGCCCTCTCCAACAGCACCCCCGTCAAGCTGGTGTCCCTGCTGTGTCACCACGCTGCCCCGTTCCACTACCTGCGCCGCAGGCATGTGCGGGGATGCGCTGACACCGTGTCACGGAGGGGACACGCCATGGGGAGGCCACACCTGTGTGGGTCTGGGCACCACAGGCATCTTGTGGCAGGCATCCCGGTGCAAGTGCTGGGGCACCTCGGCTCTGGATACCACCCCAGACCACCTGGAGATGTCTGGCTCCCAGGGACAGCATGGGCTATGCCCCACCTCGCTGCAGGCATCAGTGACACACACAGGGACCTGTGTCCCACTGATGTTCCCACTCACGGTCTCGTGGTCCCCGGAGAGCTGCTGGCACATGCGGCACACACGGAGCCGTGCCACCTGCCCTCCCCAGTCCCTCTCACACCAGGACACCTGCCCGCCCCACCAGCCCCTGTGACAGCCCCCTCTGTGCCACATCTGGGTGGGCACCCGCTGCCCAGATGAGGTGAAGGGTCCCCGCTGCTACGTCTTGCCTGAGCCAGGGAAAAATTGTTCAGGCAGGCTGGCGGTGGTATTCAGGGAACTGGGGAGGAAAAGGGCTGAACTCCTGAACCCGTGCCGGCGGCTCCAACCAGATGCCAGGCATGGAGCACCCCGTGGTGCCCGACGTGTGAGCAGCCCCCGGCCGTGCCAGACCCCCCTGCTCCCCTCACGGTTCATCGGCAGGACACGGGTGACGGTGTCACACGCCTGCCCCCCCCCCAGTGGCTGGCGTGGAAGGGGGAAGGAGCCGGTGGGGGCTGCAGGCCCTGGCGCCATCGCTGGCTGAGTCCGCGCAGCTCATCACATCGGTGCCTGGCTGCTGCCGGGGAACGCAGGTGAAGCCCCTCTGTGCCACGAGGGTGGGACGCGGGCTGCGAGACTTCCACGGGACAGCCCAGATCCTCCGCGGGGGCAGCTTGGACACCCCCGAGGGGCAGCCCGGACCCCATCACCCGGGACACGCCGGACCCCCGCGAGACACCTTGGACCCACACAGGGACATCCCCGACTCCATCGGGGACCCCCCGGGCCCCCCCCGCACACCCCGGACCAGCCGCACGGGGGCGCTGCCGGGGCCACTCCTTCCCTGGGGGCGGGGCCGCAGCCCGCGCGGCTCCATCCGCGGCCTCGCAGCGCCCCCTGCCGGCCCCGCGGGGGCGGGCGGGCACTAGGACCGCGCGGGCACCAGGATTAGGGCGGGCACTAGGACCGCGGGGCTCCCCCCGCCGCCGGCGCCGCGGTGCTGGCAGGGAGGTCGCCCCGCCCACCCTGAAGCTGCTTCCGCCCGGCCCTGGAAGGGCGGGCGCGTCATCGGCGCGCGCCGGGCGGGAGCGGGAGAGAGAGCCGGACAGGGAGCGGGGCCGGGACGCGGAGCCGCCGCCATGGCCGGGATCCTGTTCGAGGACATCTTCGACGTGAAGGACATCGACCCCGAGGGCAAGAAGTTCGACCGTGGTGAGTGGGACCCCGCACCTTCCCTCGGCCTCTCCCGGTCCCCGCTCTGCTCCTCCCGCCGGCGGTAGCCGCTGTGTCCCGGCACCTCCGCGTGTTACCTGCCCCCGGAGCGTCCCGTTTCCCCAGGGCATCCCCAGCCCGGCTACTGTGCCACTCTCGCCCTGCGGCCCCCGGAACCCTTCTTTCTCCGCCCCACCGTGTTCTCCTGCCTGTGCACACCTCTGTCAGCTCCCAGGCTCTGGCATCCATCCCCGTATCCACCCCCAAACAGCTCAGGTGCCCGACAGGGGTGGGGAGGGGCCCACCCAGCCCCCGGGGATGTTCTCTGTCCTGATCCCTGACTCTGCTGCTCTCCCTAGTGTCTCGCCTGCACTGCGAGAGTGAGTCCTTCAAGATGGATCTCATCCTGGACGTGAACATCCAGATCTACCCGGTGGACCTCGGTAAGCCATCAGGCTGGTAGCCCAGAGAGTGTCAGCGGTGTCAGCTTTGGTGGGGTAGGCTGGAGAGGTACTCCGAGGATAGAGCCTGAATTTGCTGTGAACAAGAAATGAGTTGTCCCAGACTTCCTTGAGCCCCTGTGCTGTCCCAGGTCACAGGAGCTTCTGGGCACTCTCGATGTGCTGGGGCTGAGCTGGGTGCTGGTTCACCGCCCTGCGTGCGTTTAGACTCACCTCTCTCCTGTTCCCCAGAGACGTGTGGGGAAAATGTCTCACTTGCTGATGCCAAGCTTTAAGGGAGACCTGAAATTAACTTCTGCAGCTAAATACACTAAATGGGTGAAAAAGAGAATTTGCCCTCAGTGAGGCACAGAAGAGCTGGAACTGGTGCTGCAGGGGTCACACTTCTGCCCAGGGTCCAGCCAAGTTCTCTTGGACTCTCCCTCTGAATATCTTGCTGTGTTCCATGAATACACCAGAAGTGGTGTCCTGGTGGCTCTGGTCTCCTCCATGATGTGGGGAATAGGGGAGCACAGGATTCAGTGTGACCTTTCACTCATTCCCTACAGTCCTGGTGGAGGACTGGCAGCAGGGGCATGGCTTTTATATCACAAGTAAAACACCTGCCAGGGTGGCTGTTTACCACCACCCTGAGTTCTGGCTGTGGCTGCTGCTGCTCTGGCTGTGCCCCCACCTTCTCACCTCTCCTCTGCCCTCTTCCCAGGGGACAAATTCCGCCTGGTCATCGCCAGCACGTTGTATGAGGACGGCACCCTGGATGACGGCGAGTACAACCCCACAGACGACCGGCCGTCCAGGTACAGGGCCCAGCTGGGACCCACGTGAGCGTGGGCGGGGGAAAAGGGGAAGTGCTGAGATTGAGTGTCTCAGGTTGGACATCAGGAGGGATTTCTTCACAGAAAGGGTGATTAAACATTGGAACGGGCTGCCCAGGGAGGTGGTGAAGTCACCATCCCTGGAGGTGTTTAGGGAAAGACTGGACATGGCAGAGTGCCGTGGTCTAATTGACATGGTGGTGATCAGTCAGTGATGATCTCAAAGGACTTTTCCAACCTGATTGATTCTGTGACCGTGAGATACCTTCTCCTAGAAGACACTGAGCTGGGGGCCTGCCCAGGTTTGATCCCTTGGTGACCTCACGCTGTGCTGTTGCAGGGCAGACCAGTTTGAGTACGTGATGTACGGCAAGGTGTACCGGATCGAAGGGGACGAGACTTCCACAGAGGCGGCCACACGCCTGTGAGTGCCCCAGGGTGGTGTGGGGGACACTGGGATCTCAGCTTGGGTCTCCCATGGGATTCCCTGTTCTCATATCTCTTCTCCTCTTGTCCCAGCTCTGCCTACGTGTCCTATGGGGGGCTGCTTATGCGGCTGCAGGGAGACGCAAACAACCTGCACGGGTTTGAGGTGGACTCTCGCGTTTACCTGCTGATGAAGAAGTTGGCCTTCTAGCACACCTCCATGACTGCCCCACAGACATCCTGCTGGCAAGCAAACAGGAGACCTGAGACCCCAAATTCTGCCACAGCATCCATGCTTCCTGACCTCTCTGGGGCTGGGGAGGAAGGAGCAGTCCCCCTCTTCATCCCAGCCTCTTCTGACTCCTGCTGGGATCCACAGCTCCGTTTGGAAGGAGAGAGGTGCCTGACATTCAAGTGGAGATGGTGCCGTGTACTCCAGTCCTGCCTGATGGCATCTCCTCACCTCCACCTTCCTGTGCTCAACAGTAGGCTCAGGCCTGGCTCTGGCCAGGGGCAGCCGGACTGGGACAGCTGCCTGCCTGCCTCAGGCCTGGGGACCATTCCCTCAGGAGCCATCTCGAGGCAGGCTGACTTGGTTTTGATTAAACCGGGATGTTTTCTACTCCTGGCTCTGCTCGCTGAGAGATGAGGCTGGCAGGGAGTGGATACACCTGCGCAGGGCACAAAGGGGGACCCTGCCACTTCCCAAAGGATGGGGAGTCCACACCTGCCCCAGGCTCTTCTCTACCTGCCACCGCTCCAGGTACAGGTTGTGCTAGGGCTGGGAGAGGCAGGTGGGTGCCAGGGGTGAGGAGTGGCAGCTCAGGCCCTGTGCAGGGCCGGACCGGGGGTCTGTGCAGTGCTGGTGGCTGCCGTGGGAGGGAGCAGAAGCTGGGAGCATGTCCCAGAGGGGCTGCTCCTGCCCCGCGCCTGGCAAGAAGGACACACACAACCCTTTAGAAAAATAGCTCTTTAATTGAAAAGCATTCACAGTAGAGGTGCCTACCCGGATGGGAGTAGGGCCTGTGCCCGCCAGCACATGGGTGTTGCTCTTTCCCTTTGTGGGCTGCATGGTCTCCGAAGACTTGAGGAACAGGAGCCAACCCTTTCCTTGTGGGCATCTTCCTGGGCACCCAGAGCACAGCTCAGTGTCCAGCAGGATTGCTCCAAAGTCACATTGGGGTGAACCCTGTGTGCAGCTTCACCGGGCCCCGCACGGAGGGTCTCTGCTGCCCCCTTGTCCTTGCTTGCACAAGACCTTGGCCAGGTCGTGGAAGAAGAAGCGCAGCTTGCCCTGCACCAGCTGCCGGTAGGTGAGGAAAATGTTGGTGATGTGGGTCTGCTCCATGGAGTGTGGGGAGCAGCTCGGCTCCCAGTGTCCTGCCTGAGGGGCGAGAGCAGAACAGAGGGGTGACAAACACCATTGTACCCCACCCAGCCCAGCTGGCACCTGCGCCATGGTGGACTGGCTCACGTGGGGAGGTATTACCTCCCAGCTGAAGGTCTGCAGGAGCAGGAAGAAGGAGTTGGCATGTCGGTAAAGCTGGCTCAGCTGCCTGGCCCCACACTCCTCGCTCACCTGGCCCAGGGCCCCTGTGGCAGCACCCACCAGCAGGGCCAGGTCACACAGGATCTCCCGCCGCTTGGTCTCATTCTGGGGGAGCAAATAATGAGTGGCCTGACCCATTCCTGTGCCCACCCTAGGTCTGAATGGCGTCTTCTACCCTCCCCATGCCACCAGATATGCCCACAGGCATCTTGCTCAGCATTTCTGGTGCTTGTGCCAACCCAAGGTGCCTTCTCTGGTCCCGTGGGCATGCCAGTGCCAGCACCCTCATCCCAGCCCCTCTCACCGATTTGGATTTCCACTGTTGGAGGCTGAAGTCCACCAAGGGCAGCACCGCAGGACAGCTGAGCACAGGCAGGGCCTGGCACTGGCCCTAATGGGGAGATGAGATGTTGAGGAGCTGTGCATGTTCCTTGGGTTTTGGGGGGGACTGTATCCTCACCACTCTCTTCTCCATGTCTTTGGCCTCCAGGATGTACTTCTGGATGAGCCTGTTGTCACAGACCAGCCGTATTGGGCTGGCATGGTCTTCCTTCACGTGCAGGAGGAAGGATGTGAGGAGGAGCAGTCCTGGGGAAGATGGGGTTACCTTGGGCACTGTGCCACCCTCCCTGGGCAGTACCAGCCCAGGGCCATGCCTGCAGTGGCAAGCCCTCCCCCCATCCCAGTGCTAGCCTCTATGACCCTGTGGTGGGGGTGCAGGGAGAGGTCTGGGGGCTGAGGAGGGCCTGGTACTGCCCTCCGGTCAGTCAGCATGGGGTGCCCACTGCTCACTGGGGAGAGCTGGGGTTTCTGTGCCAGTGATGAGTGCCAAGGGGCCCCACAGCCGTGTCTGTGCCAGGTTTTTTGGCCCTGCTCCAGGCAAGGGAGTGGAGCTCCACTCCCTGTCCAGACCAGGGCCAGCCCTCCAGATCTATGCCAAGAGCAGCTCTGGGTGTCACGTGCGCTTCGGGGAATCCCGGCCTGCAATGTCCCACAGGGAACATCTGGTCCTTGCTGCTGCCCTGGCTGAGTGCTCTCCTGCCGGCACTGCCTCCCCCAGTGCTGCTGGCATGCCGCTGTGCCCAGGGACTGCCCATCCTGGAAACAGGCATCTCCTCTCCACAGGCCCTCCATACGTCCTCCTGCCTCGCTGCCTGCCCTGACACTGCACCTGTCCCCAAAAGCCCTCAACGCAGCCTGTTTGCCTAGGATGGGTATGGAGAGATGCTTGGCTGCCCTCACACGCTGGTGGTGGCCAGGTCCAACCAGTCCAAAGCCACCCTTGGGGTTTGGTGCCCACCTGTGGGGCTCATCATGCGGGGCACACTCTGGCTCTGGGGCCGCAGCCTCCACTGTCCCTTCCTGCGCGCTCCCGTCCCCCCTTTCAGCCGCGCACTCACTGTTCAGCTCCATGCTCAGCTGGGGGCTTCGGCCCTGCATCTTCCGCCCTGGGGCCAGCGGCTGCTCCCCGGCTCCCGTCCCCCTTCCATGGAGGGCAGTGTTGGCGCGGGCTCCCCGCGAGCCGCCCAGCCGGGACGGAGGGCCGGAGGCCGGGAGCGGCCCCGGGACAGCGCGGCTCTGCGGCTCCGGCCTGGCCGCCCAGCCGAGGCAGCACGATTTCCTGTTGTGTCGCCGCTGACCTTCGAGCAAAATCACAGCAGGGGCCCCGGGCCCGGGGGACGGCTTCCTGCCTCCCGCCGCTTCCTCCCTTGGCTCTGGGCTAGGGAAAGACGTCCCTGGGCGCCCTCGGCGGCTGCTCACCTGGCCCCCGTCCTGAGCGCTCGGCAGCCAGCGCCTCGGTGGTCAGTGCCTCTGCTGTGCCTGTCCAGGGGGTGGGGGTGGCCCTGGTACCTGCAGAAGGGATGGCATCAGTGACCCTGCACTGGACAGCCCCGAGAGCAGCAGCTCCTGGCTGTGGCAGGCAGGTATGAAAGCCACTGAAGATCCTCTCACAGAGCTGAACCCTGCCCCTGGAGACCCTCTCCCACAGGTCGACTTCATCCCTGGTGACCTTTTACCAGAGTTAGACCCCATCCCTGGTAACCCTCACCCAGGTTGTGGTCTGACCCCTACATCCATCACCCAGAGGCAACTGGGGAGCTTGAGATCCCCGGGGTGGCTGTGATGCACAGGGACCCCTCTAAGCTGGAGAGGGTGATGGAGCACAAGGATCTGGCTGGTGCACGGTCCCAGGGCTGTTTCACTGGGGGTATTGGTGGGGCGTGGGGTGGGTGGGAGAAGCACTGGGGGTCTGCTCAGCTGCAGGCCCTGACATGGCCATGGCATTCTCCAGCAAAGCCAGCCCCCACCAGGCACTCTGGGTGCAGAGCCCCATACCCATGTGTACGTGCATGTCCATAATGGCACGTGGTACACACCCCCCACGTGCACCCTCAGACCCACGTGTGCACATGCGCACTCCCCTGGCACGCGTCAGGCCACACGCCCAGATAACCCCCCGCCCCAGCAGCCTCCCACGCACTTCCCTTTGGGGGACACCCCGCTCCCAACTCATATCCTCTTACTCCCAGTCTCCCCATAGCCTGTGCATTTCCTTCTCACAGCCCGGCTCTCGCACACTCTTGCATGTTCCCACCCCTGTTCCTGCGGCCGGCAATTCCCAGCAGCGCCTGGCCGGGTGACAACAGTCAGAGTAAACACCCAGCCCTGCTCTGCCTGCTCCAAGCCTTGCTCAGCCCACAACAGCCCACCTTATGGGGTGCCTGGATGGAGGGTCCAGTGGGTGCCACAGCTCCAGGGATGAGACTGGCAGCTCAGCCTGCCTGGGCACAGCTGGCAGCTACGGGACCTGTGAGCACTGGGGTCAAACACCTCCAGGCTTCCCCTGCATGGCCGTGGCCCATCTGCGGACGTGACAAGCTGCAAACACACCCGTCAGCACCCTTAACCCCTCTGCCAGCACTGGCCCCAGTCCCATCACCAGCCCCATGTCAGTCCCTGCCATGCTCCCTCCATGCCCGTGTCCCCATCCCTCCCTGGCAAAGCCACTGGTGATGCCAGGTGCCCTGCATTCCCTCTTCATTAGGCAAACAAATTCATCGGGGGAAACTGGAGAGCAACTGGAAACTGGAGGTCTAATGTGCCCCCATGATCACTGAGGCACCCTAAGGTGCCCACAATAGTCCCTTCACTCCAAAATGCT
This sequence comes from Neopelma chrysocephalum, assembly GCF_003984885.1. Lineage (NCBI taxonomy): Eukaryota > Metazoa > Chordata > Aves > Passeriformes > Pipridae > Neopelma > Neopelma chrysocephalum. The sequence goes on along the minus strand of NW_020897729.1, from coordinate 3,287,194 downwards.
CCTTTTCAGCCATGCCAGAAGCTATCGGGCAGTGTCAGCCCGAGCCCGTAGGCAGCCTGGTATTCCTCTGCTGGAAAGGGCAATGCCAGCATTTGCTGTCCGTGCCAGAGGGGCAGAGGAGGACGTGGGGGGGGGAGCTCCGGCTGCGGGCCCCAGCCCGATTCCAGCGATGCTGTGTGCTGTGGAGGGAGGGGGTACGGGGGCAGTGAGGCACAGGAACCCCAGAAGGATGCGGGGGCTCCGTCCAGGCAGCCAGGGCTCTGGCAGGGGACAGGAAGCCAGGCGGGGCTGAGGGACTGCACAGCTGGCCGGATCCCGGTGCCAAGTTTCCCACCTCTCCTTACAGGGTGCAAAGTGCCGGGAATCCCGCTGCAGGGGCAGCCGTTCGCACCCACTTTGCCAAGGTGCTGAAGACAGCAGGAGGTGCCAGGAGTCAAGAGGGGGGGGGACGAGGGGGAAGACGCCGGGTTAGGGGGGAGACTGTGGGTCGGTGGCACAGCTGCTGTCCCCGCGGGCCACCCAGATGTGCTCGATGGGCACCCCGAGGATGTCAGTGCAAGGCTGGGGTAGCATGGGAAGCAAACCTGGCCTTCCAGCGGCAGGGAGGGGGGTCCCAGCCCCCTTTGAAGCCCCCATAAAAGGGTCTGGCATAAAGGAAAGAGAAAGTCAAAGGAACAAAGGGAGCGGCTAATCCCGGCATGAGCAAACAGCCCCGTTTGCTCAGGGCACAGCTGGCCCCGGGGCCAGGGAAAGGAGCACAGCGGGGCTCTGGGGGTGCCAGGCAGCGGGGGACCCTCTACCCGGGCTGCCCCTCCCCAGACACGGGCAGCCCCCGGGAGCAGGGTCCCTCCTGGATCCTCCGGGCTTTTTTTCTATATTTGCAAATTGCAATAAACATCCGTGGGCAAATCCTCCTCCAACTGCTCCCAGACAGCTGTCCCAGGAGAGCACCGTGACGCTGCTGGGCAAAAGGACTTGCAAGGGGCACCTTGGTCAGGGTGCTGCAGCTTGAGGATGAAGGCTGGCACAGTTTTTCCCACCTTTCCCAATTGCCGGCAGGCCACGCTGCCCAGCATCGCAGCACAAAGCCCTGGGTGCTTCCCAGAGGATGCCCCTGGGCAAACCCTCCAGCTGCTGCTTTGGGCAAGGGTACCTTGTGCCAGTGGCTCTACCGGCACCTGGGGTGATTCCACTGTGCCACTTCTCCCATCTTGCTCCTCAGTTGACTCCCCACTCCAATACGGGGCACGGGGTGTGCCGGGAGGGCACCTCATCCCTCTCCCTCCATCACATGGAGTGGTGAAGGGGTTAATGCCAGGCAGCCGAGCCGCAGGTGGGCGCAAGAATGAAATTCCTTCTCGCTGTCCTGCGAAGTCTGGGCACAAATATTTGCCTGCATGTCCGGTGGGGAGGGGGGAGACCACCATCGCTTCTGGGAGCTTGCTAATCCCCATGCCAAACAAGGCCCCCGCATGCCCTGAATGCCCCCCACCTTCTTCCTGCTGGGGTCACCCCACAAAGCCTTTGAGGAGGGGACATTTGGGGCCAGAGAGACACCAGCACCTTTGGGTGCTCCTATGAGTAGGGAGTTCTGTGGCATTGATGGGGCACTGGGACCGGGCGTGGTGTTCAAGGGCACTGCCAGGATCTGCCAGGCATGGCAGACGAGACTTTTTCAGGGTCTCCATTCTGCTCCCCGAGCCATGGCCACCACTGCAGGATGGGATGAAGGCAAGAGCCCCAGCCATTCCCACCATGCCAGCAACACACCCTCTGTAATAAACTCCACTTGTTCACAGACAGAAAACAACCACTTTCCCCCCCTCCACCACCCCTCAAACTGCACCCTCTCCTCCTGTACCTGCCACCCCCAAAACCCCCTCAATCCTCAAACCCCCCTTAGCCTTCGTCTGGGACAGCCCAGCCCTGTAAGTCGCCTACCAGTTGTGCAAATATTGCCGGAACGGCTGTAATCCCTGTGTCCAACGTGAATTATGAGATATTTCCACCCATTACGACAGCCCCCCCCCGCCCCGCCGCGTGTGTGTGAGGCCGGGGGGATTAGACACGGCACAAGCCACACTCAGCACAAAGCTTTGGGGAGGTTGATGGCTCTCCACGCCCCGCAACAAGGAGGGTCAGTCCGGGGGGGCTCTTTTTGGAGAGAAGGGGTGACCCACATGCCTTCCCATCTCCAGGCTCGTGCCTGGAGGGGTGTTGGGTGCCCAGGAGGCAGTGGGAAGCTGTGGGAAGAGGGGGCCAGGGCATGCAGTTTCGCCATGACCCCATCCCTGGGGAGCAGAGGCTCCTTCCTGCCGCCCCAAGCCCGGCTCATGTTCAAAGCCGCGAGCAGGCAGCGGCTAATGAGGGTAGACAATGGGAACTGCATGGGGCAGAGCACGGGTGAGGGCCTGTTCTGACGCCCCCATGGCAGGCATGGCACAGCCCTGGCACCACGACCCTCTGGAATCCGTCATAAGACCCTCACCACTGGACAGGGCATGTGCCCACGAAGCCTTGGCAGCACTGCAGGCTGTTCCGGGGGGCACCTGTGGGGCATTCCACCCATGCTTGCTGAGATGGGAATGACACCTCATGGGACCACCACCTTCCCAATGGGGACAAGCCAGTACCCGCTCTGGGTAAAGGTGGCAGAGGGGTGCGGGTGCCAGCCGGGGCGATTGGGGCTGACCATGGCCAGCTGTCTCCATCCTGGTGCAGCTCCAGCTGCCTGTAGCCGGCAGCCCCATTGGGGATGTGCCGGCATCAGGCCCAGCTCCAGAGCCTCAGAGCTGCCTTTGTGCAGGGCACTGCTGCTCACACACATGTGTGGGCACTGGGAAGCAGCTGGCAAGACCAGGACCCTTTCCCAGCACCTCCCTCAGCAGGCACCACCCCCTCCCCAAGAGCACAGGGACCCCCGAGGTTCTGGCAAGCAACCCCTGCCCCTTGATGAGGGGGGGCATTTCCAGGGGTAATTAGGCTGCGGATGATCCCCAGGCATGGCTGGGGCATCCATTTCCTCCCTGCCCATGTGCTCCCACTACAGTGGCCATGCCCCCTCCCTGGGAAGGGATGCCCAGCCCTGCCAGGACCCCTGCCAGCGTACCAACCTGGTCCCAGCCTGGAAGTGCCAGGATACATTTGCAGCCCCCCTCTCCCTCATGCTGCCACCCCATGCCTCGGATTCCCCGATGCGGAGAGCTGCAGCCAGGAGGGTTCTCTGTCTCCCTTCTTTCCCTAGGAAAAGGGAGGGAACTTCCCCCTTGCTTCCCCGTGTCCCGCAGGCGAGCCAGGAGACTGTGACGAGCTCTGGGTGCACAGAGCCAGCACTGGATTCCTGGCACCGGTAGGACAGCTGGGAGTCATCACCCGCCTCCTCCCTGCTCAGCTCCGCTCGTGTTCCGCCATCCCCAGGGCCGCTGCCGTGCTGCAGCGGACACTGTGCAGCAACGCTGGCACAGCCACACAGACCCCAACCCTCCCCTGCCCTCCACGTCACTGGATCCCAAGCCAGCGAGGATACCGGGAGAGAGGAGAGGGGACAGGTCAGTGACACTGCTGATGACAGCAAGGAGGGAATAGGGACAAGGGGTGCCATGCTGCCAGGCATGGTTCCTGCTTGCAGAAAGTGCTTGCAAGCAGCAGGGTGTCGGGCACAGCCATGCCTGGGGTGATGCCCGTGGTCCTGGCAGTGTCCCAGCCCTGGCGATGCTGGCGGGCTCTCCTGCCCAGGGAACCCCAGCTGCTCCTCATTGCCTTTCGCCAGCTCCTGCCAAGGGCCAGGTCTCCAGCATGGCCAAGCCCCTGTGCCCCACTGCCCTCCCTGGGAGAGGTGCCCACTGCATAGGGACATGTGCCAAACTGGGACACGGAACGCGATGGGGCAGCCATGGGTGAGCTGGGGATGGGCAACCCCATGTGGGCTGGTACTGGGGGCATGGGGTGGTGGGCTGCAGCCCCCCCCAGTCACTCAGCGGGCTGTGGGGAGGCCCAGGAGGAGCCTTCTGGGGAGGCAGGGGCCTGTTGTGCTCCAGCTGTGCTGTGTTTCCCTAGCTACACCGCACAGCTGGCCGGGTGTTTGTACCGCCCGGAGTTGATTTTGGCAGTCCTGCTCTTCCCCCTCCTCCAGTCTCCACCCGCCTTCCCCACACCGGGCGCCCGCCTGCCACACACCCACCACCCTCAGCCCCTCCCTGCCACAGGGGTGGCAACAGGGACATGGGTGACACACACTAGCCCCACTCCTCACTGGCTCCCCCTCCCCAAAATTCATGCCTCAGTTTACCCAGCTGAATGATGCTCTCCACAGGTTTTTCCATGGTGTCTACTCACTGCCAACCACTGCCACCCTGGCCAGCCCAGGCACATGCGGGTGAAGAGTGGGGCTGGTGCTGGGTGCTGCTCTCACAGCCCCTTCCCCACCCCAGCTACCCCCTCCAACCCTGGGCAAGGGAACCCAGGCATCTGGGCTCCTGTGCCTCCACAGCCACTGTCACTGGTGAGCAGGAGCCCAGGGTCTCACTCTGGAGCCTTCCTCTGCCCAGGGTGTGGAGGAATTTAGGAATGTCAACGGCACAAGCTGCAAGCTGTGGGGGGTGTATGACTTTGCGGAGTGCAGTGTGGATTAGGGGGTGGGGGTGGGCTAATTTGAGAGTCCATGCTCATCCATGTTGAGTGGATGGAGGATCCATAGTCCCGTAGAAGGGCTGGATACGGGGGAGAGGTCTGTCCCACATGGGGTCCATGTTCCTCATGGGACTGTGGACGGACAGTGCCCTGCAGTACCCCATGGCCTGGGCTGCCAAGTGGCCTGGGAGTGGTCTGAGTGGATGGAGGAGTCCCCAGGATGTTTCATGCCCAAGACAGGGGGGCAATGAGCCCTGAAAGGGCTCATGACTGAGGGTGGACTGTGTGGATGGAGAGACTCCAGGATGCCCTGTGCCCAGTAGATGCCCCATGCCAGGGAGAGTATATGGGTTGCAGAGACGGGCATTTGAATGGGTGTGCCCTGCAAATGCCTTATTCCCGAGGTGGCTTATGTGGATGAGGGGCTCCCTGGGGGTCTCATGGCCTCGGAGAGGGGCATGTGAATGGGGGCATACCCAGGATGCCCAGTGCTCAGAAACACCCCAAGGTCTGAGGGAAGGGGTGTGAATGGTGATGGTGATGTCTCCACAGTGCCCTATGTCCCAGTGGGTGTTGTGTGAACTGGGAGGGGGATCCCCAAGATGCCCAGCCTCTGAAGGTGCCCCATGCCCTGAGGGAGGCTTATATCATAGAATCATATAGACTGGGTTGGGTTGGAAAGGACCTTAATGATCACCGAGTTTCAAGCCCCATCCCTCAGGTTCCCCATGCCCTGCGGTTGGCATGTGAGTGGGAAAGCTCTACACCCGGGGGTACCCCATGCCCAGGGCAGGGAGGGGGCAATGAATGGGGGGGATTCCCCGCCCGGTGGGGCAGCCACGTGCCCCGGGGTTCCACAGGACAGGACAGGACAGGATGGCCCGTGCCCTGCGAGAGCGGCGGAGCCGGGGCCCGGGGGGGGTGTCGGAGCGCGGCGGGGGGCGCATCCCCCCCGGCCGGCCGCTGCCTGCGCCTCATTAGCAGGGCCTTTGTTTGCACAGGGCTCGCAGCTCCCACTTGCCCATGCCGCCGCCTATAAAGCGGAGCCGGAGCCGGCAGCCGGGCAGAGGCGGCGGCAGCGCCCGGCAGCGCCCGGCCCCCGCTCCCCGCCGCCGCCCCCGGTCCCGGTCCGCCCGCCCCGGCCGGCCGGCACCATGCGCGCCGCCGCGCTGTTGCTGCTCGCCCTGCTCCCGCTCCGGCCCCTGCCCGGCCGCGCCGCCCGCCCCAAGCTCGCCCTGCCCATCCGGCCCGACATGGACCCGCTGCCCCCCGGCGGGGCGGCAGGTAGGAGCCCCCTGCCCTACACCCCTCCTTCCCCCGCTCCGCGCTCCCCTCGTCCTGCACCAGCCGCTGCCGCGCCCCACTTCGCGCATCCCGCGTCGGGCACCTCATCCCTGCCACCCGCACCCCTGTCCGTGCACCGCATGTCTGCACCCCCCCCTCCTCTGGCATCCCGCCCCGGGCCCCCCGGCTGGCCGGGACAGGCACTGGGACCGGCACCGGGAGCGCAGCGGGCGGCGGGGCGGTGCCGGCCGGTCCGGGGGTGCGGCAGGGGGGTGTCCGCGGCCCGGAGGTGACCGGGGACGGCGGTGGGTGGTGGTGGTGTCTCCACAGGCTGCGCCTTCGGGGGGCACTTCTATGCCCTGGAGGAGACGTGGCATCCGGACCTGGGGGAGCCCTTCGGGGTGATGCGCTGCGTTATCTGCCACTGCGAGCCGGTGAGTGGCCCCGCAACACCCTTTGCCCAGCAGACCCCCCAGGACCCGACCCTGCTGGGGACGGGGCTGGCAGGGAAGGAGTTCGACCCCTCCGTTCAATATAGCCCTTTCTTTCCTTCTCCTTCCCATGGAAGAGAGAAGCGCGATCCCTCCAGCCAGCCGGACACCTGGATGTCCTCCCCCGAGGCAGTGGGGAGGAGAAGGGGGGTTTAAAGGATCAGGCTTCATTCTTTCTCCCCCTCCTCAGGGATGGCCCCTGGCCTCCTCCCTCCCTCCGAGCAGTCCCCCGAGGCCAGGACTGACGGGGCCACGCACAGCTGGTCAGGGGGCTGGGGGCCGTGGGGAGGGGGGCTCGGCCTTGGCTGCCTTACAGGCAGCTGGGGGCTGTGCAAGGTGTCCGGGGGCTCCAGATGGGAAAAACCAGGCTGTGCTGGGAGTCCATGGCCTGGTACACCTTGGCATGGCTCTCACAGGCTCTTCTTGGCCCCCCCTCAGCAGAGGAACCGCCGGGGGAAGCCAGTGGGGAAAGTGAACTGCAAGAATATGAAGCAGGACTGCCCCGTGCCTGCCTGTCCCCGGGCCACGCTGCTGCCTGGGCACTGCTGCCACACCTGCCCCAAAGGTGAGAACAGCAGGTGTCTCCATGAAGGGAACCCCCCCAGCACTCACAGCATTCCCCGTGGGCCTGGGAAAGGGGGCACTGCACACACCTCTGAAAAGAGTTGATTGATTTCTTATGGAAACCACCAGTGCCCACAATATGTCGGGCATGGGGGAGCTCTGAAGGGCACAGTCATCCCTGATCCACCCTGGAAGGGGTGCAGAGAGGGCACACAGGCCTAAATGCCCTGCTTGTCCATGTGCCTGTGCACAGCATGCCCTTGCACCCCAGTTCAGAGACCCATAGTGATTCACAGGGCACTTCTCGGTCTAGCTCAGGATGGATTTATTATTGTCCCCCTCCATGAGATCTTGGGCACAAGCAGCCCGGTGTGATGGTCTCCCCTTGTGTCCACCCCATGCCAACCTTGCCAGGGCCCCCAGAGAAAAACCTTGCACCCCACTTCGACACCTTCGAGTACTTCCAGGACAAGGAGGATGACCTGGACAAGCCCTACAACGACCGCTCCTACCTCAGCTCTGAGGGGCTGGCCCGCGACGATGCCCGCACAGGTGAGCCACCCGCCTGCCTGCGCAGCAGCAGTGGGGGGCACCCCTCTGTGCTCCCAATCACCATCGGCATCCCTTCTCAGAGTTTGTGGCCTTGCTGACAAGTGGCCCAGAGCCGTGGCGCCCCACGTCCAGCGCAGTGGCCAAGGCTCGCTTCACCTTGCTGCGCTCGTCCCTGCTCTTCTCCATCAGCTACGAGCGGTGAGTCCTGCTCCCCATCCCCTGCCTGGGCAGGGCAGCAGGCAGCTCTTGGCTCTCAGGGGGGGATGCTACAGTGTTTGTGCCTCAGTTTCCCTTCTGACATCCCCTGTTCTGGTGCCACAGCCTTGCATTGACAGGGTGAGAAATTTGGGGAGGCGGCAGTGTGCTGGGGCTCCAGCCCGGGTCAGTGGCCAGGATTTCGGCACACCCACAATGCCGGCCTGGCCTCACCCATTTGCCTCCAGGTCTGGAGTGGGAACAAATGGGAATGGCTCCAAGGCTCCTGTGGGTGCAGCTGGCAGAAATTCTGTGCCACCCTGCAGGCTCTGCCGGTGGGCACTACCAGGGCACTGCTGCCAGGTTCCCCCATTTTTGCCATACCCTCCCCGAATGCCTGCTAGCGGCAGAGCTTCTCCTCTCCCTCCCTCCTCCTGCTCCAGTTTCTTCTGTTATTCCTCGCTTCCAGGCCCCTTTGCATAGTAAAGTGGTGACTAATTTCCAGCTCTGACCGGGGGAGCCAAGCAGTGCCGAAAATGCTCCTTATTTACAGCCTGAGCACTCAGCTCTCAGCAGGTCCGGTCCTGCTGCCTTTCCCGGCAGGGACCCCCACCCTGGTCTGTGCCAGTTAGACTCTGCTCTGGGTTAGGAGAGCCCAGAGGACCTGTGCCAAGCTGGCATCCAGCGGGACAGCAGTGTTGGGCTAGTCCTGACATGGGCAGGCAGAGCGTGGCACTTGGCACCCCAGGAGAACATCATCCTTCTCCTGCCCACCCCAAACCCCTGGGTGACCCCCATATGCCCTCCCCAACACACCCCTATGCCTGATGCTGAGTAAGGGTGGTGCCAGGGGATGAAGGGGGACAGGCAGGTGGTCCTTGCTCACCCCCTGGTGCCCGCAGGCTGGGGCGGCCGAGTCGGGTGCGTTTCAGTGACTCTGAGGGCAACGTGCTGTTCGAACACCCTGTGCAGAAGAGCGCTGCCCCCGAGGATGGCATGGTGAGAGGGCCTGGGAGGGCAGGGGGGCATGGTGCCCCTTCGACTCCCTGGTCAGGTGTGTGGTGCCCCCCAGCCCCTGCCCAACCCTTTCATTCATCACCCACAGCTCTGTGGGATGTGGAGGACAGTGTCCAAAGCCAATGTCCAGCTGCTGCGGGGGGAGCAGCTCCGTGTGTCCCTCATCACCCGGGCACAGCCCTCCGGAGAGGTCCATGGGCACATCCTCAAGCACCGGGCACTCTTCGCAGGTAAGTCCAGCTCCTGCATGCCCACCCAATGGGTGCCCACCAGAATGCCTCTCATGCCCCCTCTCTCTGCACAGAGACGTTCGGTGCCATCCTGACCTCGTCAGACCCCTTGCACCTGGGTGCTGGGGGCATGGCCATGCTGACACTGAGTGACACAGAGAGCAACCTGCACTTCATCCTCATGGCCCGGGGGCTGCTGGAGCCTGGCGCTGGGGGTGAGGGCTGACAAGGACACCCTGTGGGGCCTGGCACTGTCCAGAGGGGGGCTGCATAAGCTGGCGGGGTGCATGGCATGTCTGTGGCTCAGGATGCATGGGTCAGCATCTATGGGGTCAGGATGGGTGTCTGGACTGGGTGTAGGGCTCAGGGTGGGTATAGGGGCTGATATGGGGGGAAATGTGAGGTGTGAATAGGGGTTGCTCTGTGATTTGGGGTGTGTGGTGTGCACCTATGGAGGAGTGTGAGGCCAGGGGATGCTGGAGTGCATATGAGGTGTGGGGATCACTGTACAAGAAGAATGGGTTTGGTATGTCGGTGTGCAAGGATTTGCGGAGTGCTGGAGGGAGCGGTGAGGGTCCAGGCATATAGGGTAGGCAGCTGGCAAGAAAGGGGGGAACGGGTGCAGGGGTTTGGGGGTAGTAGGCGCAGAGGGGTGGGTCTGACAATGGTTGCAGACCACTAGTCCAGTGGGTCCACTTCCCTCTGCCCTGTCCAGAATCCTCCTCAGTCCCACTGAGGGTCCGCATACTGCACCAGGGCCAGACGCTACGGGAGGTCCGGGCCAACATCACCAGGGAGGTAAAGCCATCTGTTCCCCTGCGTGCCCTGACAGCCACAGTGCCCAGAGCACCACGGCTGATCCATGGCACTGTACCCCCCTTGGCAGGACCCTGACTTCGCAGAGGTGCTGAGTGATCTGTCCACCCACGAGCTGCAGTGGCTGGTGCAGGGGCAGCTCCGCATCGTGGCTGAGACGGAGGGCCGGCACGCACGTCAGCTGGCAGGCACCATCACCACCCGCCGCAGCTGTGACAGTGAGCACGGGGCAGGCACCATGGGGTGCAGGGGGGTGTCCATGCCCACCCCCCTGTCAACCTCACCCACCCCTGTGCCTCTCTCCCTGGGATGAAGCCATCCAAAGCGTGCTGTGTGGAGCAGACGCCTTGATGCCGACCAAGACCGGGGCTGTGGGCTCAGCCAAGTTGGCACTGCATGAGAATGGCACCCTGGAGTACCAGGTAAGTGGCCTGCACCCATCTCCCTCACAAGGATCCTGGGGGCATCTACCACCCTGGCACTGCCCCTTGACACCCTGCCTGCAGGTGCAGGTGGTGGGCACTGCCAGTGAGGTGGTGGGCATCACGCTGGAGACCAAACCCCGGCGGAAGAGCAAGAGGAACATCCTGTTTGACATGACATCCAGCTACAAGGATGGGCTGGTGAGCACTGAGTGAGAGTGGGGGGGGGTAGCACAGGGTCTTTGGGTGAGTGGCCATCCCAACCTGTGTTGTCTCCCACCGGTGGCAGGCCTGGGGTGCCTGGCAGAGCCCAAGTGCCCGTGATGCCCATATGCTTCTGCAAAACGAGCTTTTCCTCAATGTGGCCACCAAGGACTGGGTAGAGGGTGAGCTGCGGGGCCAAGTCATCTCCTTGCCCTACAGTGGCCTGCTCGCCCGCTACACAGGTACCCAGGGGCATGTGGGGTGGTAATGGGAGGCAGTGGGGCAGCTCTCTCACACACCACCCTCACCCCCATGGCCCCTGTCTGTGCACAGAGATGCCCGTGGCGTTGGCAGGGCAGCTGGTGTCCCCCCCAGTGAGCAGCGGCGCTGGGGGGCATGCCTGGCTCTCGCTGGATGAGCACTGCCACCTGCACTATGAGATCTCAGTGGCAGGGCTGGGGCGCCCGAGCGACGGCACTGTCAGTGCCCACCTCCACGGGGTGGCCGAGCTGGGCGAGATGGGTGCCCGACCCCACCAGCACAAGCGCCTGCTCAAAGGTTTCTACAGCACTGAGGTGAGGTGGGCACCTGGTTGGGGCACCCCATGGCAGGGGCTGGGCCAGACCTCACCGTCCTTACCTCCTCTGGCCCTGACAGGCTCAGGGGGTGGTGAAGGACCTGGACGCCGACCTGCTGCAGCACCTGGCCCAGGGCACTGCTTTCCTGCAAGTCAGCACCAAAGCACATCCCCACGGGGAGATGCGGGGACGGGTAGGTCCTTATTGGGGCAGGACACCCCTGCCCATCCCCACTGTTGCCTGGGGTCCCCAGCTGGGTGGCACTGCCTGGGTGCCAGGGTGGAAGAGCACAGGATGGGGGAGATGCTGTTGCGTGGTCCCAGCATTACAGCGTGATGTGTTCTAAGTGGGTTCTTTCTTCACCAGCCTTGACCATGAAGGGCAGCGAAGCAACCTCCTGCCTGTTACCCCCTTCCAGGTGCACATTCCCAATCAGTGCCATGCAGGAGGGACCCCCCTGACCCCAGAGGAGGCCCTGGGCGAGGCCCAATTCTCAGAGGGCACTAAGACCAAGGACCTGGAGCAGCTGAAGAAGGACCCCAACTCCTGCTTCTTTGAGGGTCAGCACCGTGCACACGGCACCCGTTGGGCACCCGACTATGACAAAAAGTGCTCCATCTGCAGCTGCCAGGTACAAGCTAGGGGGATGTGCTTCGGGGGCAGCACCCATCAGTAATGCCCCCCGTAATGAACCCCATCCCTGCTGTCCCCAGAAGCGCACAGTGATCTGCGATCCCATCTTGTGCCAGCCCCTCAACTGTACCCACCAGGTGCACCCTGAAGAGCTGTGCTGCCCCATCTGTGAAGGTAGCTGGGGGATAGAGGGATTTCCATGCTGAGGGGTTCCCTCAGAGAACGAGGTCCCTCTCTGAGACTTTGCTGCTGGCACTGTGTGCACCCTCTCATGGCCTTCCTCTTCCTTGTAGAGAATAAGAGAGAGCAGGAAGAGCTGAAGCTGGAACGGGCACGGGACAGTAGTGAGGGTGAGTCCTAGTGGGCATGGGCTGAGAGGGTAGCTCTGCTTCTCTCAGCCTCCCCAACACCCCCACAAGGGCTGTGCCTTCCTCTTCTTACTCTCTCTCTCTCTCTCAGGCTGCTACTTTGACGGGGACAAAACATGGCGAGGCTCTGGCACTCGCTGGCACCCTGTCGTGCCCCCCTTTGGCCTCATCAAATGTGCAATTTGTACCTGCAAGGTAAGTGCAGGTTCCAAACTGGTCTGGCACCTATGGGTGCTCTCGGTTACTGGGCAGGGACTCAAACCATGGAGTGGGGTGCCAGCTGCCCCATGCCTCCCATGAGCCCCATGCACTCTCTGCAGGGCACCACGGGTGAAGTGCACTGTGAAAAGGTGCAGTGCCCGCGGCTCACCTGTGCCAACCCCGTGCGCGTCAGCCCCTCCGACTGCTGCAAGCAGTGCCCAGGTACCTGCACCCCTCTCCTGCCCTCCATTCTCCCTTCATAGCCCCTCCATGCCCCTGCTGGCAATGCCACAGGTTGCCCTGCCACAGGTAGGCAGCCTCCCAGTGCCCTTTCCTGCAGCCCCGGAGAAGAGTGTTCCCGAGCTGGCTGACTCCATGCAGGCAGATGGACCACGGGCGTGCCGCTTTGGGCGCCGCTGGTACCTCAATAACGAGAGCTGGCACCCCTCCGTGCCCCCTTTTGGAGAAATGAAGTGTATCCTGTGCTGGTGTGTGGTGAGTGTGCCTGCCTGAGGCAGCAATAGGGGAAGATGCCAGTCCCCAGGGCTTTGAGAACAGGCGGGAGGGCAGCACCCCGGGCACCCACTGCACCCTGAGGAGCTGCTGCCCCCCAGTTCTAGTGCTCAGCCCCTCTTTCTGTCCTTTAGTCAGGGGAGACGCACTGCCAGCGCCAGGAGTGTCCCCCATCTGCCTGCGCCAGCCCTGCCACAAGGGACAACCCCTGCTGTGCCAAGTGCCGTGGTGAGTGCTGCTGCTCACGCATAGGCACCACTCCACAGTCTGCTTCCCTGTACCTCCCAGGACCCTTGGTGCTGAGCCAGGCTGGCACAACGACCCCACATGCCCTCCTGGAGCCTTCTGTGCCCGTTTCTCAGCCTCGCTTTCTTCCCCACAGCCCTGGACGCCCCCTTGGATGCACAGGAGAAGGTCCACGATGACAAGGTGGAGGCGTGGAGCCACTGAGCAGTGACTGCTGCCCCGAGCAGGGCAAGCACACAGCGAGACTGGGTGGCATGGGGGAGTCCCCGCCGCCTACTGCCCCTGCCCGCCCAGCGTGGGGGGCACAGAGGAGCACAGCGGGGTGCACACGGCCAGGCCCCCAGCCTGGGCACCCCGTCTCAGCATGACTGCGATGCCAGGACTGCCCTACCCCCTCATGCCAGTGGGTAGAGGCTGGGCTCAGAGAAGCTGGGGCACCTGCTGCCCTCCCCCTCCAAGCCCCGCTGGCCATCGGGCATCGTGCCCACGTTGTACATAGTGTAAAATCTCTCTGATCCCCATTTGCTACACCTACCCTGGCTCAGCTGGGCTTCTCACATAATTTATGGTGCCCGTGGACGGGGGTCAAGATGTATTTATTAAAACCAGAGATATTGCCCACCTGGCTCCTGTCTCTTCCTAGCAGCAGCTAGGAAGCTCATGCTGGGCTTCAGTGGGGTTTGCAGGTCCTGGCATTGCTGGGGTTGGGGGTGTGTATTTGGGGGGTACAGGGCATAGGAGCCAATGCCAGGCTGGAGACACCCATCATGGGCTGTGGGGTGGCACTGGAGAGGACCAGAGCGGTGTCCAGTGCCCACAGCTGGAGCCACGATGCCAGCCATGCCTCTCTCCATGACAGAGGCTGCAGGCACAGTCCTTGGTGATGGTGCCCACTGGCACAGGGACAGCTGGACTCTCTCCCCCATGCCTCCATGATGGCACAAAGAGTCCAGCCTAGGGCCACAAGCCAGCTGCCACCCATGGAGACACTGTCCTACAGCACCACAACCAGCCAAGTGCCCGGGGCTGGGCACAGACACTCGTGGCAGTGCAGAGCAGGCCACTGCGAGTGCTCTGGGGCAGCGCAACTCCAGTCACCTCAGTACAGCTGCACTGGACTAAGGTCTCCTGGGGCCCAGGGGAGAGACCCAGTGCTGCCACCTGCCCTTCCATCCCCAATGTGGAGGACTGGGATATCTCTGGGAACATCCATGCTGTGTTGGGATGGATGCACTAGAATGACTGGGATGTTACAAGAGCTATACTGGGCTATGCTGGACCAGTGCCAGGGCTGTAGGGAAAGTAACACTGGGCTCTACTGGGACAGCAGTAAGGCATACTGGTACAACAACAATGCTGCAGTGGGACAGTGCTAGTCTGTGCTGGGCCTACACCAAAGGTGACACTGGGTTAGACAGGAGTAGAGGTAGGGCAATAGAAGAATGGTACTGGGGGAAAATGGACTGGGACAGAGCCCTGTGTGCTGAGCTGGGTGTCCTGCCCTGTGCACATCCACGGCCACACAGGTGTCTGTGCCAGCAGGGTGGCATCACCCGTGGTGGCCTTGTAGTGTGATGGTGGTCCATAGTTGGGCACACTGGTAGCAGTGGGCAGAGCATGTGTCCTGGCACACGGCTTCCCCTCCGGATGAGCGTCCCTGCTGCCACAGGGCAGTGCCAGGAGCTGACAAGCAAGGAGGGAGCTCCGTGCCTGGGGATACAATGAGCGGGCAGCCCATTTTGTCACCTCCCTGCCTCAAACCGGTTCGTGTCCGGCAATGAACTCTCCCAGGCTGGCACAAGGAATAGGCCAGCCCCCAGCCCAGCCATCGTCACCCACCCTTGGGGGTGCCAACGTCAAACCAGAGGGTGGCACCTGGGCAGTGAGAACTAGCCCGTTCCTGATCCCGCAGCACCAGCCCAGCAGTGCCACAGCTCTGTCTTTCCCTCCACCCAGTTCTTGCCGCAAAGGTGCCATACGGTGCCCCAGGGAGGAGGGTGAGCTTGGCTCTGCCAGCTGCCCCAGCTGCCCCTGAGCCCACAGCGGCAGTGAGACAGAGGTCCCGGCAGCCAGCCTGCCATGCCGGAGAGCCTTGCCCGAGGATTGCCTGTGCCAAGCTCTACCCGTGTGCCCCTCTGGAGAGGACTGAGCTGCTGCTGCCCAGCGGGTTCGGCAAGGAAGAGCAGAGCCCACCTCCCTTCCTGGGGGCTGACAGTCCCGGGACGCTAAGCAGCACCACGGTAAGGACAAGCTCCCTGCCAGCTTTGGGATGGTGAGTCCCCACAGACCTCAGGCACTCTGCCCCCCAAATCTGTCCCCCAGCCAGGCATGGACATGAGCCTGGCGGTGACTATCTGCAGAGCCCCAGCATGGTCCTCCCACATCCCACTGGAGAGAACCCACAGGGGACCAGTGCCCAGCCCCACATCAGCCACTTGTACCCGTGGGAAGAGGGAACAACGTGTCCCTGGGGGAAGTTGGACCCGTGTTCGTCCCACACCAGCTTTTACCCTCACCTGCACCCACTGGCTGCCCACGGGTGCAATCCTGGACAGAGCCCACGGGTGGAAGGAACCCCGCCGCAGGACAGAGTTCCCGGTTGGGCATCCCCGGACCCAGCCCGGGCGCTGCCGGTGCCGGTACCGGGCGCCGCCGGTGCCGGGCGCTGCCGGCGGAGGCGGAGCGCGGCCGATCCCTCCCCCGGGCAGTGCCCCGGGCCCGCCCCGCACGGTTCGGGAGGAGCCGCCACCGCGGGCACCGGCAGCGGCACCGGCACCGGGACGGCGCGGAGTGGGGCGGCGGCAGCGGCGGCATCATGGCCTCGGAGAGCGAGGCGCAGCGGGCGCTGCAGTATGAGCAGACCTTGGTGAGTACTGGGGGCACCAGGGGGCACCGGGCACCGCTGTGGCGCGGGGCGTGACGGGGCACGACGGGGTGTCTGGGACATTTGGGGGTATAGGAGTGCTGCGCTGCTCAGGGCGGCAGAGCTCCGCGGTGCCCTGTTTGGGGTGCTGTCTCCAGTTTGGGGTGTCACCCACAGTCCCCCCAGCGGTGGAGGAGCCCAACTGATCACCGACCCCCAGCGCAGGACTTTTGCGCGCACCTCACCACCCCCCGCCAAAACCCCTCATCACTGGGGAAGGATGCCCACCCTGTGGGGTTTCCCAGAGGCACCGCCCGGGCACCCCTCACCCCCCCGCACTGCATGTCCCCGGCCCTCTGCCCTCAAGATAACGTATCTCCTTTGCCTGCAACCTTAGCCCCATGTTTACAACTTCTTTTCCTCCGGGGCCTCCCCACTGGCACCAGGATGCCCTGCTGTCCTGAGCTGCCCTCTTTCTCCGCTGTGCCCCCAGTCCCTCCACTGCCCACAGGCATTATGGGCAAAGGTGCTTTTCCCTGGCCTCTGCTTGGGATGGTGCCCAAGGCACAGAGTACTTTGCCCTGGCAAAAGCATTCGGAGAGGCAGCAATAGGAAGGTGGGCAGAGAAGCAGAGACTGAGTGGCCACAGAGTTCCCATGCCCACAGCTGCCCAAGTATGCCGAGAGCCTGAGCCAGTTTCTGTGAGCAGGGCTGAGCCTTGCCCACCTGGCATGGGAACACGGGGCAGCATCAGAGCACTGCTGTGCTGTGCACCCTCTGCATTGCCTTTCAAGCACCCAAATCCCTTGTCTGATGGTGCCTTTCAGTGCCCAACCCAAGCTGCCCTTTCCCCGCTGCTGTCGGGTGGCTGTGGGACACCGGCCCACCGTGGGAGCCCCGGCTGTGCCAGCATCCCCACAACCTTATTGGCCCTGCAGTCCTTCCCAGCAGGGCTGGGCTAGCAAGCAGTCAGGGGCAGGAGCAGGAGTGCGCAGGGGTGAGCTGCGGGAGTGCCTCTGCCCACTGCCAGCCCCGGACTGCCCCCCTCGGCGCCCTGGTCACGGTGGGTGAGCAGAGAGGCCAGCCCAGCCGGGCATCACAGGGTGGAGGAGCCTGCGGGCAGCGCGTGAGGGGAGAGGCACGCTGGGCTGGCATCAGGACAGGCATGCACAGCACCAGCAGACTTTGCCCTTCTTTTCTTCAGGCAGGGTAGCACCCGTGCCCAAAGTGCTCCGTAGTGCCCATCCCCATGGCCTCTGGGCTCAGTGAGGCTCAGGAAACTGCCTGGGGCACATGGGTGAGGCTGGGTGTGGTCTCCTGTCCCATAGGCTCACACCTGGATTTTGGGAGCTGCCTGGGCACGTGTTGGGCAGGAGGGGTGCCCAGCCCTGCCCGGTGCATCTGCGCCACAACTAGCTTCTACCAGCACCTGCCAGGAGGGTCAGGATCCAGCTGGAGCCTGGTATGGGCTGGTCAGACAGCCTTGGGGACAGCTCTTGCTGCCCGTGCCCACAGCCAAGCCATCACAGCCAGGCTGCAGAGTTGTGCACAGCCATGCCCAAAGAGCCCCATCCCCACGCCGTGCCATTATCCCCACCAGCCCTGGGCTGCTATGGCCATGGCCCTTGGGGCCCCAGCCCTAAAGGTCTCCCCAGGCTATGACATCCCTCCCCAGGGTTCCCACACAGGGCAGGTGTCTGCAGGAACCCCTGGAATGCCAAGGGTGATGGAGTACGTCAGCTCCTGTGCCCCCCCACATGCCAGGCTGGAAGCAAAGGGCCCCTGGGGTGGGGGGATTAAGCTTGACAAACTGCCCTTGTTCCTTGTCGAGCTGCTCAGGGCGATTAGAGCCCGGCTAAGACGGGCAGCGTGACACACACTCTCTGGCCTCTGCCTGCCCACTGCCAGCCCTGTGGAGCCCCCCACCCCCATCACCTTTAAATATCCCCCCCTACAGGAAATTTGGGGGAAAAGGTTGGCTGGCATCAGCCATGTGGAGGTGGGCACTGCTGCCACGCAAGCTCAGTGCTATGGGACAGGGTGGCACGGGGAAATGGCAGCACCAGATGCCAGTGCCTGCCCCAGGCACAGCATCACCCAGACATAGTGGGCACCGCAGGCTGGCAGTGCCCAGGGGGCTGTGGCACAGTCAGTGCCCAGAGCACAGGAGCCTGGGACTGACATAGCGCCCTTGGCCCGTGCCCGTGTCCCCGAGTGCCCCCCCCCAGCCCCCCCTGTGCCCGCTCTCTGCCCGCCCAGCACTGTGATTGTTCAGCTGCTTCACGGCGGAGGCCGGAGTCCCGGGGCTGTTTGTGTTTCAAAAGGCCTTTGTGGAAAAATAACCCGAGCAGAGGAGGAGGAGGAGGAAGAAGGAGAGAGCCCACCACGGGCCTTCCTGCCCGTGCCAGGGCTGTGGGCTCAGCAGTTGTGGCTGCTCAGCTCTAGGCACCCCTGGGGGTCCCATGTCCTGCCTGTGGGGCATGGCATGGCATGCCCCATGCCTGCACGGGGCAGAGGGGTGGCAGAGGGTGACAGGTGGCAACAGGGTGGCACAACCCCTTTGTTTTCATCCTTGTTGTTGCAAGTGGGGTTGGCTGCAAAGTGAGGCAGAGGAGGGAGCAAATCCCACCACCCTCAACCAAGCTGGACCGCCCAGGACTGGGGATCCCACCACATGCCCCAGCACCTGGGGGGCAGTGTGGCAGCCCCTGGCACAGTCCCAGGAGGTGGGCACAGAGCCAATTTGGGGGCACTAAGCTTGAGGGTGCTCCCATCTTGGCTGGGGCTGGCTGTGGGTCAGCAGTGGGGCTGGGGGAGGCGGGGGCTTGGCAGGGGGACAGCACTCCTGGGGTGCTGGCCCATTTCATCTTCCAGAGCAAACAAGCTTTGCCCAAGGGGAGCCTTTGAAAGCAAGACCCCATGCAAGGCCAGGGTCTTCCTCTGGCAGCCAATGCTGGATTTGACCCCTCGAGGTGGCTGTGTTTTCCCCCCAGCACTTTTCCACAGGGCAAGGAGCCACTGAGCCCATGCTGAGCTGGAGTTTGGGGGAAAATCCATGCCAGGAGAGGGTCAGCAATGGAAATGAATGTACTCTCCTCTCCCCACCGACATCCCTACCCTCCCTCCCACCACTGAGCACAGCTCGGGTATTAGGCAGCAGAGAATCCGCCTGGCGCCGCTCTGGCTGCTTTCTGCTCCTACCCAAGCGACCTGGGCAGGAGCAATGCCCTGTGAGAAGTGCATCTTCGCACTGTCCCCACAGGGAGCTGGCACGTGCCAGCAGGCCAAGAGGCCATGAATGGGACCCAGGCATCCGGGGCGGGCACTGCCACCATCAGCTGGGGCTGGACTGCCCACGTGCCAAGCACAGTGCCCACCCGTGGCGTTGCCCCTCCGCCGGGCGCCAGCACAGGCCATGCTGGGAAGGAGGATGGCTGTGTCCTGGCTGGGCAGCCACGCGCTGCCCTGGCACAGCACGGCGGGTGGGCACGCCATCAGCATGGGGCTCACGTTGTCCCGACGTGGGAGCCTGGCAGGGCCTCCACAGCCCTGAAGCCTCCCTTTGTGCCGGGCCAACCTCTGGCGCTTGGCATTCAGGTCGTGCTGGGGGGAGTGAGACGGAAACCAAGCAACCGAGTCCTTGGCAGTGCCCGCCAGTGCGGGACAAATGCCCCTGGCTCAGCAGGGAGGACGGGCACAAAGAGCTCCTGGCCTGCACAGGGGGCACTGACAGGGCCACCCCCCTGCCAGGACCAGGCCACGTGCCACAGCCAGGCAGGACGCACCCGAGGAGCAGAGAGGGTGACCCCTATGTGGGCACAGAGCCACTTGTACCCCCTTTCTCCCTAATCTCCCTCCTCACAACTCAGGGACTGCCCTGGGCCTGATGCTGTGCCTCCCTCTTTCCTGGAACTGGGCGTACGCCCTCTCTCCCACTGTCCTCCTGCCTCCCTGCTGTCAGCTGAGACCAGCCACCTCATGTCACATGTGACCTGCTGAGGCTGTCTCCAGGGGGGTATCCCAGCCCTGCTCTTAGCAATGTCGGGGTGTGGTGCCTGCAGGGCGCCAGCACAACCCCAGTATCAGCCCTCAGAGAGTCTCCTGGCCAAGCTGGCCATGCTCCCATCACTGGAGGCCCTTCCCCACCCTTCACCAGCCCAGCCTGGTGCCTGGGGCACCTGGGCAGGGCTGGAGACTGGTACCAACATTTCAGCTGCTTGCTTTGGGCACATGGGGAAAACGCCATCGATCCACACACACCTTATCTGCCTGGCTCATTCCCACACCCTGCCAGGCAGGCGGGCACTCCCACAGGCACCATCGCCCCTTTGCCTGGGGATGCCATGGCTGCCTGTTTCCTCACCTGGCACCTCCAGTGTTGGGAGGCCATGCCAGTGTACCCACTGCTCCCTTGACTCAGTTTCCCCACTTGAGTGCAGGAGCTGGGGTGCCAGCCCCCCATGACACCCCTCTCTACTCCTTCTCTCCCAGATGTATGGACGTTACACTCAGGACTTGGGCACCTTTGCCAAGGATGAGGCAGCCCGGCTGCGGCTGCAGGAGGGGGACACCCCCCGGCCCCGCCGGCCCTCCGAGCTGCTGGAGTACACCCAGGGCCGCTGTGCCCCTTGTCGTGGTAAGGGTCACAGGGATAAGACACACAGCAGGTGGACACAGGTGGGCACAGCCCCACAGCAGCACAGTCTGGACACAGCTGCCCACCCCGCCACGGTGGTGGCGGGTAGAGTTTCTCTGGCTGTCATGGGACACCGGCGCCGAGGACAATGCCACCTGCCCGCCGGGCAGTGGGGACACAATGGCCTAAAATAGCCAGGCACGCTGCAGGGACTGGGGGCCCCCAGCCCCTCTGCCTGGGGCCGTGCCAGGGGGGCCGTGCTGGAGGGAGGTGCGTGCCCGGTGGTGCTGTGAGCGGCTGTGCACATCCAGCTGGCTGTGATGGCTGGGCACAGGGTGCTCCTGCACCGGGCGGTAACGGCGGTGCTGGATCGGTGCTGCCGGTTGTGAGCATTTCTGTCACTGCCAGCCCGGCCCCACCACCCTGGTGTGCCTACCCCTGAGGCACCTGGCCCTGAGCCTGCCTTTGTGTCTGCAGTCTGCGCCTTGCAGTGCCAGCGGTTCCTCATCTCCAAGGTGGGCGAGGACTGGGTCTTCCTCATCCTGTTGGGGCTGGTCATGGCACTGGTCAGCTGGGCCATGGACTTTGCCATTGCCACCTGCCTCCAAGGTAAGCAGGCACCAGTGGCCTCCTGGGGCCAGGGCAGGGCAGGGTGTGGCCACGCCTTGGGGCCATGCCATGTCCTGTGCCACCCATGACCCAGCTGGCTGGTTGTTCCCACAGCTCAGAAGTGGATGTATGGGGGCCTGGACACCAATGTGCTGCTGCAGTACATGGCCTGGGTCACCTACCCTACTGTGCTCATCACTTTCTCAGCCGGCTTCACCCAGATCCTCGCCCCTCAGGCCGTGGGTAGGGCACTGCACCCTAACAGGGTGTCCACTCCCTGGGGCGATGTACTGTGGGGTCCTCCTGGGGGTCCTGAGGGTCTTTCTAGTGCTATGGACTGGTCTTCAGAGGGTCTCCTTGGGGGCTATGATTTAGTTGTCATCCTGAGCTATGGAGTTGGGGTCTTCTAAGGGGGATGAGGTCGTCTTCAGAGAGTCTTCTCTGAGTTAAGGGATGGGTGTCTTCCTGGGCTATGAGGCAAGCAGTCTTGGGGGTCTTCCTAGGGCTAAGATCTGATCTTCAGGGTGTATCCTGGGGGCTATGAGATTGGGGTCCACATAGGGCTATGGCTTGAGCTGTGCCTACACTGTAATGGGGCTGCCAGCTGTACTGTGGAGAGAGGTGTCTCTGGGGTCTCCCTGTAGAAGTGGGGTGTAGCAGAGCATCAAGGATTACCCCCCAGAAATGTGGGGCAGGGTCTCCCCACTGTCCCCCACTTTATGGCTGTGGGTCAAGGCTGTCTCCATGGTGCCAGGCTCAGGCATCCCCGAGATGAAGACCATCCTGCGGGGCATCGTGCTGAAGGAGTACCTCACCCTCAAGACCTTTGTGGCCAAGGTGATCGGGCTGACATGTGCCCTGGGCAGTGGCATGCCCCTGGGCAAGGAGGTGAGGGCAGTGCCTGGGGCAGAGTGGGCAGGGGGCCAGGAGGGGGGTGAGGGCACTGTCTTCATTCCCTCTGTTGTCCTCACAGGGTCCCTTTGTCCACATCGCCAGCATGTGTGCAGCCCTGCTCAGCCGCTTCCTCTCCCTCTTCGGGGGCTTCTACGAGGTGAGCAAGGCAGGCTGACCCCAGGAGGGCTTAAACCCGTGCCCCCCAGCAGGTTTGGCAGTGCCAGAGGTACGGAGGTAGTGTCCACTCACCCCTGTCTCCCCTGCAGAATGAGGCAAGGAACATTGAAATGCTGGCAGCCGCCTGCGCCGTCGGTGTCGGCTGCTGTTTCGCCGCCCCCATTGGAGGTAGGGTCACCATGGCCCCGTCCATACTCCCCTCACCTCCCACATGGGCACCAGGGTCCACTTGGCGAGGCAAGCAGGACCCCCAGGACAGCTGGCATGGGAGAGGGCAGTGCTGTTCAGCGGGGAGGAGGATGGGAGGAGCGGGCACCATCCTCCCAGAGGTGTAACATCTGCTCTTGTCCTCTCCCCTACTGCCCTGCACTCCAGGGAGCTCCCCACTCCAGCCCCGCTGAGCCCTACCCGTAGGTTGGTGATGTGTCTAACTCTTTCCTTGCCCTTTGCCTGCTGCACTGCCCCATCTGTCTGTCTGTCCATCTGTGTGCACCCCACCCCACCCCAGTGCCACCCTTCATGTCGCTGCCCACACCCCTGTGCTACCCTCTTGCTCGTGTAGACTGACGCTATGCCATGTCCAACTGGGACTGGCTGTGTGCTTTGCCAGAGAAACTCTTGAACTGCCCCATAGTGAGTCTGTGGGGCCAGCCAGACCTCTATGGGCTGTGCACAAGCATGGGCTCGGGGTGGGAAGCATGCCAGGCACTGGGGGCCTGCCTGGGTTTCGTCACCTCCCTTGTGCACTTACCCCAATGCCAGGCGTCCTCTTCAGCATTGAGGTCACCTCCACCTTCTTCGCCGTCCGCAACTACTGGCGCGGCTTCTTCGCTGCCACCTTCAGTGCCTTCATCTTCCGTGTCCTCGCTGTCTGGAACAAGGATGAAGGTACCTCTGGCAGGGTGGGGGCACAGGGGTCCCCTACTCAGCCCTGCTGATCCACATCATCCCCCAGAGACAATCACGGCACTGTTCAAAACCCGCTTCCGTCTCGACTTCCCCTTCGACCTGCAGGAGCTGCCTGCCTTCGCTGTCATCGGGTGAGTGCAGCCATCCCAGCACCCATCCCATGGCTCTGGGGGTGGCAGTGGCAGTGCTGGTGGTGCTGGTGGTGGCAGCAGGACACATAGGCGCTCACTCCTTGGCTCTGCCCAGGATCGCCAGCGGCTTCGGGGGCGCGCTCTTCGTCTACCTCAACCGCAAAATCGTGCAGTTCATGCGTCGTCAGAAGACCATCAACCGCTTCCTCATGAAGAAGTAGGTGACCAGTGCTCCCTAGCAGTGGGGTTGTGTAGCTGAGGCTGCACCAAAGTCATTCCCTGTCCTGTGCCACCCTGCCAGGCGCCTGCTCTTCCCTGCCCTGGTGACACTGATCATCTCCACGCTGACCTTCCCACCCGGCTTTGGACAGTTCATGGCTGGCCAGGTACCCAATGTGGGGTGACACACTGGTCCCCACCCCAGGGCCACCAGCAGCCCTAGCTGACCCCTGCCCATCACCAGCTCACCCAGAAGGACACCCTGGTGACGCTCTTTGACAACCAGACGTGGGCCAAGCAGGGGCTCAGTGATGAATTCGAATACTTAGGCATCCTGGAGGCCTGGCGCCATCCCCGCTCCAACGTCTTCGTCACCCTTGTCGTCTTTATCCTCATGAAGGTGGGTGCCTCCAACCCCAGTCAGCTCCAAGGTACCACCAGGAATTTATGGAGAGGAGCTCCTAGATGCCACCAGGAAGGTGCTGGATGGTTGCCAGCAAGGTGGCACCGGGAGCCACTGGGTGGCTGCTCCTAGAGGCCACCAAGGTGTTAGCTGGGTGGTGTTGACACACTATCAAAGACATCTTGGCTGGGAGCCACCAAGGTGCCACCGGGGAGGTGCTAGCTGATTGTTCCAAGGTGCCACCAGGGAGGAGCTGGCAGGGTGCCCCTGGGAGGAGCCCATGCCCATGGCAGGGTGTGGTGCCCATGTGCTGCTCCACAGCAGCCAGCTGCAGGTCACAGCAGGGGCAGGAGGCACTGCTGGGTCAGGGAGGACAACTAATGACTATCTGCATCCCCCCCACAGTTCTGGATGTCAGCCCTGGCCACCACCATCCCAGTACCCTGTGGAGCCTTCATGCCTGTCTTCGTCATTGGTGAGACCCTGTACCTTGTGTGGGCATGGCGGGAGGAGGGAGCCACTGCCAGCCCATACTGGGCACCTCAGGAGTCCTCAGGTGTTCCCTCCCCTGGCAGTGCCAGGCACAGGAGAGGGCATGAGGCTGGGTCGAGTGCCAGGAGAGCCCTGTGCCTGATCCCAACCCCTCTCTGTGAGCAGGGGCAGCCTTCGGGCGCCTGGTGGGGGAGAGCATGGCAGCCTGGTTCCCTGATGGCATCCACACGGACAGCAACACCTACCGCATTGTGCCAGGGGGCTACGCTGTGGTGGGTAAGCACTGGGCTGGAACGGGGACACCATGGTGGGCATCACCTGGAGATGCTCCAAAGGAGCCAGTGGGTTCCCCAGGGCTGATGCGCTGACCTCAGGAATTGAGAGTGATACCACCACTGGGGATGTCCCTGGGAGGTCCCAAGGGCTCCAGGTGTGGCAGATGATTTAGAGGGGGGAAACCAGGGTGGGGACCCAGCCTGGCGAGCAATACCTGACAGCCACCCCTGTGTCTCCTGGGGGTGGCCGCAGGGGCGGCTGCACTGTCGGGTGCTGTCACCCACACGGTGTCCACGGCCGTCATCGTCTTCGAGCTGACGGGGCAGATCTCGCACATCCTGCCCGTCATGATTGCTGTCATCCTGGCCAACGCCGTGGCCCAGAGCCTCCAACCCTCCCTCTACGACAGCATCATCCGCATCAAGAAGCTACCCTACCTCCCTGAGCTGGGCTGGGGCCACCATGAGTGAGTGTCTGTCCCGTGTCCCATCCCCAAGCCCCTCACCAGGCACAAGGGGAGGGGTTAGCATCACTCTGAGACCACCGTTATCCTCCCTGGCCAGGAAATACAATGTGCGGGTGGAGGACATCATGGTGCGGGACATCCGCTACGTCACCCTCAACTGCAGGTACCGGGACCTGCAGCAGGTCCTGCACAGCACCAAGATGAAGAACCTGCCACTGGTGGAGTCAGCTGGTGAGACACAGGCAGGGGCTCTGCCGGTGCCCACCCCAACCATGGGGCATGCCAGGATGGTGGGTGGGTGGCAAAGGGGACATCAAAAGTTAGTGCTGCCCCTTGCTTCCTCTGGCAGAGTCCATGATCCTACTGGGCTCCATCGAGCGGGCACAGGTGGGGGCCCTGCTCAGCAACCAGCTCAGCCCCCAGCGCCGGCTCCTGACCTTGCGGCAGAAGGTGCTGCCTGAGGATGGGCACCGGCTCTCCGATTCCAGCATTCGCTTCCAGGTGAGGGGCACAGCCACCTCGGGGGATGTCCAGTCACAGGGTGCCCCCCGCTGCCATCTCCCCACCACCCCTTCCCTTCCCAGATCAGCACAGAGGCCTCCTCAGGCACCCCTGCCCGCCCTGCCCTCCGCAAGCCCCTGAAGCCAGCGCTGAAGCGGGTGCCCAGCAGCCCTGCTGACAGCCCCCCTGGTGAGTCTGCATGCAGCACACCCCGGCCCCCCCATGTCCCCCCACTGACACCCCCTCCCCACTCGCAGCTGGTGCCGCTGACCACACTGGCATCGCCCTCAAGAGCCTCTTCTGTGCCAACTCCGCCGCAGAGCCCACCGAGGTGAGAGCCTGGCCCTACCCAGTCCTGCCTGGCCCTACCCAGCCCTGCCCATCCCTGCCTGGCCCTGCCCAACCCTGTCTGGCCCTGCCCGTCCCTGTCTGGCCCTGCCTGGCCCTCCCCAGCCCTGCCCATCCCTGTCTGGCCCTGCCTGGCCCTCCCCAGCCCTGTGCCTCCCTGCCTGGCCCTTCCCAACCCTGCCTGGCCCATCCCAGCCCTACCTAGCCCTTCCCAGCCCTATTCTTGTCTCATCCCTTTCCGATCCTCCACAACCCTGCCTGTCCCTTCCCATTCCTTTCCATCATGCCCCATCCCCACCCATTCCTTCCTGGCACCTTCCGTTCTCTGCCCATCTCTGCCTATCCCTGCCCCTCCCCACCCATCCCTGCCTGTCCCATCCCTTCCCTACCAATGCCTGCCCATCCCTTCCCATCCCATCCCTGCCCATCTCTCCCCATTCTAGCCCATCCCTACCTGTCCCTGCCCATCCCATCCCACCTCACCCCATTCTATCCCATCCCTTCCCATCCCATCCCATCCCATCCCATCCCATCCCATCCCATCCTATCCC